>NC_071985.2:205622187-205923125 GCF_028885655.2 Pongo abelii | reverse complement strand
CCACTGCACTCCGGCCTGGGCAAGATTGTGAGACCCTGTCACAAAAATGCATACTTGCTTTGAATTCATGTTAGCAATAAATAAATAAATGATAATGTTAAAAAAAATAGGCTATGGTACAGAGTTTGAATTTTAAGCTATGATGAGAAACCATTGGGTTTTAAGGAGAGAAGATGGACTCATAGGGTAACTTACCCTTGGGAGCCAGTGCTATGGCTTTAGGCTGCAAGATTGGCTCACCTATCCTCAACAGCAACCTGGCCAGTTTAGAGGTCAAGTGCCTCCGTATTCTAGACTCTGGGTCCACCTGGATGTCATGGATGGGCACTTTGTTCCCAACATCACCTTTGGTTATCCTGTAGTAGAAAGCTTTCAAAAGCAGCTAGTCCAGGACCCTTTCTTTGACATACATGTGATGGTGTCCAAGCTGGAACAGTGGGTAAAACCAATAGCTATAGCAGAAGCCAGTCAGTACACCTTTCATCTTGAGGCTACTAAGTACTCAGAGGCTTTGATTGAAGACATTTGGGAGAATGGGATGAAGGTTGGCCTTACCATCAAACCAGGAACTACAGTTGAGTATTTGGCACCATGGACTAATCAAATAGATACGGCCTTGGTTATCACAGTGGAACCTGGGTTTGGAAGGCAGAAATTCATGGATGATATGGTGCCAAACATTCACTAGTTGAGGACCCAGTTCCCATCTTTGGATAAGAGGTCGATGGTGGAGTAGGTCCTGACACTGTCCACAAGTGTGCAGAGGCAGGAGCTAACATGATTATGTCTGGAAGCATTGTTATGAGGAGTGAGGACCCCAGATCTGTGATCGACTTGTTAAGAAATATATGTTCAGAAGCCACTCAAAAACATTCTCTTGATCAGTGAGACCACAAGGAGCCCAATGTTGCTGCTCTTGAGATCTCCTTTTTACCAGAAAACAGGAATATTGACTACCAAATCATATTGCAGCTGAGGCAATACTGCTTTTTCTGAGCAATTATTCATTCTAATGATTAAAATTGATTGTGCAGAATATTCTAAGAGGTTAGAAATTGGCATGTCTAACAACATTTTTAGTGAAGCAATTTAACAATTCATGTGGGGCCCGGGTGTGGTGGCTCACACCTGTAATCCCAGCACTTTGGGAGGCCGAGGAGGGAGGATCACCTGAGGTCAGGAGTTCAAGACCAGCCTCAACATGGAGAAACCCCATCTCTACTAAAAATACAAAATTAGCTGGGCATGGTGGCGCATGCCTGTAATCCCAGCTACTCGTGAGGCTGAGGCAGGAGAATTGCTTGAACCTGGGAGGCGGAGGTTGCAGTGAGCCAAGATCACGCCATTGCACTCCAGCCTGGGCAACAAGAGCAAAACTCTGTCTCAAAAAAAAAAAAAAAATTCATGTGGTAAAATACCCAGTTTTTATTTGGAGGTTTGATTTTTTTTTTTTTTTTTTTTTGAGGCAGAGTCTCACTCTGTCATCCAGGCTGGGGTACAAGTAGTACAATCTAGACTCACTACAGCCTCAGCCTCCCAGGCTCAGGTGATCCTTCCGAGTAGCTAGGACTACAGGCATGTGCCATCACGCCCAGCTAATCTTTGTACTTTTGTTGAGACAAGGTTTCACCATGTTCCATGTTGCCCATGCTGGCCTCAAACTCTTGGTCTCAAGCAATCTGCCTACCTCAGCCTTCCAAAGTGCTGGGATTACAGGTGTGAGCCACTGCGCCCACTTGATTTTTTATAAAGAGTAAAAATATGGCTGCATTAAGGTTACAAACAGAAATGTGTCTTAATGCCTAAGGAGGGCATATTAGCTACACTATAAAAAAATTTTTTTTTTCCATTTTACAGTAGAGAGAAATAGAAAAACAGGCCAGGCACGGTGGCTTACGCCTGTAATCCCAGCACTTTGAGAGGCCAAGGTGGGTGGATCACCTGAGGTCAGGAGTTTGAGACCAGCCTGGCCAACATGGTGAAACCCCATCTCTACTAAAAATATAAAAAAATTAGCCAGGCGTGGTGGTGGGTGCTTGTAATCCCAGCTACTCGGGAGGCTGAGGCAGCAGAATTGCTTGAACCAGGAGATGAAGGTTGCAGTGAGTCAACAGTGTCTGTTGCAGTGAGTCAACAGTGTCTCTTGCAGTGAGTCAACACAGTGTCTCTGCGCTCCAGCCTGGGTGACAAAGTGAGACTCTATCTCAAAAAAAAAAAAAGAGAGAGGATGTAATCATTTACATTTAAGAAACCCTTTGGCGGCTATGGGGAAATAGCTTATTGGAGGTAGGGTGATCATTTGGGCAGCTCTCACAGCAGTGAGAGATGAGAATGTCTTTAGTAGAATGGAAGCAGTGGAGTTAGCAAGAAGTGAATAGATTCAGACTGATGGACTTACTGATGGGTTGGGGGATGGGGAGCAAAGAGGCTTTTGCCAATGAAATAAAACACTTCAGGTAAATGATGACGTGGCCTACCCATGTTCAAGATGAGGCACAAGATCTAATTTCAGAAATAAGAAATGAAAACTATAAAATTCCGTAATGTATCAGCATACTCCCTGTCTAACCTGAGAAATTCCAACCAGCCCTGCTGCCCTGTCACCTGTCCTAGTGTGTTCTCCAGTGGTTTTTCAGTCTGAATGCTGCACAAACACCACAGCTTCAGAGGGTGGCAGAAGCCACGTTATGCTTTCCTAGCTTTGGGCCCTGCTCCATGGTGCAGAGTTACTTTTGCTCAAAGGAGTCAACTTTTTCTAATTCAAACAGTGCCATAGCCGGCCACTACCAGGGACTGGGCCCTGGAAGCTGTTCACTCATTGTTCTTTCTCTGGAGACTGTCTTTCCATCTGAGAGATGGTATCCAGCATACTACTTTGTGAACCATTTATAAAGTATTAAAACTGAGGTATAGGAGGGTGGGTTTGGGGAGATGTTGGCCAAAGGATTTCAGTTACATAGGAGGAATAAGTTGAAGAGATCCATTGTACAACATGGTGATTATAGTTAATAAAATGTACTCTTGAAAATTGTTAAGAGAGTAGATTTTAAGTGTTCTCACCACGAAAAAACAAACAAAAACACAACTAGGCGAGGTGCAGTGGCTCACACCTGTAATCCCAGCACTTTGGGAGGCCGAGGCAGGCAGATCACGAGGTCAGGAGTTCAAGACTAGCCTGGCCATCGTGGTGAAACTCTGTCTCTACTAAAAATACAAAAAAAAAATTAGCTGGGTGTGGTGGCAGGCACTTGTAATCCCAGCTACTGGGGAGGCTGAGGTAGGAGAATTGCTTGAACCCAGGAGATGGAGGTTGCAGTGAGCTGAGACTGTGCCACTGCAACTCCAGCCTGGGCAACACAGCGAGACTCTGTCTCAAAAACAAACAAACAAAAATTATATGAAGTAATGCATGTTAATTAGCTTGATTTAGCCATTCCACAGTGTATACATTTTTAAAAAATATTTATTTATTCATTTTTGAGAAAGGGTCTCTCTCTGTCACCAAGACTGTAGTACAGTGGCACGCTTACAGCTCATGGCAGCCTTGACCTCCCAGGCTCAAGTGATTCTCCCACCTCAGCCTCCCTAGTAGCTGGGACTACAGGCATGCACCACCACACGTGGCTAATTTTTGTTGTGTTTCTTTTTGTAGATGGGTTTTGCCACGTTGCCCAGAGTAGTTTCGAACTCTTGGGCTCATGCAGTCCACCTGCCTCAGCCTCCCGAAGTGTACATATTTCAAAACAACATGTTTTACATAATAAATATATACAAATTTTGTCATTTTTAAAAAAATGGCCAGATGCAGTGGCTCACACCTGTAAGTTCAGCACTTTGGGAGGCCAAGACAGGAGATCACTTGAGCTCAGGAGTTCAAGACCAGCCTGGGCAACATGGTGAAACCCTGTCTCTACAAAAAATACAAAAATTAGCCACGCATGGTGGTGCACGCCTGTAGTTCCAGCTACTCGGGAGGCTGAGGTGGGAGGATTGCTTGAGCCTAGGAGGTGGAGGTTGCAGTGAGCCGAGATCATACCACTGCTCTCCAGTCTGGGCAACAGAGCAAGACCCTGTTTGGGGGAGAAAAAAACCCAACACCTGATTAGGTGAGCATGGTGGCATGTACCTGTAGTCCTGGCTACTCAGGATGCTGAGGCAAGAGGATTGCTTGAGCCCAGAAGTTTAAGGTTGCAGTGTACTACAATCACACCACTGCATTCCAGTCTGGGTGAGTGAGATCCTATCACTAAAAAAAAAAAATCCAAAAAACTATAAATGTGAATTTTATAATTCATCTTCTGTCTTCTCTTCTCCCTGCTGAGTTTTCCTTAATGACAACCATGGTCTTGTGAGAATTTTACTTGTCTGTGTTTGCTAACTTGAAGAGAAACAAAACAAAAAGACATAAAATTAGCAGCTGAAATTTATTTATTTAATTTAATTTATTTATTTATTTTGAGATGGAGTCACGCTCTGTCGCCAGGCTAGAGTGCCATGGCACGATCTCGGCTCACCACAACCTCCGCCTCCTGGGTTCAAGCGATTTTTCTGCCTCAGCCTCCTGAGTAGCTGGGACTACAGGTGCAGGACACCATGCCTGGCTAATTTTTGTATTTTTAGTAGAGACGGGGTTTCACCACGTTGGCCAGGATGGTCTCAATCTCCTGACCTCGTGATCTACCCACCTTGGCCTCCCAAAGTGCTGGGATTACAGGCATGAGCCACCGTGCCTGGCCCGGCAGCTGAAATTTATTAAGCAACTTTTATGTGCCTGGCACCATGTTAAGTGCTTTACCTACATTATGTCACTAGATCCTTGTAGCAGCCCCCTGTGACATGCCCAAAGACACAGCACATAAGTTTCAGAACTGGGACTGAACCCAAAGATTCTAGCTCCCAATAGCACGTTTGCAGCCACTGCACTAAATTCCCTCTTCTTTATGTTTGTCTCCTTGTCTTTCAGGTAGATGGGAAATTGCTGTGCTGGCTGTGCACACTTTCATACAAACGGGTCCTTCAGAAGACCAAAGAGCAGAGGAAACACCTGAGTAGCTCTTCTCGTGCTGGCCACCAGGAGAAGGAGCAGTATAGTCGCCTGAGTGGTGGTGGCCATTATAACAGGTAACCTCAAGACGCATGAGATAGGACTAGAAGTGCCAGTAAATCAGATGTAATGCTCACACAACCATCATGGTACATACTACCATCTCATATACATTTTCTATATTCTCTGTAGGTACTAGTCTGTAGGAGGAAGCTCATTTGTCATATTTTATAATTCATATATCTTCCAAGAACCAGAGAGATTTCCATAAAGTGTCAGGATTTCCTGACTTTGTATTGTGTCTGAAATGTTTGTGGAACTTACTCTACTTTTGTTTGTAGTATTCTCACCCTTAGAGTGGATTCTCTCTCCAAAAAATTGGACATTTCACTTTCTGAGAGATACAGCTTTTTCAATGCATATTTAGCCAGGAGGCTGATAGATGTCCTAGGTTTGTCCTGGTGGCACCTAGTCAAAAAGATGTCTTTTCATTGTTGTTTTAAGCGTCCTTTCAGAGTATCTAGTATTGTTAACGGTTCTGGCTCTGGATGGAATGCTGGCTCTGCCAGGTTCTCTGCGGGGATCTTGGGCAAGTTTTCTCATCTGTAAAATGAGGGAAGTGATAGTATTACCTCATGGAGTTGTCGTGAAGATAAATTAGATAGTACATGCACAGTGATTGTTTTTATAACTGGTATATAGAAAATATTCAGTACATTTCAGGTTTTTTTGTTTGTTTGTTTTGTTATTACCATTATGACTTTGTTTAATCAGCAAGCATTAAGTATTCTCACGGGTCAGGGATGCTGGTGGGAATGAAGAGCTGAATACAAGTCATGCTGCTCTCCCAGAGTATGCGGTCTGGTAGGAAAGACAGACTTATAAACAGATGATCTTAGTATAATGTAATGGGTACCACAGTGGAAATGTGTCAAGAATGCAGACATGAGGGTAGTAATTAACTGCCTTGAGAAGTCAGGCAAGCAGGCTTGGAGAAGAGCTTGCATTAGAGCTAGATCTTAGGACGAGTTGGAATCCTCAGGGAAGGAATGGGCAGAGGCATTCTAGGCTGAGAGAATAGCATTTGCAAAGGCATGGAGGGCATGAGACCAAATGGAACCCTGGAGAACTGTAAGTCCTTTTATATTGCTGGAGCTTTTGGCTGGGAGCTGGGGAATGGAAGGAAAAAGGGGTCCTGCATCCTGGTAGGGAATGGAAACTTGATCCTGAGGTCAGGGTGTTAGTGGGAAGCTATTGAAGGGATCTATGCAGAGGAGAGACCAAATCTTCATTTAAAAAATTAACCCTGACTACTAGTGTGGAGAATGCATTGGAGGAAAAAGGGACTGGGGGCTAATTAAAGGCTTTTTTCTAAGAGTTTGGGTAAGAGATGTTAAAACAAGAACCTCACCTGAGGCAGTGGCAGTGGAAGATTGAAAAGGCTGATTCAGGAAGATGTTTTGGATGGAGAATTATGAGAAACTTAGATAATCTGATGAACAGACACATGGGCAAGAGCTGAGTAAGTAAAGGATAATTCCCGGGTTTCTTATTTGGGTGAATAGATAGAGCCTTAACTGAGAGAGAATGTAGGAAGGGGAGAAAATGGGTCTAGTTTTGGAAAGTTGAGTTTGAAGCATGAAGAATTACTTTTAGGAGCTTAGCCTAGAACTTAGAAGAGAGGTTTGGACATGGGCCATAGGTAGCACATAAGAATCTAGCTGGGTGCGGTGGCTCACGCCCGTAATCCCAGCACTTTGGGAGGCCAAGGCGGGCGCATCACGAGGTCAGGAGTTCGAGACCAGCCTGACCAACATGGTGAAACCCTGTTTCTACTAAAACAAAAAATACAAAAATTAGCCAGGTGTGGTGGTGCGTGCCTGTAATCCCAGCTACTCAGGAGGCTGAGGCAGGAGAATCGCTTGAACCCAGGAGGCGGAGGTTGCAGTAAGTTGAGATCATGCCACCGCACTCCAGGCTTGGTGACAGAGCGAGAATCCATCTCAAAAACAACAACAATAAAAAGAATCACTGGGGGTAGGGATTATTTGAAAATGCAGATTCTGGCCAGATACATTGGCTGGCTTACACCCGTAAATCCAACACTCTGGGAGGCCGAGGTGGGAGGGTTGCTTGATGCCAGGAGTTTGAGACTAGCAGGAGCAACATAGTGAGACCCCATCTCTACAAAAAACAATATTAGCCAGGTGTGGTGGCACACACCTGTAGTCCCAGCTACTTGGGTGACTGAGATAGGAGGATCGCTTTAAGCCTTGAAGTTTGAGGCTTGCTGTGAGCCATGATTATGCCATTGCACTCCAGCCTGGGCAACAGAGTAAGGCACTCTCTCTAAAATTAAAAAAAATTAAAAAGCAGATTCCTGCAGCAGTCCCACCCCAGAATTTAATTCAGTAGGACCTAGGATAGAGTCTAGGAATCTACATTATTTTATAAACATCCCAGATGATTCTAATGCAGGTGATATAGTTAACACCATTTCCAACCACTTATGATGGGTAGTTGTTAAAATCATGCTCTTAAATGATATAATTCAGATTCAGGGCTGAGAATGGAACTCTAAAAGCGTTCAGTATTTAAGGATTAGGAACTAAGAAGCAGCTGTCACAAAAGTGGGATGACCAAACGAGGAGAACATTTGAAGAAGGATGCAGTATCAGTGGTATCAAATGCTGAAGAGAGGTCAAGTAAGAAAAGGTCTGAGGAATCCTTTGGACTTGGCAGTTGAACACCCATCAAAGTGAAAGGATTGCATAGCAGAGACAGACCTCCAGCTTTTGTTTCAAGACCAGTTTTGAGTGAACTTATTGGGGCTAAAACTGATTTTTAGTCTTGTAGTTTGACTGAGATACCACTAGGTTAACACAAATATAGTGAAGAAGAACTAGACTGGCCGGGTGTGGTGGCTCACACCTGTAATCCCAGCACTTTGGGAGGCCGAGGCAGGTGGATCACTTGAGGTTAGGAGTTCGAGACTAGCTTGGCTCACATGGTGAAACCCATCTCTACCAAAAAATACAAAATTAACTGGGTGTGGTGGTGCGCACCTGTAGTCCCAGCTATTTGGGAGGCTGAGGTGGAAGGATCACTTGAAGCCAGGAGGTGGAGGTTGCAGTGAACCAGGATCGTGCCACTGCACTCCAGCTTGGGTGACACAGTGAGACTCCATGTCAAAAAAATAAAACTAGACTAGGAGTTCAAATATATTGACCTGGTTTCTAGTCCCAGCTTTACTACTAACTAGCTATATGTCCTTTGGTAGATAAGTTGATCTTGAGCTATTTCTGTACAGTAGAAATAATAACTTATCTGTACCTCACAGAATTATAAGATGCATGTGAGACAGTGAATGTAAAAGACCTTTTTTTTTTTTTTTTTTTTTTTTGAGACAGAGTCTCGCTCTGTCGCCCAGGCTGGAGTGCAGTGGCGCAATCTCCGCTCACTGCAAGCTCTGCCTCCCGGGTTCACGCCATTCTCCTGCCTCAGCCTCCCAAGTAGCTGGGACTACAGGCGCCCGCTACCACGCCTGGCTAATTTTTCATATTTTTAGTAGAGACGGGGTTTTACCGTGTTAGCCAGGATGGTGTCGATCTCCTGACCTCGTGATCCACCCGCCTCGGCCTCCCAAAGTGCTGAGATTATAGGTGTGAGTCACTGCACCCAGCCAAAAGAACTTTTTAAACTAGAAGACAGATTATACTTCTTATTGAAGTTTTTTTTGTTGTTTTTTTTTTTTTTTTGAGGCGGAGTCTCGCTCTTTCACCCAGGCTGGAGTGCAGTGGATTGATCTCGGCTCACCGCAGGCTCCACCCGCCGGGGTTCAAGCCATTCTCCTGCCTCAGCCTCCCAAGTAGCTGGGACTACAGGCGCCCGCCACCTCGCCCGGCTAATTTTTTGTATTTTTAGTAGAGATGGGGTTTCACCGTGTTAGCCAGGATGGTCTCAATCTCCTGACCTCGTGATCCACCCACCTCGGCCTCCCAAAGTGCTGGGATTACAGGCGTGAGCCACCGTGCTCGGCCTCTTATTGAAGTTTTATTGATTTTTGTTCTCATGGTTATTAATAAAGCAGGTAATATTTAATTAATTAAGGCCAAGAATTTTTTTTTTGATCCTGTGGAAACTAGCTACCCATCCATCCAGGCCTACAAAATCATCACCTTGGTAGATTCTTTATTAATCAAGAATTATTAGCTCTTGCATAGAAGAGCTGCTGTCTTACATTGGTCTATTTGACAGACTCATTGTGATGTTTTGTTAATCTTTGATTTCTAATATGTGTCTCTCTATTTTTGCCATTAAAAGCCAGAAAACACTTTCTACATCTTCAATTCAAAATGAAATCCCAAAGAAAAAGTCCAAGTTTGAGTCAATCACAACTAATGGAGACAGGTGAGCCAGTTGGAGTATGTGTGCGCACACATTTGAAATGCATACACAGTTCCTGAAACAGGAATACATTTTAGGGTCTGCCTTGGAATTAGTCTGTGGCTGTCAGTGAATCTTATAAGTAAGCAGTACTGATATTTGTTTATAAATCTAATCTTGTCATTAAAAGATAAGAACTTGTAACTTGATTTAATAACAATTGCATTCTGCAGTCCACTAAATTATTTTTTTTTTTTAAGAGACAGTCTCACTCTGTCACTCAGGCTGGAGTGGAGTGGCGCAATTTTGGCTCACTGCAACTTCTGTCTCCTGGGTTCAAGCAATTCCCATGTCTCAGTCTCCCAAGTAGTTGGAATTACAGGAGCACCACCATGTCCAGCTAATTTTTGTACATTTAGTAGAGACAGGATTTCACCATGTTGACTCGAACTCCTGGCCTCAAGTGACCCGCCCACCTCGGCCTCCCAAAGTGCTGGGATTACAGGCATGAGCTACCTTGCCCGGCTTCCCCTACACTAATTCTAAGAAGTCCAGAGCTGCATGCTTTTCTTTGTGATCTCTGCCCATATCTTCCTGCAGGCAGGAGAGGAGTTGATCTTGAGAGGTAAAGACAGGTTGGGATTAAGGCAATGTTGCCAAATTTGTGAGGATCCACACTTCCTTAACATTCAGAAAGCCAGCCCAGTGCAGATTCTGGATCAGGAGAGAATGAGATGCATTTGCATATTTTTGTTTCATTTCAAGCCAGTCTAAATGCATACTTTTAGTCCTCACTTTCCTCTCCCCTCCTCAGTGGTACTTCCTCTTGTGAGCTGCTTGGGTCCTAATATCCAGAGTGTCCCATCTGTGTTGGTACAGTGGGCTTCTTCTCAACAAAGTGTTGGGACCAACCATTTTTCTGTTCCTCCAGGCCTGGGCATCCTGAAGTGAAACCAGCTGACACACTTCCTAAGATCTTTGAAATCATCTCCATCCTGAAAACTCCTCCCATTCACAGTTCTCCTTCCCAGCCAGTAGTGGATATAGGAGCAGACCAGCATATAGGCTTACCAGGACTGATTTTGTTTATTTAGAGGGATACAAAACATTCTTTCCCATTGCCTTTTTTGTTAACTTGCTTTCAGACTCTACAAGGATTTTAGAACTAGTTTCATTGATTTTTAAACTTCTTGAATTGAACCTTCTGGAATGCTTAATTTAGGTAGTCAGATTACATGGGGGGAGGAACCATAAAGATCATCTTGCTGGCCAGCTTTACTGTTCTCTCAGAAGCTAGTCTGGCCATTGTGAAGAAAGAGAGGTGGCACAGGTTGTCCATCACCTCTGCCAGGGCATGTGACCCTGCAAAAAACTACTTCAAGGAATGAACTTTTTGAACGCCCTGCTTTATAAAGGCCTAAGCCAAGACCTATGCCTTTAGATTCATTTCTGTTTTGTGCTCATATATGATTCAGGCTGTGTTTGAATGACCTGGAAAAAGCTCGTTCATATCTTCCAGTTTAACCAACCAGTCCTTAATGTTCACTTTCTATTAGCTTATTTTGTTCTTGAGATACTGCCACTATTCTTGCTGTCCATTGCTATGGATACACCAAGCTAAAAACTCAAGTTTTCTGTTCAGTGTTTTATTGCATCCAGTCATCAGCAATGCTGTTTTCCTCAAGTAGAAAGCTGATCCTTGACATAGGTACATGGTCTTTCATGGTGTCCTCCAGAAAAGATATTAAATGATCATTTTGACCAGGCGCAGTCGTTCACACATGTAATCCCAGCACTTTGGGAGGCCAAGGCTGGTGAATCACCCAGGAGTTTGAGACCAGCCTGGGCAACATGATGAAACCCCATCTCTAAAGATTAGCTGGGCATGGTGGCGTGTGCCTGTAATTCCAGCTACTCAGGAGGCTGTGGTGGGAGGATCACCTGAGCCTGGGGAAGTTGAGGCTGCAGTGAGCCATGATTGCGCCACTGCACTTGAGCCTAGGCAGTGAGACTGTGTCTCAAAAAAAAAAGGTAGGGGAGATAACTTTTTCCTTAAAATGACATGCTAATTTATTTTTCTAAGTAATTTATAATTTGAAAATTTGGAAATGTTTTCTGCTGTCACAAAAACTATTTTCATACCCATTTGAAATGTTCCTGCATTAGCATTTTTAACATTCTATTCTACTTGTTTGCATTTCTTTTTTTTAAATGTTCATAGCACAAGATAAATTCCACTTTGCTGTCCTCTTTACTTGTTGTGGATTTTTTTCCCCTGCATTTACTTTGCTTTGAAAAAAGCATTCTGACATTTTTTTGACAGTCCTTTTTTAATGTCATCCAAACCAAAATTTCACTGGCTACCTATTTCTTTTTTCTTTTTTCTTTTTTTTGAGACAGGGTCTCACCCTGTTGCCCAGGCTGGAATTCAGTGGCACGATCTTGGCTCACTGCAGCCTCGACCTCCTGGGCTCAGGTGATCCTTCCACCTAAGCCTCCCAAGTAGCTGGGACTATAGACATGCACCACCATGCCCACCTAATTTTTGTACTTTTTGTAGAAATAGGGTTTCACTATGTTACTCAGGCCAGTCTTGAACTCCTGGGCTCAAGTGATCCTCCTATGTTGGCCTCCCAAAGTGTTGGGATTACAGGAATGAGCCACTATGCCTGGCTTTTTTTTGTTTTTTTTCTTTTGAGACAAAGTCTCACTGTGTCACCCAGGCTGGAGTGCAGTGGCGCAATTATGGCTCACTGCAGCCTTGACCTCCTGGACTCAAACGATCCTCCCACCCCAGCCTCCCAAGTAGCTGGGACTACAGGCACATGCCAGCACACTCGGCTAATTTTTTTTTGTAGATGGGGTCTCGAACTCCTGGCCTCAAGTGATCCTCCTGCTTTGGCCTCCCGACATGCTGGGATTGTAGGCATGAGCCACCAGACCCAGCCCCTAAAATATTCATATGCTTTTAAATTTATACTCTTAATCTTTTATTTTTATTCCCCATGTTTTCTGCAAGTTGCTGCCTAATGGTTTTTCATTGACCTTTCTATACTACCACATTTTCTTCTCTTATTTAATATTGAGGTATGTTTGATTATTTTTCCTCCTTTTTCTTTATCCATTAGCCTTCCATTTTTTTTAGACAGAACACATTTTAGCTTTCAAAAATGGCTTTATAAGATGCTTTAGTCTTTTTTTTTCCTAAGTATCCTACAAAATCCACAGTCTCTGTCTCAATATGTCCTAATTTGTTTGTTGAAATTGTAACAAAAACTTTTCAATTTTAGGAAAATCTAAGTTAATTTCTAGTTTTCCTTCCTCTAGAAAATACACTGGCTACTTTTTAATCATGTTTGTTTATTGTTCCATAGGCAATCAAAAAAGCAGCCACAACAGCTGGTGGCACTCAGGCACAGCTTGTGGTTTATTGTTTCTAAAGGACATTCTTTTTTTTAACTCGTAGTTTCATTTTATTCTCCCTCTGAAATGTGCCTGAAAGATTAGACTTAATCTGTATAGCCTTTGAGGACAGACTCAGGACCAATATGTAGGGTTATAGAGAGGCAGGTTTTGGCTCAACCCAAGAAAATTGTTCTTATATTACAAGCTTTTGTAAAAAACAATTTTTCTGGGGAAGCAGTAGTTCCCTGTCATTGGAGCCATTAGGAAAGAGACTGGTTTTTCTGCCTTGTTGCCCTAGCCATCTTTTTTCATTTCTAGCAGTTCTTACTGAACCAGGAATTAGAGAGTTAGTGAGGGCTGGGCACGGTGGCTCACGCCTGTAATCCCAGCACTTTGGGAGGCCAAGGTGGGTGGATCACCTGAGGTCGGGAGTTCGAGACCAGCCTGACCAACATGGAGAAGCCCCGTCTCTACTAAAAACACAAAAATTAGCCAGGCATGGTGGCGCATGCCTGTAATCCCAGCTACTCGAGAGGCTAAGGCGAGAGAATCACTTGAACCCAGAAGGCAGAGGTTGTGGTGAGCTGGAGGTTGTGGTGAGCCGAGATCGTGCCATTGCACTCCAGCCTAGGCAACAAGAGTGAAACTCTGTCTCAAAAAGAAAAAAAAGAGTTAGTGAGGTCAGTCCCTAACACAGGATAGAAAGGATGGGTGTTGTCAACTATTTATTGGTATGGGGGGAATCCTCTCACAAGAAGCAGGAAGGGTAGGGCATTAAGAGGTTTGGGGACAGCAAAAAGTTACTTACATTAGCTCATTACTCTAGTTATGGGTTTAAATAGACTCTATTCAGTTGAAGAAAGACAGGTCCTTAGCAGGTATTGAAACAGATGTGAGACTGCAGCTCTAAGGGTACTTCCAGATCTGAAACTAGTGGAGACTGTATTAGGTCCTTTCAGTAATTTCTCCTGCACACCTTGTTTTATGATTTTGCATTTATTTTTGTTATGCAGTAATTCCATCCATTCATTAGTTATGAGAGCATTGATTCATTCTTCCTCTGACAGTCTTCTCATATGCTTCATGTAAACTGAGAGGAGGGTAGGAATATTCTTGTCGATTATTTATGTCTTCCAATCCTAGCCATAGAAATGTTTGACTTGGTAACTGTGAGGTAGTTTGTCCACTGGTTAGGCTTGCTATTTGGAGTTTCTTCCTGTGTAGAGAAATGTTGGCTATTAGATGTGGTTTAGGATATAAGAACAGTGAGTTGTTGCTATATATAGGGAGTTGAGAATGAGTATTCCAGTGTCTGCTTAGGAAAAACAGGTTTGTGTTTTACTTTAAAGATTGTCCTGGGAAAAGTAAAGAGCATTCTTTGGAAACTCTCTAGAGAACAGGATTTGACCCTCTTGGCAGTGATTCCTTAACTTGTTTTGAGTCTGAGGCACTTCTGACTGGCCATTGAAAGCTATGGATCCTCACTCTAAAAACCGCCCATTATATGTGTAGACAAGATTGTACATATAATTTTGGGATTTTGCAGATTTCCTGAAACTGTCCCTTCTTTTTTTTTTTTGAGACGGAGTTTCGCTCTTGTTGCCCAGGCTGGAGTGCAATGGCACAATCTTGGCTCACTGCAACCTCCGCCTCCCAGGTTCAAGCAATTGTCCTGTCTCAGCCTCCCGAGTAGCTGGGATTACAGGCATGCGCCACCACGCCCAGCTAATTTTTTATTTTTAGTAGAGATGAGGTTTCTCCATGTTGTTCAGGCTGGTCTCGAACTCCCGACCTCAGGTGATCCGCCTGCCTTGGCCTCCCAAAGTGCTGGGATTATAGGCGTGAACCACCGTGCCCGGCCTAAAACTGTCCCTTCTTAAGAGGCTCTGCTAAAAGGACATAGAGTCCACCTGGCACTTTGACAAAATAGAGTGCTCTAATGTTGTTTTTGGGAGGAATCTGTTGAAAGCCCAAGTTGTTGTGTGACTCTGGAGTTTGCCACCTCTTTGTTCCTTTCCTAACGCAATGTTACAGAATTCCTGATATTGGAAATGACAATCTGCAGGCCATTTGTAGTGCAGGGGAAGCTGGCTTCATTCCTGTTTCTTTTTTTTTTTTTTTTGAAAAAGAACTGACTGCTGCTGGGTGGGAATCCAGCAGCTTCTCAGCAGATACACTGACTGCATTGCGGTGCTTTGGGACAGAAGACAAGGACCTGAAAGACGAGCTCTGAGGGGAGCATTAAAGAAAAATGCATGAGCTCACAGTTTATAATTTATCTGGCATTCTAAGGAATTTATCTAATCACAAAAATCAGGATAGTTTTTCTAGTACATCATTGGGGATCTTTAAGGAACCTGAAACAGTATCCTTAGCTCTTGGGATGTGGCATTTATTTCAGTCCTAAATGTGAGAGAAGATGCTGCAGGGATGCTGCCAGGTTGTGGCTTTGGTTCGTAAAGTTATCTGATGGCCACCTTACCTCTGAGTTCAGCTCAGCAAGTGCCGTTGAGCCCAGCATGTGTGGTGCAATGTTCTTGATGCTAGGATTCCTGCGCTTTAGGAGCTTGCAGTCAAGTGGTCTAGGATGCATCCTCAGGTAGAGAAAAGTTTATCCATCCAAGTTAAAATATTTTCCCCTGATTTTTAAATTTAGCTTCTCCCCAGACCTGGCTCTGGACTCACCAGGCACTGACCACTTTGTCATCATTGCCCAACTGAAGGAAGAAGTGGCTACCCTGAAGAAGATGTTGCATCAAAAGGATCAAATGATTTTAGAGAAAGAGAAGAAGGTATGGTTTAGTTAATTCCTCTATGACCAGAATGATGCGAGGGTGAGATATGTGTTATGGGACATGATAATAACCCTTTTTAACTGATGTTTGTTGGGTACTTAACATTGACACTTTGAGATCCTATGTCAAGGTTGGGATATCCTGGGGAGAGGCTGGCTGTCTGCCAAGATGACTCTTGGGATGGCATTACTCCAGTCAGTTGGGCTCAAAAAACTGATTTTTCTCAGCACTTGCAGCTTCCACCTCTCAAAGAGGACATTTTGTTTTTTGTTTTGTTTTGTTTTTGAGACAGGGTCTCAGCTGTGTCACCCTGGCTGGAGTGCAGTGGCACAATCATGGCTACTGCAGCCTCTACCTTCCAGGCTCAGGCAATCCTTCCATCTCAGCCCCCTGAGTAGCTTGGACTACAGGCATGTGCCACTGTACCCGGCCAATTTTTAAAATTTTTTGTAGAGACATGGTCTTATTATGTTGCCCAGAATGGTCTTGAACTCCTGGTCTTAAGTGATTCTTCCATCTCAGCCTCCCAAAGTGCTAGGATTACAAATGTGAGCCATTGCCCCTGGCCTCGGAGAGGACATTTGTTAACTGAGCTTACAGAGACAATGTATAAAAAAAACCAGTGTTCACATCTCAGTTCACAGCGGAGCATGTAACAGCACACTGTTCTTGGTGTGAGCTACCTGGAGAGGCTGTAATCAGAAGGTGCTGAATAAGCATAGAGTTGGGACGAGAGGAGGTAGTTATGTAACTGGAATGTTCAATGCTGTCCGGCTAAAAGAACCTAATGTCTCTTTCTTTTCTCATGGGGATGGCCATGTCTGTGGGACAATAATACTCAAAGTTCATGGGACAGTTCTTCCTCTTCCCTGAACAGTGTTCATGTGGGCCTTCTGCCATGACTCTTATGTCACTGTGCTTCCACTGCTGACAACTCTTACTAAGTGACCCATCTTTAATATGTTAATATTTTAATATCTTAGTTTATCTTCAGTATTAATACTCTTTTTTTTCTTTTTTTGTTTTTTGAGACAGAGTCTCTGTCGCCCAGGCTCACTGCAACCTCTGCCTCCTGAGTTCAAGCGATTCTCCTACCTCAACCTCCCAAGTAGCTGGGATTACAGGTGCCTGCCACCATGCCTGGCTAATTTTTCTATTTTCAGTAGAGATGGAGTTTCGCCATGTTGGACAGGCTGGTCTCGAACTCCTGATCTCAAGTGATCTGCCTGCCTCATCCTCCCAAAGTGTTGGGATTACAGGTGTGAGCCACTGTGCCCGGCCTCAGTGTTAATATTTTATTTTCACATCAGAATATCTTCTATCTTACATTTCTAATATCATCACATTAATATCTTCAGAATAAGACCAGTCTTATTATGGTCTGAAGTTGCCTTCCATTTTTATATTCTTACTCTGATTCATGTCTGTTATCTTGTTTTCAGGTTTTCTAAATAGTATCTCATTTTTAGGCTGGGCACACTGGCTTACACCTGTAATCCCAACACTTTGGGAGGCTGAGGCAGGCAGATTGCTTGAGCCCAGGAATTCAAGACCAGCCTGGGCCATTGGTGAAACCTCATCTCTGCAAAAAATACAAAAATTAGCAGGGCTTAATGGTGTTCACCTATGGTCCCAGCTACTTGGGAGGCTAAGGTGGGAGGATCACCTTAGCCTGGGAGGTCAAGGCTGTGGTGAGCAGTGATCATACCACTGCACTCCAGCCTGTGGGTGACAGAGCCAGACCCTGTTTCCAAAACAAACAAAAAAGAATATCTCATTTTGCCTTAATATTATAATAATAATAGCTAACTTTTATTGGATGCTAACTTTGTGCCTAGCTCTGTTTTAAGTGCCTTATATGTATTAACTCATTTATTCTTTTTTTTTTTTTTTTTTTTTTTGAGACAGAGTCTTGCTCTGTCACCCAGGCTGGAGTGCAGTGGTGCAATAGTTCACTGCAACCTCTGACTCCTGGGTTTAAGTGATTCTTGTGCCTTAGCCTCCTGAATAGCTAGCTGGGACTACAGGCGTGCACCACCACACCTGGCTGATTTTTGTTTTTGTTTTTGATTGAGACAGGGTCTTGCTCTGTCACCCAAGCTGGAGTGCAGTGGTGCAATCTCTGCTCACTGCAACCTCTGCCTCCCTGGGTTCAAGTGATTCTCCTGCCTCAGCCTCCCGAGTAGCTCGGATTACAGGCATGTGGCACCACAGCCAGCTAATTTTTGTATTTTTCATAGAGATGGGTGTCTCACCATGTTGGCCGGGCTGGTCTTGAATTCCTGACCTCAAGTGACCCGCCCACCTCAGCCTCCCAAAGTGCTGGGATTACAGGCATGAGCTACCACACCTGGCCCGTTTATTCTTATAATAAGCCTTTGAGTCTGGGCTTGGTGGCTTATGCCTGTAATCCCAGCACTTTGGGAGGCTGAGGCGGGTGGATCACGAAGGCAGGAGATCAAGACCATCCTGGCTAACACGGTGAAACCCTGTCTCTACTAAAAATACAAAAAAAATTAGCCGGGCATGGTGGCAGGCGCCTGTAGTCCCAGCTACTCGGGAGGCTGAGGCAGGAGAATGGTGTGAACCGGGGAGGCGGAGCTTGCAGTGAGCCGAGATCACGCCACTGCACTCCAGCCTGGGCGACAGAGCAAGACTCTGTCTCAAAAGAAAAAAAAAAGCCTTTGAGGTGGGAATTGTTATAATCATTTCATAGATGAAGAATGCCTCCAGTATTTTTCTTCTTAGGGGTTTCTGATCTCCTCCCCTGGCTCTTTATGTTGTTTTGTGCCAAGTTCAGAAGGCTGTGATTCATTCTGAATAGCTAAGACATTGATGTAAATTCCTTACTTGCATTCATCTAATTTCTACCTCATTTTACAGATGAGGAAGCAGACCCGAAGAGGTTAATATGTCCAAACCACACAGCTAGTAAATGGCGGAACAAGGGACTGGAAGTCTTTCTGACTCTACTGTTCTTTCACCTGTGCTATGCTTTCTCCTGCTAGGAAGGTGGAAATTCATGGGAAGAAATCTGTGTTCTTTCCACATAACTACATGACTGTCAAGTGAAAATGGCCCAAGTATATTCTCTCCATGGACTAGATCAGAATGGCACATAAAAGGATTTTTGTAAAACAGGGACAAGATGAACACTTGTTTCTACTGCTTTGCAGAGATAGTTTTTATTTATTTATTATTTTTATTTTTTTGAGACAGGGTCTTGCTCTGTTGCCCAGGCTGTTGGGCAGTGGTGCAGTCTCAGCTCACTGTAAACTCAACCTCCCTGGCTCAAGCAATCCTCCCACCTCCGTCCTCTAAGTAGCTGGGACTGCAGGCACACACCACCACACCCAGCTATTCTAATTTTTGTCTTTTTTTTTTTTTTTTTTTTTTTGTAGGCATGGGGTTTCACCATGTTGCCCATGTTGGTCACAAACTCCTGAGCTCAAGTATTCCGCCCTTTTGGCCTCCCAAAGTGCTGGGATTACAGGCATGAGCCACCACTCCTGGCCCAGAGTTAGGGTTTTTAAAGGAGCAAAAGCAGATTGTTTCCCAAAGCTTTCAGGAAGCTTGGAGTACAGGCTCTTTAGCATAATGCCTGCCCATCTCTCCAACCTCATCAGCCATTCAAATAATCTCTGTTATCTCACATTTATCTGCCTGTGCCTATACTGTTCTCTGCTTGGTTGCCCTCCTGCTCACCTTATGTGCCTATTGTTAATACATCTTAAAGCTCAGCTCACACATCACCTCTGATTTAGAATTTCCTTGAATAGTAGTCAACAGAAGGGGGTCTGGGGTTTGAAATCTAGCTCTGCCCCTTGCTAACTCTGTATATGATCTTGGCCACATTCCTTAACCCTTTCTAAAGATCAGTTTTCTCCCCTATAAAATGGGACTACTACTCTCACAGTGTTATCATAAAGATCTACTGAAGTAATATAATCAGTTTTTCTGCAACATAGTAAAAATTCAGTAATTGGTAGCAACTATTATTCTCAAATATTCAGAAATGTTAGTTCAGGACTTTGTGTAATTTTCAGGAAAGCTTTAGAGAAAAAGAGGGTGTGGAATTCCCTGACTTTGATTTAGATACGGATCTGCAGGAGAGCCCTGGATTTCATTAATTTGGGTGACCATTTAGCTCTCTGAAAGCAATTTTTTTTTATTGCACAGAAATTTCTTCTGGTTACTCTGCCTTGTTTCCCTCAGATTACAGAGTTGAAGGCTGATTTTCAGTACCAGGAATCGCAGATGAGAGCCAAAATGAACCAGATGGAGAAAACCCACAAAGAAGTCACAGAACAACTGCAGGTGACTCTGCTTATTTTATGTGCTAAAATTGTGTACCTACCTGGTATACCTAGCTGATTCTATTTTAAGTGATCATCTCTTAGATTTCTTTTTTTCTCAAAGTATTACCAAATCATGTTAATCCTCCTTTTAGTTTTGTTTTTTGTTTTTTTTTTGAGACAGGTTCTCTGTCACCCAGGCTGGAGGGCAGTGGCACGATCATGGCTCACTGCAGCCTCAACCTCCCAGGCTCAGGTGATCCTCCCATCCTCCCACCTCAACCTTCCAAGTAGTGAAGACCACAGCCATATACCACCATACCCCACTAATTTATTTTTTAATTTTTTTGTAGAGATGGGCTCTCGCTATATTGCCTGGGCTAGTCTTGAACTCCTGGCTTCAAGCAGTCCTCCCACCTCAACCTCACAAAGTGCTAGGATTACAGGCGTGAGCCACCATGCCCAGCCTGTAGATACTTTGTATTGTTTCACTCTTGGATGTGTTCTGATCTTTTCCCCTCAAAAACAGTAGAATTATTAAGTATGTTCTTTGATTTTTGAATAAACCAGATGTGATTCCAGATGTCTGAATTATAGATTCTGTTTATCCAGCTCATGAAGTCACTTCACAGTTTGTATTGCATAAAGCATCCCTTTGTAACAGTGGGTCCCAAGAGATTGAGGTACACTGATTAACCTCTGGCAAATACTTTTTTTTCCTGAACCAAGTTTCAAGCCCTAGAGCTTCCTATTGTTTTCCACCTCTGGAATTGTTCATCTCTTTCTGACCCTCCACATTGTCTGCCTTAGCGTCTGCACTTATTCTGCATGAAAAATAGATTATATCCTGTTTGAAACATCCTTCTTGCACTGATTTTTTTTTTCTTTAGGCCAAAAACCGAGAGCTCCTGAAGCAGGCAGCTGCTTTGTCCAAGAGCAAGAAGTCAGAGAAGTCAGGAGCTATAACCTCTCCATGACAGACCTCAAGGAGGCTCCCTAGCAACAGCAAATGGAGTTGTCCAGGGTTAGGGTTGGAGACCTGGCTGTTCTGTGGGAATTGCAAGCTTTCTTAAGAAATCTCTATTTTATTACAGTTATCCTTCTTTGTGCGATTGCAGTGGGCTGAATGGAAACACCTGGTTTGTGCTGTGTTAGACTGCATGCTTGAGTGTTTGGGATTTCAAGCTCTCTCTCTTTCTCTTACTATTAGGACTTTTCTTTTTCTTCTTCCTCTTCTCTCTCTATTTTGGTTCTATTCTTTTTTTTTTTTTTTTTTTTTTTTTTGTGGTGGTCACTGCTCAGTGTAATGTGCAGAATGATTTGTTTTTTTTTGTTTTTTTGATCCATCATTGCATCCTGCCATACCCATGAGCAAACAGTTTGGCATTAATTATATATCACTGCCACCCTCTGAACTTTGAAAACTGCCACCTTCAGACTTGGTATAATGGAAGAGGCTTTCTCTCTCCAATAAACCTTTTGCTTCAGGGTATACTCTTGGGTTTTTTTCCGGATGTATTGTGTATGAACTTTGTACTATGTATAGCCAGAGTTTTATTTATTTTTTAAAAAAGAAACTTTTTCTTGATAAAGGAATAATGGTAGTCTAGCTAGTTCTTGTAAAAGTGATGCCTCTTGAAAAAAAACAGTCCTATTCACTAGCTTTTAGTAAAATAATCAGATCTTTTCTTGTTACCTTGGAGTCTTAAAAACTGATTGCTAAGGTGAAACAATTCAATGCATAAGTATGGAGCTAAGTGCCTTTTGGAGGATTTCTTGGAAGAGCATTTATGGAGATACTTAAGGGAGGTAGCAAAGATTTGAACCGTCTGTCTTTTTAAGTAAGGGCAGAAAGCAAGGTTGTCCAGGTTGTACTGGACACTTCTCTCCCCACCCTTTTCCTGATTGTTTTATGTGATTGATTTTAAATTCTCACACTGCCACTTCTTTAAAAAATAAAATCCTTTATTTGCTTATATCAGTTGTCATACTGGGCTGCTGTCAGAGAACTTTTTTTTACATGAATGAACAGATTAAAAATGGAATAATATGGTCGGGCGCGGTGGCTCACGCCTGTAATACCAGCAATTTGGGAGGCCAAGGCAGGTGGATCATTTGAGGTTAGGAGTTTGAGACCATCCTGGCCAACATGGTAAAACCCCATCTGTACTAAAAAAATACAAAAATTAGCCGGGCCTGGTGGCACGCACCTGTAATCCCAGCTACCCAGGAGGCTGAGGCAGGAGAACTGCTCGAACCTGGGAGGCAGAGGTTGCAATGAGCTGAAATCGCAACACTGCACTGCAGCCTGGGCAATGGAGTGAGACTTCGTCTCAAAAAAAAAAAAAAAAGAAGAATATTTGAACTACAGAGCATTTTGGGGGTCAGCATGAGCTGCTCTAGTAAGGACTCTTGAGTCTGGGATAAGTGGTATCACTATACCTTCTCCCCACTCCTCACCCACCTGAGCCCATACACTCCCTGCTTTTCATGGATATGTATTGAAAACAGATGCTTCTCAGAAGCGCTTTGCCTCAACCAGAGTTATGTGTGCCCTGCCTATCTTCCCTTCTTAACCCTGTAGGAATATGGATTTACTTTTCCAGGAAAGGGGATAGATTTACATTTCTAGGCATACTCTCAGGTCCTCTATGTGATGTTTGTGAAAGGAATTAGGGTGTGTCATGTGTGCCATGAAACAACAAAACCAACTACCCTAGAATCATTTATGCAGGGGGTACTAGAATTAGAAATAATAATGAGGGCAGATAATATTTGTACCTCAGTCTACCAAAAATTATAGTACTAAATTTAACTTCTAGGCATTTCCTGGAAGCAGATGCTCTATAATTTGTGATAGCATTCTCATAAATGGAGTCCTACACATAATTGGGCAGAGATGTGGAAATGGTGGTTTCCTTCTGATAAGGGATACAGTGGACCATGTCGCTTATATATCACCCTACTAGGGGATATAATTTTCCCTTCTAAGCAAGGGAAATGGCAGTGCTAAATAGTTTTGTAAAGTTTTTGAATGAGAAGCTTTTAGGTAAAGATAAACTGTCATAATATTTTTCAGATGCATTTGCATTGACTATGGGAGAAAAATTAGGGGGAAATGACAGTCATGGTGTTTTTTTTTTAATTTTATTTTAAGGACTGAAATTCTGTTACATGATGTATGACAATATAAAAACATACTTAGTTTTATACTAAATCTTTTTTTAAGGTCTTGGCATTTAATATAAAGCAAATTCACACATTTTCTAACTTTCCGTAAGTTCCAAAAAGGGAAATAAGAAACCTCAGTCTTGAAATTTTGATTTTTAAAAATCATGACACTGTTTTACCATGAAATTGAGTAGCTAACTTTTGGTAACACCTTTTGTTTCTTTGTATGTTTGTAATAATGGACATTTTAAAACACAGGAATGTTTTGGTTTGTACAGACTTTGACAAATGTGTGTTAATAAAAATTCACATTGACTCAAGTGTAATTGTTGGATTTTGTTTTAATTTCTTGCTGATTTACTAGTAGACATACCCCGTTATCCCCTTCAGCCCTTCAGCCTAGAAAAGTTTGTCTTGCTTATAGACTTAAAAAATTAAAAGCCTAACTGCTAATTAGGAATTTCCTGTCCATTAGAGAATAAACTCATTCTTTCTCTCTTCTATGACTGTTTTGAGACAGAGTCTCACTCAGTCATCCAGGCTGGAGTACAGTGGCAAGTGGATCACTGCAGCCCCAACTTCCTGGGGATTCTCCCACCTCAGCCTCCCAAGTAGCTGGGACTACAGATGCACACCACCATACCCAGCTAATTTTTGTATTTTTTGTAAAGATAGGGTTTTGCCATCCAGGCTGGTCTCCAACGCCTGGACTCAAGCCATCCGCCCACCTCAGCCTCCCAAAGTGCTAGGATTACAGGCATGAGCTACCACACCCGGCCTCTTGGTGATTCTGTTTACCCAGTGTAAGTGCTCATGTTGTGATAGGTACTGTGCTAGGCAGTGCAGTTACAGCAGTGACAAAACCAAGTTATTGTACTTATGGGGCTTCCATTTAGTGGAATATTGGACACCACCACAACACCATTGTTCCTTGATTTAAAAAAAACTTTTTTTTTTTTAAATGGAGTCATGCTCTGTCACCCAGGCTGGAGTGCAGTGGCATGATCTCAGCTCACTGCAACCTCTGCCTTCCGCGATCAAGTGATTCTCCAGCCTGAGCCTCCCAAGTAGCTGGAACTACAGGTGCGCACCACCACATTCGGCTAATTTTTTTGTATTTTTAGTAGAGACGGGATTTCACCATGTTGGACAGGCTGGTGTCAAACTCCTGACCTCAGGTAATATGCCCGCCTCAGCCTCCCAAAGTGCTGGGATTACAGGCGTGAGCCACTGCGCCTGGCCAAAAAAAATTTTTTGAGACAGTCTCTCTGTCACTTAGGCCAGAGTACAGTGGTGTGATCTCAGCTCACTGCCCCTTTGACCTCCCAGGCTCAATTGATCCTTCCACCTCAGCCTTCCAAGTAGTTTGGACTACAGGCATGTACCACCATTCGTGGCTAATTTTGTTTATTTTTTGTAGAGATGAGGTCTCAGTATGTTGCCCAGACTGGTTTTGAACTCCTGGACTCAAGTGATCCTCTCTCCTTGGCCTCCCAAAGAGCTGGGATTACCCAGGTGTGAGCCACCTCGCCCAGCCAAATGTTCCTTGATTATTATTATTATTATTCAGAATATAATACAGATTGAATCTGCATAAAGTATGAGTGAAAGCTTTTTGAAATGTCATCTCAGAAGGGGAGGAATGCATCCCTTTGAAACCCTAGAGCCAGCAGGTTTTAAAATGAGAAGTGCCTTTCCGACACTCACTGTTACATCCTGGTCATTCTATAAACTCAAAGCTAATTTTCTCAGAATAAGTTGAAGATACTTTTATCTTGTACGCTATGGTTGTTTTTGTTTTGTTTTGTTTTGTTTTGTTTTTTTGAGATAGACTCTCACTCTGTCACCCAGGCTCGAGTGCAGTGGTGCGATCTCGGCTCACTGCAACCTCTGCCTGCTGGGTTCAAGCGATTATCATGCCTCACCCTCCTGAGTAGCTGGAATTATAGGCATGCGCCACCACGCCCAGCTAATTTTTGTATTTTTAGTAGAGACAGGGTTATGCCATGTTGGCCAGGCTGGTCTCGAACTTCTGACCTCAGGTGATCCACCTGCCTTGGCCTCCCAAAGTGCTAGGATTTCAGGCATGAGCCACTGTGCCAGGCCTGTTTTTGTTTTTTGTTTTTTGTTTGTTTGTTTGTTTGTTTTTGAGATGGAATCTCGCTCTGTCACCCAGGCTGGAGTGCAGTGGTGCAATCTCAGCTCACTGCAACCTCTGCCTCCCGGATTCAAGCGATTCTCCTGCCTTAGCCTCCCGAGTAGCTGGGACTACAGGCACCTGCCACCACAGCTGGCTAATTTTTGTATTTTTAGTAAAGACAGGGTTTCACCATGTTGGCCAGGCTGGTCTCGAACTCCTGGCCTCAAGCGATCCACCTACCTCGGCCTCCCAAAGTACTGGGATAACAGGCGTGAGCCACCGTGCCCCGCCTATTTTGTAGGCTATATTTATGACTACCTTTATTGTGTGAATTATCTTAATTGACTCATTTACTCAGCCTTTAAAACCACCGTAGGGTAAGAAAATAGTGTAAACAGGCCAGGAGCGGTGGCTCATGCCTGTGATCCCAGCACTTTGGGAGGCTGAGGTGGGCAGATCACGAGGTCAGGAGTTCAAGACCAGCCTGGCCAACACGGCAAAACCCCATCTCTACTAAAAATACAAAAATTAGCTGGTTTCTACTTTATTTACTGTCCCTGGTGTAAGAACATGTCAGCCTTGATGTTAATTGCACAAATTATAGTCTATGATGCACATGGCACTTTTGCCTGTCCTGGAGGATTGCCTTTAATTAACTGGCTTCCTAGAACATGTATACCTATTCACTATGGTATATAAGCTTCGGGTCTGGGGAGTAACAGCACAGAAATCTACCTGTCTTGTGGCTGCCCAAGACTATGCTTCCGTGTGTAAGTTCCCTCAGTCAATCAACCAATACTGACAAATTGGATTTGTCTGCCTCCTCCTTTGGCTCCTCAGCTCCTTCGGCATTTGGAGGTCACTTTGCATATACGGCTGTTTCACTGGACAGAGGACAACAAAGTAGTAGAGCATATGAGGTGGAGGCTATTGTGCTGACCATCTTATAAAATACAACCTGCCACAGAGGGAATGGGTTTTGGAACTAAACCAGATCGGAGAGAGCAAGCTGTAATGTCCTTTATGTCCTACTTTCAGACATCATACTCCATCATTTCTACAATATCCTATTGGTTACAGAGGTCAAGTTACTGACACTTCAATGTGGGAAGAGACTGTCCAGGTACATTAATACCAAAAGATGATATTGAAGGTCCACCTTGGAGGCTAGCTACCACATTGACTTTTGGCCAATAGGGTTGAGTAAAGACTGTGTGAACCTCTGGATTTTGAAGATAGCAATAAAAATTACCTTTTGAGGGAAAGTAGTTCATACTTCTTAGCTATTACTGGAATCCATGACTTCTCCGACTACCAGGGCTTGCCAGGCTGTCCTTCCAGCAAATTATCAACCCTATTTGAAAAGTGAGACTGTGTGGTGCTATGATGTCAGGCTGCCTGAAGTAGAGATTTCCTGTCTCTACTTACCTTAGAGTTGTTGTGAGGATTAAATAATACATATAGAAGTCTTTTTTTTTTTTTTTTTTAATTTCAGAGTCAGATCTCAGCCAGGCGCGGCGTTTCACGTCTGTAATCCCAGCACTTTAGGAGGCTGAGGCAGGCGGATCACAAGGTCAGGAGATTGAGACCATCCTGGCCAACATGGTGAAACCCCATCTCTACTAAAAGTACAAAAGTTAGCTGGACGTGGTGGCATGTGCCTGTGATCCCAGCTACTCAGGAACCTGAGGCAGGAGAATCGCTTGAACCAGAGAGTCAGAGGTTGCAGTGAGCCCAGATCGCGCCACTGCACTCCAGCCTGGTGACAGAGGGAGACTCTGTCTCAAAAAAAAAAAAAAAAGACTCAGATCTCACTCTGTTGCTCAAGCTAGAGTGCAGTGGCATGATCACAGTTCACTGCAGCCTCGAACTCTTAGACTCAAGCAATCTTCCTACCTCAGCTTCTCGAGAAGCTGGGACTACAGGCACAAGCCACTATGCCCAGCTACATGTAGAAGTCTTTAGAACAGTGCTTGGCACATAGTATGCACTCAATTTTGTAAGCTATTATCATCTATGGCTTCTACAGAATCAACATTTTATGTTTCTTAAGAAGGAAGGTGATAGAGGGATAAATTAGAATGAACATATATGTTTACTTGTTTTTTTGCTTCCAAAGTCACTTTATTCCTATGTCACTTCTAGGCCATCAGACCATTATTGCAACCCACAACTTTTATAACTCTTTTTCAACTCCACATTACCCACCTCATATATGCCACTTTATTGTGTTGATTTCTAGAGTGTCATTTAAGTATGTGTGTGTCTGTGTGTGTGTATAAAATTGGCATACACAAAAATAACCCTCAGTGCACAATGAGTTTTGACAAGTGTATGCAGCTGTGTAATCACCACCATAATCAAGATATGGAACATATTCATCAACCCCAAAAGTTCCCTTGTGTCCTTTGGTGCCCTTCCCTCCACACCAGCCTTTATGCAACCACTAATCTGATTTATATTCCTATAGCTTTGCCTTTTCGAGAATGTCATGTAGCCAGGTGTGGTGGCTCACGCCTGTAATCCCAGCACTTTGGGAGGCCAAGGTGGGTGGATCACATGAGGCCAGGAGTTGAAGACCAGCCTGACCAACATGGTGAAACCCCATCTCTACTAAAAATACAAAATGAGCCAGGTATGGTGGCACATGCCTGTAATCCCAGCTACTCGGGAGGCTGAGGCAGGAGAATTGCTTGAGCCTGGGAGGCAGAGGTTGCAGTGAGCTGAGATTACGCCATTGCACTCCAGCCTGGGCGACAAGAGTGAAACTCCATCTCAAAAAAAAAAAAAGAGAATGTCATATAAATAGAATCATATAGGATATGGCCTTTTGCGTCTGCCTTTTTTCACTTAGCGTATGTGTTTGAGATTCATCCGTGTTTTTGCATGTCTCAGTAATTTATTCCACGTCTCAGTAGTTTCTTTTTATAGCTGAATAGTTTTCCACTGTATGGATGTACCACAGTTTATCTCTTCAGCAGTTGATGGACACTTGAGCTGCTTCCAGTTTTTGGTTATTATGAATAAAGCTGCCATAAACATTTGCATACAGGTCTTTTAATAGAAATGTGTTTTTATTATTCTTGGGTAAATATATAGCAGTGGAGCTGCTAAATTGCTGGGTTGTATGGTAAATTTATTCTTAACTGTATAAGAGACTGTAAAACTATTTTCCGAAGTGACTGTACCATTTTGCATCCCCACCAGCAATGATGAGTGCTAATTTTAATACAGTATTATTTGCAACCTAAGTGAATTTCCCCATTAACTCCTCCCTACCAGTCCCCAGGAAGCTCACCATACTGATAGTAATAGTGATACTTCATGATCTTGGCTTACTGCAACCTCTGCCTCCCGGGTGCAAGCCATCCTCCCACCTCAGCCTCCTGAGTAGCTGGGATTACAGGCCTGTGCCACCATGCCCAGCTAATTTTTGTATTTTTTGTAGAGACAGGGTTTCACCATGTTGTCCAGGGTAGTCTTGATCTCCTGAGCTCAAGTGATCCATCCTTTTGGCCTCCCAAAGTGCTGGAATTACAGACATGAGCCACTGCACTTGGCCCTATTCTGACTTTTAATAACATAGATTTAATTTGGCCAGTTTTGAACTTAATAAAGATGAAATGATACAGATTGTACTCATTTTATGTCTAGCTTCCTCTTCTCCTTTTTTTTTTTTTTTTAAGAGACAGGGTCTCACTCTGTCGCCCAGGCTGGAGTGCAGTGGTGCGATCATAGCTCACTGCAGCCTTGACCTCCTGGCCTCAAGGATCCTCTCACCTTGATCTCTCAGGTAGCTAGGACTACAAGCGTGCACCACTGTGCCTAGCTAACTTGTGTCTGGCCTCTTTAGCTATGTATTGGGGAAGAGGTCACCTATGTTGTTCACACAGCAGTAGGCCATTTATTTTTGTGCTTTATAGTATCTGTTTATACAAACCTCTGTTGATGGATATTCGAGTTGTTTCCAGTTTGGAGCTAGTAAAAATAAATACTGCTATGAACTTCATAATAACACCAAATTGGAAACAATGCAAACATCCATCAATAAGAGAATGGATAATCAAACTGTAGGTATATTCATATGAGGAAATACTAATCAGTAATAAAAAAAGACCAAACTACTGATATAGGCGACATCATGGATAAATCTCAAACACATTGTGTTAACTGAAAAAAAGACAAACACTAAAGAATATATAAAATATGAAGTCCAAGAGCAGACAAAGCTAATCTGCAGTGATAAAAATCAGAAAGTAAAGGCCAGGTGCAGTGGCTCATGCCTGTAATCCCAGCACTTTGAGAGGCTGAGGCAGGCGGATCATTTGAGAGGCCGAGGCGGGTGGATCATTCGAGACCAGCCTGACCAACATGGTGAAATCCTGTCTCTACTAAAAATAGAAAAAAATTAGCTGGACGTGGTGGCGCATGCCTGTATTCACAGCTACTCGGGAGGCTGAGGCAGGAGAATCACTTGAACCACGAGGTGGAGGTTGCAGTGAGCCAAGATCGTGCCACTGCACTCCAGCCTGGGCGACAGAGTGAGACTCCATCTCAAAAAAAAAAAAACAAAAAAACAAAAAATCAGTAAGTAACTTCCAGTGATGAGGGAAATGGATTAGAAAGGAGCATAAGTCAAGGAAACTTTCTGGGGTGATGATAAAAATGTTCTATCTCTTGATTTGGGTGTGGCAGTTACATGGGTGTGTACAAGTGTCAAAATCTATTGAGCTGAACACTTGATATCTGTGCATTCGATTGTATATCAATTATAACTCAATAAAAATTAAATGTAAGGGCTGGGTGTCATAGCTCACTCCTGTAATCCCAGCACTTTGGGAGGCCGAGGTGGGTGAATTGCTTGAGCCCAGGAGTTTGAGACCAGCCTGGGCAACATGGCAAGACCACATCTCTACAAAAAAAATACAAAAATCAGCCAGGTGTGGTGGTGCGTGCCTGTAGTCCCAGCTACTTGGAGGCCTGAGGTAGGAAGATGGCTTGAGCCAGGGAGATTGAGGCTGCAGCGAGTCGAGATCATGCCACTGCACTCCAGCCAGTCTCCGAAAAAAAACAAAAAGTAAATAAGTATAGAAAAATGCTGCTTGGTCCTAAAAATGCTCCTATGAACTATACCTGATTTTTGGAACACGTATAGTTGGGTATATAGTTAGGAGTAAAATTGCTGGGTCAGAAGGTGCATGGGAATCCTGGCTCTGTCACTTAACAGCTGTATGACATTAGGCAAGTACCCAGAATCTCCAGTTTCTTTATCCGTACCAAGGAGCTAATATCACCTTGATGGGTGCAAACCCATGAAGACTACTTTCGTTAATTAACAAAAGTATGTGAAGCTGAGAGACATTTTCTCTAAAGCCATAGATTTTTAGAACATTTGTTGCTCAAATTATCAGTAAGAATGGAATATACCACTCTTACCTGGAGGATCAGTTACTTTGATGCAGAAGAGCAGCCTCAATTTCTAACGCAGGTGCAGAGCTTCAGATAAGGGGTTTCCAGACACAACATTCCACATTTATCTTGGCATCATGGTTTCCAAGGAAACAGGATCTTGTTAGCTGGGGCCTGATGATAATCCCTTTACACATAGCCTGGTGTGTTTGGGGGCTATCAAAACACTGCTTCTTTAAAAATTTATCTACATTTATTTCCCCCAAATCCTGGAATAACTCACTGTCTTCCTGTGTTTTGTGACATGCTCCATGATTCCTTTGGTGTGCAGTTTCCCTTGCAGCAGCAAGTTAATAAACTTAACTTTGTCTGACTACAGGTGGTCTTTATCAGATGGGCTTTATCTTGGAGATTACTGACAATGTACACAAAATGTGTTCATACTGCCTGGCACCTAACAGGCATTTAAGCAATGATAAAATTATTATTTTTATTATTCATGTGTTAATTCAATAAATGTTTGTTTGACATCCAGTATTTGCAAGGCACAGATTTACTGCTATAAGAGATGCTCACTGCAACCTCTGCCTCCCAGGCTTAAGCTACACTCCTGCCTCAGCCTCCCGAGTAGCTGAGACTACAGGCTCAGGCCACTATGCCCAGCTAATTTTTGTATTTTTGGTAGAGATAGGGTTTTGCCATTTTGCCCAGGCTGGTCTCGAACTCCTGAGCTCAAGCAATGATCAGCCTGCCTCAGCCTCCCAAAGTGCTGGGATTCCAGTCGTGAGCCACCGCGCCCAGCCTAAAAACCACTTTTATTTTACATGGAGAAAGAAAACAATATTTTTAATTCCTAAAAGAAAAATACCTTTACTGAACTTCACTTTAAATAGTGTCAAATGTAAATGAAAAAAATCATCAGTACTATTATATAGGTAAAAAAGTGCAATTTACATGACTTGCTATATGATTTGACATAAAACTACAGATTCTAAGAAACGGTAAGGTTTTATAATAATAACCAAAACAGGCCGGGTGCGGTGGCTCACGCCTGTAATCCCAACACTTTGGGAAGCCGAGGCGGGCGGATCACCTGAGGTCAGGAGTTCCAGACCAGCCTGGCCAACATGGTGAAACCCCATCTCTACTAAAAATACAAAAAGTACCCGGGCGTGGCGGCCGGCGCCTGTAATCCCAGCTACTGGGGAGGCTGAGGCAGGAGAATTGCTTGAATCCAGGAGGCGGAGGTTGCATTGAGCCGAGATTGCGCCATTGCACTCCAGCCTGGGCAACAGAGCAAGATTCCGTCTCAAAAATAAAACAAAATAACCAAAACAAGAGTCCCCAAATGTCATCCGTCTCTTTCTAGAGACAGGGAAGAAAAATGCTCTCATAAATTCTCCAACGAAAAATAGAGATAGTCACCCTTAAAAAATCCTAAGGCTGGTGGGTGGATTGCTTGAGCCCAGGAGTTTGAGACCGGCCTGGACAACATGGCCAAACCCCAACACTACAAAAAATATAAAAATTAGCTTGGCGTGGTGGAGCACGCCTGTAATACTAGCTACTCGGAGGTTAGGTGGTAGGACCTCCTGAGCCCAGGAGAAGGAGGATGCAGTGAGCGGAGATCGCGCCACTGCACTCCAACCTACGTGACAGAGCGGGACCCTGTCTCAAAAAAATAAAATAAAGAAAAAATCCTAAGGCCATATACAGGCTCATTCACTTTGGGTCTCCTTTCACCCAGGCAAGCAGCTTTCTGTCTTTGCATTTTCCAAAGACTACAAAGCAGGCTGGGGTGGGGTGGGGTGGGGTGTAGAACACAGGAAACGCAGCCAGTTCCCCTTCATTTCTCACCATCTTGATCTCCTCCCAAACCGAAATCCTATGTCTTTCCTTTTAACATAGGCTTACAAAAATGCAGTCTTCTGTGGGAACATTGAGGTCATGCGTTCCAAATTACTTAAGGGAATGATTTTTAAATTTTAGGAATCTAGTTCTCCAAGAAATCCCGGTTTGGGATATAGATGAACGAGCTATTTGGGAGAGATTTAGATGAGAATGAATTTTAGAGAAGTAGCGAGGTGAGGAGAGAGTCAGCTTAGCGTTTGGGTTTTGCAGTCAAATTTCAGCAAGGCGAACTAACCTCGCTGGTATTAATTTTCTCATCGGTAAGAGGGAAAATAATAATGCTTACTTTGATGAGTTACTTTACTTCAACATTTAAAAAACCGACTCTCCGTTATCTATTCTAATAATAAAAATATAGATAGAGCATCGTCCCCTGCTGTGAAAAATCTTATGAACAAGTGAATTGCGGTGAGGATTCACATAGTATGTGCTCGATAAACATTATTTTATTGTTTAGATTAGAAGAGGGGTGGGGGGAGAAATGAAAGTGGTTTGGAAACCCCAAACACTACCAAAGCCCTGGGGATGGAAGTAGAGAGGAATTTCGGGTTACGATTTGGTTCCGGGTCTGAGTTTCAACGTTGAATTCTCCCATATTTGGACCTGAATTCTCAGAACAGAATAGGATGTAAGGGCTGAGATCATCTGGTACAGTTTTATGCAAATCGAAAATTCTTGCCTCTTGTCACTGTGCCCTGGCGAGAAACAACACCTCCACCCAAGCTCCTCCAATCTCAGCCCCAACTAGGTGACGTCATCTCCCCGCCCTGCATCTCCAAGCCTCGGGGAGTCCTGTCTCTAAGCTCCAGTCCCAGCTCCAGTCCCAGCGGCGCCTGCGCACTTTGGAACGGGGCGGGGAGGACGCGTGCGCGCCGCGTGAGGGCGGGGCTAGTGCGCACGCAGCCTTAGCTCCTTCCCCGCCCTTGCTCTTCCCAGTTTCTCCGTCAGCCTGCGGGTCCCGGCTGGCGGCTGCTTCCGGTAGGAGATCGGTGTAGGGCGAGCAGGTCTCAGCTCCTCGTCATGTCATACGGTCCCTTAGACATGTACCGGAACCCGGGGCCCTCGGGGCCCCAGCTCCGGGACTTCAGCAGCATCATCCAGACGTGCAGCGGCAACATCCAGCGGATCAGCCAAGCCAGTGAGCCGGGGTACCGAGCTGGGGGGCGGGAGCTGTCCCGGGGACAGGCCTGGGTGAGGCTGCCGGGACGCAGGGCCCGGCTGGGGCTACGGCCGAGGCCACACCTGGGGCTGTCTCGGGCTGTCCACCCTGGGGGCGGTGGGCTGCCATCCCCCAATCTGTCAGGCCCGGGTTGCCCGAGGGTCCCCGGCCCCAGCTGAAGCTTGAGCTGCTTCTCTGGAGTTCTGCCCCCCCGGTGCTGGGACCAAAACAGCCGACTTGACAGCCCGAGGGTGGGAAGGGGAGTGTGTGTCACCTCGAGAGCTGTGAGTGCGTTGACTTGGCGCAGTGGTCAGCCGAGTTTCTCCTGTCACCCACCTTCCTCCCCACCCACCTCGATTTCCTCTTAGGCCAGTTTGGATGGGGTTGTTTACTGATTTAGGCTTTAGGTTTACATTGTGCTCAGCCCCTGGCTCCTCGGAAATCAGCAACTTTCAATTAAGGGAAGTGGGGAGTGCATGTGTTTGGGTGACTTCATACACAGTCCTTCCTGTAATGAATTCGGAAATCAGACACAATGACTGGTATTTGAAAGGCGGGATGATTTCTGTTTTAATAAAGAGAATTCACCAACAGCATTTCAATTTACATTATTTTGTCTTTTGTAACAAATAATTGGGGTGTATTTTTGGATTTCAGGCAGATGAGGCTTTTGTTTTCCTTCCCTACTTAGCTGCTCTTGAACAAATCTGGTACACAGGGAAGCTAAGAGACTTAGCCACCGCCACATAGCGAGCAAGACATGGTAGAGTTGTCGGTGGAATTCAGAATGCTATTGCTTGTCTTAAAACTCCCTCCTCCCCATTAGGGTCTGAGTGAAACTGTAGCTGAATGAGTCAAATGCAGGGTGTTTCTTGTGCTTGAAAATCATCCTGAAGCCTTATAAACGGGAGATCAGCAGCAGCTTTACTTGGAAAGAATGGTGGTCATCATCCTTGTTGTTTATTATTGTTTTGTGAGCTTGGCGTACTCTGTTAATAGGTAGAACTAGTTAGTCCTGAATTACAATTATATTCTATATTTTAAAGAGTATCACTTTGCTTTCGTTTTTAAACTTATTAAAATTTTTCTTTTTTGTAGAGATGAAGTCTTGCTATGTTGGCCAGGCTGGTCTCAAACCCCTGGGCACAAGCACTTCTCCCACTTCAGCCTCCCAAAGTGCTGGGATTACAGGCATGAGCCACTGTGCCCAGCCTCATTTTTTTGATTTAAAAAAATTAAATATTTTTAATTTATTTTTTCGAGACAGAGTCTACCTCTGTCACCCAGGCAGAACGCAGTGATCTGAGTGAAGTTGTACAATCCTAGCTCACTATAACCTTGAATTCCTGATCAGCTTGCTGAGTAGCGAGGACTACAAGGATGCATCTACCGTGCCAGGCTAATTTTTAAATTTTTTGTAGGGATGGGGTCTCACTATGTTGCCCAGGCTCACTTTGCTTTTAAATCTAAATGTATATTGTAGAATTTGAGAAGTAGAAAGTTTCTGATCAAAAGGGATTGAGACTCTGGAAGTGAAAGGAAGAATATGTGGCCTGTTAAAATCCAGAAGTAAAAAAAATTAATATGACCACTGGTTAGAAAGTATAGTACTTTTTGTTCCAGTTTCCTTTTGTGAAGGAGCTGTAATACACATTAGATCAGAAAATTCTAGTTCAAGGCTGAAATTTTCTTGTTGAAGCTAAATCTAATTTTAATATCTATTTGCGAAATATTCATTCAACATGTATCCATCTATCCATCTTCATGTGTATTTTTTATATATATAACCAGAATACTCCCAAAAGTAGATCCGACATACAGTTTTAAATTTAAATTTAAATGTTTATTTTGAGACAGGGTCTCACTCTGTCACCCAGGCTGGTGTGCAGTGGCATGATCTCAGCTCACTGCAGCCTCAATCTCCCTGGCTCAAGCAGTCCTCCTGCCTCAGCCCTACAAGTAGCTGGGACTACAGGTGTGTACCACCACGCCCGGCTAATGTTTATATTTTTTGTAGAGATGGAGTTTCACCATGTTGTCCAGTCTGGTCTCGAACTCCTGTGCTCAAGTGATCCACCCACCTTGGCCTCCCAATAGGCCAGGATTACAGGCATGCATCACCATGCCTGGCCTTCAACATATATTTATTTGAGTATGTAGTAAGTATAAGAACTGGCATGGATCTTTCAACAGGGAACCTGCAGAGTACATAACCAAAATATAAAGTTGAAAGGGATTGGTGCTATAGAAGACATATAAATAACATGCAGGTATTCTGGGGAGAGAGAGATTGTTTTTAATTGAGAAGGCATTATGGCATTTGAGTTATGTCTGGAAAGAGGATGGAAAGATTTGGACCTTCGAAGGTAAAGAGGAGAAAAGCATTCCAGGAGGGAGTAAAATGAACAGGCATCATAGTGGGGAAGCATAGGGTATATCTAGAAGAGTAATTTAATTTGGCTAGAGTGGTAGATTCCAGAAAGTAGTGGGAAAAAAGGATTGAAAGGTAAATTGTGGCCCAAACATGAAGGATGTTAAATGCTAAGCTAAGGGGCTTGGATTTAGTTATTTAGGAAAGTGCGAATTGAATTCAAAGGGAGAGACTGGAATCAGAGATACCAGTTAGGGCTGTGAAAATGAAAAGAAAGGAAAGGATAGGAGAGGTTTCCTTGGTGATAGAATTGGTAAGATTTAGCTATTGATTGGGCATTGGGCCCCAGGGGATCATTTAAGTCAGATGTTAGTAATATTAATAGCTAACGTTTGAGTACATACTGTGTTCCAGGCAGTATGAAAAGTGCTTTACACGCATTATCTTATTTTATAACAACTCTGAAGCACCAGTATCATTTCCATGTTATGTATTAGGAAACAAACTAAGAAAGGTTAAATAATTGCCCTGCTAACAAATGACAATATCTGAATTTGAAACTAGGTCTCTTATGACCAGCAATTTGTCTTTTTATTACTTTTTATTAATATTACAGTTCTGGGCTGTGCTCAGTGGCTCACACCTGTAATCCCAACACTTTAGGAGGCCAAGGAAGGAGGATTACTTGAGGCCAGGAGTTTGACACTAGCCTGGACAACATAGTGAGACCCCATCTCTACAAAAAAAATTAAAAAATTAGCCAGACATGGTAGCATGTGCCTGTAGTCCTAGCTACTCAGGAGGCTGAGGCTGGAGAATCTCTTGAGCCCAGGAGTTGGAGGCTGCAGTGAGCTGTGATTATGCCACTGTACTCCAGCCTGGGTGGCAGATCAATACTTTTGTCTCTAAATAAATAAATTAAATTAAAAATAAATCTATTGATTTTAACACTTCAGGTTTACAAGTATGCGAATAACTTGTTTTTTCACTCTACAGAGGACACTGTTGGGGAAATACCTGAAGCCGTGGTGCTTTCTCTTCTTGTGGTGTGTTCATCTCCTCTGCCAGATTGTTAGCTCCTTTGAGTCAAGGGACATGACTTATTCATCTTTATATTTCCAGTACTTATCTCAGTCCCAAACATATGAAAGATTCATTGATCCACTGTGCAACAAATATTCCTGGAGCACCTGCTGTGTGCTGGGGTAAAGCAGAACAAGAGATAAAATCCCTCCCGATTGTGTGTGTATGTGTGTTTCTGTGTGCGGGGGGAGTATGTATACACACATACGTACATACACATATAAATAATGTCAAGTAATAATAAATGCTATGAAGAAAAAGCAGGGTAAGTGGGTAGAGAGTCAGGGAAGAGGGAGGGTGGGTGCATTATTTTAGTTGATCAAGGAAGGCATCTCTGAGGAACTGACATTTGAGTGAGTAGACATGTGAATGAAATGAGTGAGACAGCTATGTGAGTAGCTGGGAAAGGCATTCTAGGTAGAGGGCAAGAGCGAAGACTTCGGGTGTTCAAAGAAGAGCAAGGAGGCTAGTTTGGCTGGAGTACAGTTAGAAAAGGGAGGCAGAATAGGAAAAGAGGCCAGAGAGGTAACCAGGGATCACATTATATGGAATCTTGATGCATAATAAATTGTATCGAATTGATTTGAATGAATGAGGCATTTCTACCATTTTGGAACTCTTCCTGCCTCTTTCCCCTTGCACTGTGTAGTACATACCATATCCTATGCCCTAGGCAGTGTGAGTTGAAATTCTTCCAGGCCGGGCATGGTGACTCATGCCTGTAATCCCAGCACTTTGGGAGGCCGAGGCAGGCGGATCACAAGGTCAGGAGTTTGAGACCAGCCTGGCCAATATGGTGAAACCCTGTCTTTACTAAAAATACAAAAAAATTAGCCAGGTGTGATGGTGCACGCCTGTAATCCCAGCTACTTGGGAGGCTGAGGCAGGAGAATTGCTTGAATCCGGGAGGCGGAGGTTGTGGTGAGCCGAGATTGCACCACTGCACTCTGGCCTGGATGACAGAGTGAGACTCAGTCTCAAAAAAAAAAAAAAAAAAAAAAAGAAAGAAATTCTTCCCTTGGAATTGTTTGGTGAGAAATGGGAAATCTGAAATTGATGGGATGACGTTGCATCTACTCAGTTATCAAGCTAGTGCCCATCCCCAAACCTCTCCAAGAGGCCAGCACACCCAAATATACCCTTAGAATGTGAGCTCTCAGACATATATATTACCCACACACCCATACAGCCCTGCAAGGACTTGTACCCATTAAAAGTTTGAGAGAATAGTTATTCTTTTTTCTAAACTGTTCAGCCACAGATGTGGGGTTGGAATTGCTGAGCACATCAGCCTGAGATAAGGCAGCTCATTGCGTGGGTTGTTACAGGTACAGCTAAGGTTGACTGCCTGGTACAAGTGGTGATTATCAGTATGTGTTGGGTACAGAGGAAAAATATTTGACTTACTGTGGAACAAAGTGTCTGGGCAAGTATTGCTGAGGCAGATATAGCTGAAAACCTATTAGCCTCAAAGTTAACTCTGAAGGGATTAAAGAACAGCATTTCTGGCTGGGCGAGGTGTCTCACGCCTGTAATCCCAGCACTTTGGGAGGCCGAGGCGGTCGGATCACCTGAGGTCAGGCATTCGAGACCAGCCTGGCCAACATGGCGAAACTCTGCCTCTACTAAAAATAAAAAAGTAAGCCGGGCGTGATGGCAGGTGACTGTAGTTCTAGCTGCTCGGGAGGCTAAGGTAGGAGAATCGCCTGAACTGGGGAGGTGCAGGTTGCAGTGAACCAAGACCAAGATTGCTCCACTGCACTCCAGCCTGGGCAACAGAGCAAGATTCCATCTCGGAAAAAAAAAAAAAAAAAAAAAAAAAGAACAGCATTTCTGTTCTTTATGTTGCTAATTGATGTGATCTTGTTTACTAACAAAATAAGAAGAGTGGAGGTCTCACTCTGTCACCCAGGCTGGAATGCAGTGGTGCAATCGTAGTCCACTGTAACCTCAAACTCTTGGGCTTTAACGATCCTCTTACTTGAGTCTCCCAAGTAGCTAGGACTACAGGCATATGCCACTGCGCCTGGCAAGTTGTAAAAGTTTTTTAGAGACGGAAGTCTTGCTGTGTTGCCCAGGCTGGTCTTGAATTCCTGACCTCAAACCATCCTCCCACCTCAGTCTCCCAAAGCAAGAAGAGTTGAACTTTTAAAATTGATTATTATGAAATCCTTGTGGTTCTACTTTCAAAGTTATTTTCATGTTTGCCCCTTATTTTTTATGTTTCTTTGCCATCCCCTTAAGTCTTCATCAGCTCAACATCTGTATTTCAACAGCATATTCATAGTGTCTCTGATTATGGTCTCGCCCCATTCTAGTTTATACTGATAGCGCTATCAGTACTATGTCTAAAGTCCTGTTTTTATTATACTGCTCACTTCCTCAAGAGCCTGAAGTGGCTGTCTGTTGTCTACTGAATCAGATGGTTTTGTTTTTTGTTTTTTTTTTTTGAGCCGAGTCTTACTCTGTCGCCCAGGCTGGAGTGCCATGACGCAATCTCGGCTCACTGTAATCTCCACCTCCTGGGTTCAAGCAGTTCTCCTGCCTCAGCCTACCGAGTTGCTGGGATTACAGGCACCTGCCACCACGCCCAGCTAATTTTTGTATTTTTATAGAGACAGGGTTTCACCATGTTAGCCAGGCTGGTCTCGAACTCCTGACCTCAGGTGATCCACCTGCCTCGGCCTCCCAAAGTGCTGGGATTACAGGCATAAGCCACCGCGCCTGGCCTGAATCAGATCTTAATATTTCACCTTGCTTTCACTCCCTGCGATCTTAACCCAAATTAGCCATATTTTCTACTCTTCCTTACTCTTTGCTAGGAAGGCTATTTTCTTTATGTTTCTCTACTCTATCTTTCAGTTTATATTTTGCTCATTTGGTTCCTCCTTTTTTTTTTTTTTGAGACAGAGTTTCGCTGTTGTTAACAGCCCAGGCTGCAATGCAGTGGCGCGATCTCGGCTCACCGCAGCCTCTGCCTCCGAGGTTCAAGCGATCCTCCTGCCTCAGCCTCCCGGGTAGCTGGGATTACAGGCGTGTACCACCACGCCCAGCTAATTTTATATTTTTAGTAGAGACAGGGTTTCTCCATGTTGGTCAGGCTAGTCTCGAACTCCTGACCTCAGATGATCCCTGCCTCGGCCTCCCAAAGTGCTGGGATTACAAGCATGAGTCACTGTGCCCGCCCTTTGGTTCCTCCTTTTTTTAGTATCTTTTCTCTCCCTACCTCATTGGCTATCTAAATTATACAAATCCTCTCAGTTGTGCATAAGTCCTGCTGATAGCAACTAAGTTTTTCTTTGCTTTTTTTTTTTTTTTTTTGAGACGGAGTCTTGCTCTGTTTCCCAGGCTGGAGTGCAAGTGGGGCAATCAGGCTCACCGCAACTTCCGCCTCCCGGATTCAAGCAATTCTCCTGCCTCAGCCTCCCCAGTAGCTGGGATTACAGGCGTGCACCACACGCCCGACTAATTTTTCTATTTTTAGTAGAGACAGGGTTTCACCATGTTGGCCAGGCTGGTCTTGAACTCCTGACCTCAGGTGATCTGCCTGCCTTGGCCTCCCAGAGTGCTGGGATTACAGGCGCCCAGCCTTCCTTTGCTTTTGAAAGATAAAGTGAAGTCAGAAAGATCATGGACGCTCCGGGGTCAGCAGATCTGTGACTGAATCCCTTCCCTTCCATGTATTAACCTCGAGCAGGTTATTTTCCCTTTCCGTGTGTAACCCCATTTATAAAATGAGTGAAATTATTAAAAGGGGATGTTTGAGGCTGGGCGCAGTGGCTCACACCTGTAATTCCAGCACTTGGGGAGGCTGAGGCGAGTGGATCTCTTGAGCTCAGAAATTTGAGACCAGCCTGGGCAACTTGGCAAAACCCGGGCTCTACCAAAAATACAAAAATTAGCCGGGTGTGGTGGCACACACCTATAGTCCCAGCTACTTGGGAGGCTGAGGTGGGCAGATCGCGAAGCAGAGGTAGCAGTGAGCCGAGATCACGTCACTGCACTCCAGCCTGGGTGACAGAGTGAGACCCTGTCTCAAAAAAAAAAAAAGGGGGGATGTTTGAAAGTGTCTAGTATACTGCCTGGCACATAGCAGGCATTCAGTAAATGGTGACATTATTATTATTTTTATTATTTTGAGATGGAGTCTTGCTCTGTCGCTCAGGCTGGAGTACAGTGGCACAATCTCAGCTCACTGCAACCTCTGCCTCCCGGGGTTAAGCAATTCTCATGCCTCAGCCTCCTGAGTAGCTGGGATTATAGGCTCGTGCCACCACGCCCAGCTAATTTTGTATTTTTAGTAGAGACAGGGTTTCACCATGTTGACCAAGCTGGTCTCGAACTCCTGACCTCAGGCGATTTGCCCACTGCGGCCTCCCAAAGTGCTGGGATTACAGGTGTGAACCACCACGCCCAGCCCCAGTGTTGACATTATTAATACTTGTTGAATCCCTTGCCCCACAATAGTTTAATAGGTAGGCAGGCTCAGGAGTCATATTGCCAGGATTTGAATCCTAGATCTGCTTCTTACTAGCTGTGTAAACACATTGCTTTACCTATTTCTCAGTTTCCTCATTGTTAAAATGGAGTTAATAATACCTATTTCATAGGGTTGTGATGATTAAATGAGATAATTCATCTGCAGTCCCTGCTACATAGTAAGTGCTTAAGAAATGTTAGCTCTCATTTTGGTGTATTTTCTTTGAATTTATAATACGAGCAATTTTCCCTCACAGTTTAGCACTTACTTACATTATATATTCTTTAATTAATTCAAGCTTTTTGACATTGTCACCCCAAGCAGAGAGATCACTGTTAGTTTTGTGGAGACCATGCATTATACATTTATCTTTAGCCACAGTGCCTGGAACAACAATGGATATGTAGTTGGCATTCAATGTGTACTTAATTGATTTTATCACTGCTAAGTACCTTTTTCTTGGTCTTGAGTTTGATAATAATAGCTATCTTTAATCGAGTGCTTTTATGTGCCAGACATTGTTCTAAATTTAGCTTCATATCATCTCATTTCATCCTCACAACAACCATATAAAGATTCTCTTATTCTCATTTTTTAGGCAAAGAAACTAAGGCATAGAGGAGTGGAGCCTTTTACTCAAGATCACTTTGCTAGGAAGTAGCGGGACCAGGACAAGCATAGGCATAAGCAGTGGTTTTTTTGTTTTTTGTTTTTTTTGAGAAAGAGTCTTGCTCTGTCACCCAGGATGTGCCAGTAGTACAGTGGTGCCGTCATAGGTCACTGCAACCTTGAACTCAAGGGATCCCCCCGCCCTCCACCTTCCAAGTAGCTAGGACTACAGGCACGCACCACCACATCCAAGTAATTTTTTGATTTTTTGTAGAGACAGGCTCACTTTGTTGCCCAGGCTGGTGTCAAACTCCTGGGTTCAAGTGATCCTCCCACCTTGGCCTCCCAAAGTGCTGGGGTTACAGGCATGAACCACCATGCCTGGCCATATAGGCAGTCTTAATTCAGAGCTATGCTCTTAACCATTGCATATTCCGAAACTGGTATGGTTAAAGGAAAATTATACCTTTGATATTTAGTATCCATTTTCACTTTAGTCTAGAACTTTACTGTTATAGTACAGTGGCTATTTTTTAAAGTCAGGTTGATGGACATGGTGACTCACACCTGTAATTCCAGCACTTTGGGAGGCCAGGGTGGGCAGATTGCCTCAAGTCAGGAGTTCGAGACCAGCCTCACTAACATGGTGAAACCCCGTTTACTAAAAATATACAAATTAGCCTGGCATGGTGGCGGGCACCTGTAATCCTAGCTACTTGGGAAGCTGAGACAGGAGAATCACTTGAACCCAGGAGGCAGAGGTTGCAGTGAGTCAAGACCGTGCCATTGCACTCCAGCCTGGGCAAAAAGAGCAAAACTCTTGTCTCAAAAAAATAAAACTTTAAAAAAATAAAATTTTAAAAAAGTTAATTTTCATTGTAGTGATATAAAAACAGAATGTAAACCTAATTTTCAGAGTAAAACACCGAGATGACCTCATTTTCATAATCACCACATAGGCTATCATTTTCTCATTTGGTGTAAATAATGTTTTTTTGTTGTTGAATTTGTTTAAAATACTGAGTTACAGCATTAGATCCTGTCAAATGAAGAGAAATCTTTTTCCCACCTCTGATGATAGTTACTTTCAATATAATTTGACTTTGCTTTGACTTTGCTTTGGATGAAGGTTCATTTGGAGATTCAGATTCTGCCGATATCAGCTAAAAGCACATAAAGAATTTTCAGTTTAGAGTAGTTCCTAGTGTGGATGTTAGCTGTAACGTATAACAAATTGATTTGCTTCATACTCTTCTTAAAAGTTTTAGCCAGGATATGCTTTTTTAAAATGAGAGGTCAGTGATAGGAGAAATTGAGTCCTAGTTGTTTTTTTTTGTTTGTTTGTTTGTTTTTGAGATGGAGTTCTGCTCTGTTGCCGAGGCTGGAGTGCAATGGCACGATCTCAGCTTACTGCAACCTCCGCTCCTGGGTTCAAGCGATTCTTCTGCCTCAGCCTTCTGAGTAGCTGAGACTATAGGCATGTGCCATCATGCCTGGCTAATTTTTGTATTTTTAGTAGAGACGGGGTTTCACCATGTTGGCCAGCCTGGTCTCAAAACTCCTGACCTCAGGTGATCCACCCACCTTGGCCTCCCAAAGTGCTGGGATTACAGGTGTGAGCCACCACGCCCAGCTGAGTCCTAGTTTTAAAAAGAACAAAATTGCTTACACAGAACTGAAAGACTTGTCTTTACCTTTGGCCTAGTCATCTGGTTTCGAGGATTATGTAACATTTCATAGGAAATACCCAATTATTTTCCTCCAAAAAGTTGTAGCACATCAGTCTAACATAAAACCTTCATTTACTAGACTGCTTGGAAAAGGAGTTTTCTCATTAACCAAGTTAGCCAGAAGATTCAACTCATCCTGGTAAAAATATTTCCAAAAAGCATCACTTGGCCAAGCGTGGTGGCTCATGCCTATAATCTCAGCACTTTGGGAGGCTGAGGCAGGCGGATCATCTGAGGTCAGGAGTTTGAGACCAGGCTGACCAACATGGAGAAACCCCATCTCTACTAAAAATACAAAAAATTAGCCGGGCATGGTGGCACATGCCTATAATCTCAGCTACTCGGGAGGCTGAGGCAGGAGAATCGCTTGAACCTGGGAGGCAGAGGTTGCGGTGAGCCAAGATCACACCATTGCACTCCAGCCTGGGCAACAAGAGCAAAACTCTGTCTCAAAAAAAAAAAAGCATCACTTTACTTTTTAAATTTTTATTCATTTGTCTATTTATTTTGAGACAGAGTCTTGCTCTGTTGCTTAGGCTGGAGTGCAGTGGCATGATCATAGCTCACTGCAGCCTCAAACTCCTGGGCTTGAGCGATCCTCCTCTCAGCCTCTTGAGTAGCCAGGACTACAAGCATGCGCCACCATGCTTGGCTAATTTTTAAATTTTTTGTAGAGGCAGTTCTCACTATGTTGCCCAGGCTGGTCTTGAACCCCTGGCCTCAAGTGATCTGCCCACCTTGGCCTCCCAAAGTGTTGGGATTGTAGATGTGAGCCACTGTGCCTGGCCTCACTTTTCTTTTTGATATTTTAAGTATGCTCAAGGGCAAATAAATGTATCTGTAAACACGTTATTCCTTTGTGTGCTTTAGGTTTACTGAAGGATACATCTCTTAAGTGTAAAATACATGAGTCATTGAGTTACTAGTTTTGAACAAATCCCTGATGTTGGTGATTATACAGGGCAATATACAAAAAGTCCTGCTTCTCTGGGTTCCAGTAAACTATGACACTGTTGTCCTTGTGATTTGAGTTTTAGGGTATCTGATACCTGAGTCTTGCTGGAAACTTTAAAGAAAATATCTTAATATTTAGGAATTTAGAAAGTGTTAAGGCTTAGATTAATTCTGGTGCTTAGCTAGCAAATGACCCTATAATATTCCCAACACCCCCACTTCCTCAACCCCTCCCTATCTTTCCACCCCCCAAATTTAGGTCATCCCAACAAAGGAAATCAGAAAAGTCTAGATGAAGAAGAGTTCTCCGCTGAGAATATGCAGAGAACAGCTGATTATTAATTGATTTTTTTCATATTCTATAAAATTCCCATAGCTCTGTAGCTTATTTAATAAATTTTGATAGATGATTAATAACTTGATACTTTGGCATACTTCTAAAGTTTCTAAGGAATGCTCTACTTTTTAAAGACAGTCAATAAGAAAAGACCTATTTCCTTGACTTTTTTGTCAGATCTACCTTTATGCGTTATATATTCAGCCATTTTCTGGATGGGCGTGTGTGTGTTGGGAGGAGTTATACATACACAAAAATGAGTAGAATGCAGTCCCTGCCTTCTAGAGGCATATAGTCAGTCCAGTCCTGTTTGTACCTTGCATTTATGAAGTTAAGAAAAGTCACAGGTGGAACCTTTCTAAGCCAAACTTTTGGGTTGCAAAAGTACTCCTTGGTTACACAGCATAATTCTGCAACTGGAGCTATTTCACTGTTATTGAATTTTGGAATTGAGCAGTGGTGGGAGTACTTAGGGATCATTTAGTTCTCACATAGTTGTAAGGATTTAATGAGAGAAAAACCTTACACAAATAGTTTAAGTATTCAGTAAATGTCAGTGAAATCTGAATATCATCTATAATTGGTGAAAAAGAGACCCAGTCAAATGAAATGACTTGCTTAGTGCCGTGCATCTAGTTAGTCATCAAGTCTGGCTTAGATTTCAGGCCTCATTATTCCTAGCTTATATTCGTCATTCATATCTTCTGCCTCAAAGAGCTTGCCAGAATGGAAAAGGGAGGCTAACTCAATTAATCAGTAATTAATTATGTATCACCTGGCTGCCTGGCACTCTGCTGGACTCTAGTGAGTACAGAGGAATGTTTCCATAGGTGCCAGGGAGCTGGAGAAGGGAGCAGGTTAGAGGAAGGACATCAGCCTATCTGGAGCAGAGAGCTATTAACTTAGGTATCAGATAAGTAGGATGGGGCTAAGTGGAACATTGGGAAATCTAGGCCTGCCCTGTGTGACTACATTCTTTTTCCTGTAAGAGTCAGCCTTATGAGAGAATGTAATGTGGCACATTCCACTGGAGTTAGCCCTGGGTTTAAATTCTGGTTGTAATGACACTCTATTCAAAACCTACCAGTGATTTCCCATTTCATTAAAATTCAAAGTCCTCATAATTGTTTGCAAGGCCCTATACAATCTGGGTCCCTACTACCTCCTTGGCCACCTCTCTGCTGTCTCTTGCTCACTCTGCTGTAGCCACCCTGGCCTCCATCACATCAAGCACCCTTGCTTTGGGGACTTTGTACTGATTCCTCTCTTCTCCTAGAATGCTTCTCCCCAAGATAGCTGTGTGGCTTGATCTTTCACTTTGGATCTTTGCTCAGTGTCACCTTATCAGAGAGGTCTCTCTGACCACTCTATATAACTAAGTATCCTCTGCCCACCGCTGTCACTTCAGCTCTTACCTGAATTTATTTCTCTTTATACCATTTATCACTACCTGATATGTTTATTATCTATCTCTTTTCCTTAGAAGACTCTCGAAAGCAAGTGTCTTCTAGGACATGGAATAGTGTAGAGTAGATACTCTGAATGAATGAATGAATGAGTTCTGTAACTCTCATGAGCCTCATTGTGCTCATATGCAACAATGGAATAATAATACTTACTTAAAGGATTGTTGGAGTCAAATAAGTTAATGCTTGTCAAGCCCAGTGTCTAGTACATCATAGTAGATGCTCAGTAAATGAAAATTCATGCCCTCTTTCATAAATGATTTTTATGGCTGTCCAGTTAATAGCTTTAGTGGTATCCTGATTCCCATTTGACTTAGATAAGAAGGACATACCACATGTTAGTGATGAAGAAAAGTGGTTGTCACACATAATGCTATCTTAGCAGAATGCAGTAATTATAGTGCTTATAATTGGAACCATGGAACCACTGAGCTATAGGTAACCCTCACTTAGTAGAATAGATATCTTTTAGAGAAGTCTTGTCAAAAGGCAAATTTTGAATTAAGTGAATCCTATATTTCTCTTATAAAACTGGAATCACATTTTTGTTAGGAAAATATGGTTTCAAAATAAGATGAAATCATAATCTGAAGTGCTACCAGCCTATATATACTTGACTCTGGAAATGTTTGCTTTGTATCTCCAACAATGCAGTAATTTTGGCTAGGGAGAAATAACTTGTACTTACTACTAAGGACTGAGTTGTTCCATTTCTGTTTAGGAATAGAAGCACCCAGGAATCAGAAGATTTTTGCCTAATCGTTGCTTCTTATCAGATTTAGGGACTACTGGCTGGGTGCAGTGGCTCAACCCTGCAATCCCAGCACTTTGGGAGGCCGAGGCGGGTGGATTACCTGAGGTCAGGAGTTCGAGACCAGCCTGGCCAACATGGTGAAACCCTGTGTCTACTAAAAATACAAAAATTAGCCAGGGGTGGTGGCACACGCCTGTAATCCCAGCTACTTGGGAGGCTGAGGCAGGAGAATTGCTTGAGCCTGGGGGTCGGAGGTTGCAATGAGCCGAGATCATGCCACTGCACTCCAGCCTGGCCGACAGAGCAAGACTCTGTCTCAAAAACAAACAAACAAACAAAAAAAAGATTTAGGGACTATTAGCATGTCATTGGTATTATAAGGTAACTGGTACTCAATAAATTTTAGCTTACTTTTTTACTAATCTTGGTGACCAAATTAGGGACAACATTATGACTGTGTCCCCCAAATATTGTTATTTTAAAGAGTACCATTACCAAAAAGTGAATTTGGAACAATTAATTTTTAAATTTCAAAATTCTAATAAGTGAGCGTTCTTTCTTGTTGGACATGGGAGCATTATATGTATACTGTTTCTATAATATTCACAAATTATACAATATACATGAGTCTCCTCATTTTCTTCCACTGAACCAGTCATTTAGCAGGCTGGTGTTTCACAAGTGAAATTGGCATTAATCCAGAGAGGATAGAAAGGACTCTCACAAAGAAAGCTGAATGGCTGGAAGAGCCTTATACTTATTGTGTTATGTTATTTCTTGAAGTTCTGTTGAAACTTGATGGTAAGTGTGTTACTTCTGGGCAATGAGTACTCTATTCATATGTTCTGTACTCCAGCTACTTGTAATAGAAGACAGTGAATACTCTTGGAAAGCAAGCAAGCAAACAAGAAATCATATAACTAACTTCCAACTTCTGTGAATGAATAAATCTCCCCCACCCTCCCCAGTAACCAGAAAAAGAAAATAGAAAGCAAGGCATAAAATAAATGAAGGGCTCTATTGTTGTTGCAGAAATCAGTAAGGGACAGGAGTGTTCAGAGTCCCAGGCAGGCTGACATTAGAGTGTTCCTCCTTATTGATAGATCAGTTCCTCTGGACCCCTGCTTTCTCGGTCTAGGATAGGAGTTAAACATTCAGGATTCAAACATTACCATTCCTAGTCTTAGCAAATATCTAGGAAAAGGTAGAGAAGGCTGAACAAAACCATATGTTTGACTGTATTATGGTATAGACAGCACAGCTGAAAGAACATAGCCATTGGAATCTGATGTACTGGGCATTGAATTTTTGCCCTGCTACTTATTAATTGTATATGCTTGTATAAGATACTTAACCTCTCTAAATACACTTCCTTACCTGCAAAATGAAAGTATATCTACTAAGGCTGGGTGCAGTGGCTCATGCTTGTAATCCCAGGACTTTGGGAGGCTGAGGCGAGTGGATCACAAGGTCAGGAAATCGAGACCATCCTGGCTAACATGGTGAAACCCCGTCTCTACTAAAAATACAAAAAAATTAATCGGGCGTGGTGGCGGGCGCCTGTAGTCCCAGCTACTCAGGAGGCTGAGGCAGGAGAATGGCATGAACTCAGGAGGTGGAGCTTGCGTGCGCTGAGATGGTGCCACTGCACTCCAGCCTGGGTGACAGAGTGACACTCCGTCTCAAAAAAAAAAAACAACAAAAAAAAGTACATCTACTGAGATTGCTGTTGTGAGAATTAATAACAGAGTGTATACAAAGCTCTTAGTATATAGTGCCTGGCACTTAGAGGTGCTCAATTGGTGGTAACCCATTATTAGTAATAAGTATACATTGTCTGCAAAAATGTTGGCTATAGAAAAATTATTGTATTTGATTTGATTTTTTTTTATTGTTGCAAATTGATATCTGGCCTAGAGGCCTTTCTAAGGGTGTTGAAATTTTTAACCATTGCAATAGGAGATCTAGGAAAACTAGCAAATTTTGGGGGGATGATAAAACCACCACCTTCTACTTTGTGAAACAGTTACTCTATAGGAGAAAGGTGAACCTTGTAATTAGTTTTTGGAGGAATGTGTGTGTCAAGGTTTTGATCATAGCATGGTCTCTATTAGTTGCATGTATTAATACTTATTATGAATGGGAAGAGACCAGGGATCTTGGAAGTAGGGTACTCATGATGAATGTATTTTTCTTTTAAATAAATCTTTTTCTTCCTATCTCCCCAGCTGCTCAGATAAAGAATTTGATGAGCCAGCTAGGAACTAAGCAGGACTCAAGCAAGCTACAGGAAAATCTGTGAGTAACTTCCTGACAAGGTTGGGTTTTGTGAGGGCCATTTGAGGACACAGTGTCCTTGCTGCACAGCAGCTTAGGTTTCAGGTCTGGGAAATCAGAATGAGAGGCAGTGGGTCATGAGATAATAGCTGAATCTAAAAGAGGGGCAACAAAGTATATTAATGGATTGTGATTTCCATTGCCTTTCAAAGTCCTTGAACTCTGATTCTTTCTCCTCTCGGGCAGTTTAGCAGAACAATTTAGGGAAGTAGAAAAGGGAATTCGTACCACTATTAAACTATATTCTGCTTATAACTCTGCCTAAATGAGCTTCCTTGTTGGCATAGGACTCCTCATGATCTAGTTTAACTGGATTCCCAACTACAGTCGGCCTTCCATATCCATAGGTTCTGCACCTGTGGGTTCAACCAACCACAGATAGAAAATATTCAGAAAAAAAAGGAAGGTCTCTACTGAAGACGTACAGACTTTTTTCCTTGTCATTACTGAAAACAATATAGTATAACAATTATTTACATAGTATTTACATTGTATTTTGTCTGGAGTTGGTTCCTTCTGGTAGGTTCTTGGTCTCGCTGACTTCAACAGTGAAGCCATGGACCTTTGCGGTGAGTGTTACAGCTCTTAAAGGTGGTGTGGACCCAAAGAGTGAGCAGCAGCAAGCTTTATTGTGAAGAGCAAAACAACAAAGCTTCCACAGGGTGGAAGAGAATCTGAGCAGGTTGCTGCTGCTGTCTAGGGTGGCCAGCTTTTGTTCCCTTGTTTGTCCCCACCCATGTCCTGCTGATTGGTCCATTTTACAGACTACTGATTGGTCCATTTTACAGAGTGCTCATTGGTCCATTTTACAGAGCGCTGATTGGTCCATTTTACAGAGCACTGATTGGTCCATTTTACAAACCTCTAGCTAGCCACAGATTGCTGATTGGTGCGTTTTACAGTCCTAGCTACAGAGTGCTGATTGGTGCATTTTACAATCCTCTTGTAAGACAGAAAATTTTTTCAGAGTCTCCACCCGACCCAGAAGTCCAGCTGGCTTCACCTCTAAGTATTACGTAATGTAATCTAGAGATGATTTAAAGTATACGGAAGGGGGTGCCCAGTGCAGTGGCTCATGCCTGTAATCCCAACACTTTGGGAGGCTGAGGCAGGCAGATCACCTGAGGTCAGGAGTTCAAGACCAGCCTGGCCAAGATGATGAAACCCCGTCTCTACTAATAATACAAAAATCAGCTGGACATGGTGGCAGGCACCTGTAATCCCAGCTGCACAGGAGGCTGAGGCAGTAAAATAGCTTGAACCCAGGAGGTGGAGGTTGCTGTGAGCCAAGATCGCACCATTGCACTCCAGCCTGGGCAACAAGAGTGAAACTCTGTCTCAAAAAAATAAAAATAAAAAATAAAGTATACGGGCGGATGTGGTGGCTCACACCTCTAATCCCAGCACTTTGGGAGGCTGAGGTGGGCAGATCACCCGAGGTCGGGAGTTCAAGACCAGCTTGATCAACATGGTGAAACTCCATCTCTACTAAACATACAAAAATTAGCTGGGCATGGTGGCGCGTGCCTGTAATCCCAGCTACTCGGGAGGCTGAGGTAGGAGAATCACTTGAACCTGGGAGGCGGAGGTTGCAGTGAGCCAAGATTGCGCCATTGCACTCCAGTCTGGGTGACGAGAGCAAAACTCCGTCTCAAAATAAATAAATAAATAAATAAATAAAGTATATGGAAGGGTATGCACAGGTTCTATGCAAATGTTACATAATTTTATATTAAGGACTTGGCAGGAGGAGGCCCTGGAACCAATCCCCCATGGATACTGAGGGACTACTGCATATGTAATCAGAATGGCCCAAGGGGAGCCTGAGGGAGAGAATAGTAGACTGATATTAGGGACTCCTGATTCTTTTTATCACACCCTCTTTTGCTCCATTTCTGCTTTTAGTGCTATTCTTCATCTTTAAAATGTACTGAGCAAGCCGGGAGCAGTGGCTCATGCCTGTAATCCCAGCACTCTGGGAGGCTGAGGCGGGTGGGTCACGAGGTCAGGAGATCGAGACCATCCTGGCTAACATGGTGAAACCCCGTCTCTACTAAAAATACAAAAAATTATCCGGGCGTGGTGGCACGCACTTGTAGTCCCAGCTACTTGGGAGGCTGAGGCAGGGGAATCGCTTGAATCTGGGAGGTGGAAGTTGCAGTGAGCTGAGATCACGTCACTGCACTCCAGTCTAGGTGACAGAGCAAGACTCTGTCTCAAAAAAAAAAATACAAAAATTAGCTGGGCATAGTGGCTTGTGCCTGTAGTCACAGCTGCTTGGGAAGCTGAGGCAGGAAAATCACTTGAACCCGGGAGGCGAAGGTTGGAGTGAGCCAAGATCACGCCACTGCACTCCAGCCTGGCGACAGAGCAAGACTCCATCTCAAAAAATATATACATAATATATATATAAAATAATATATATAAAATATAAATACAGTATATAAATATATATAAAATATATCTATATATGTGTATAGATATATGTATATATGTGTCTATGTATCTACATATATGTATCTATATATGTATCTACATATATGTATCTATATATGTATCTACATATATGTGTCTATATATGTATCTACATATATGTGTCTATATATGTATCTACATATATACATATATGTAGATATATATGTATATATGTATCTACATATATGTGTCTATATATGTATCTACATATATGTGTCTATATATGTATCTATATATGTATATACTATATATGTATATATGTAGATACATATATATGTATCTATATATGTATCTACATATATATGTATCTATATATATGTAGATATCTACATATATATGTAGATACATATATATGTATCTATATATGTAGATATATATGTATATATGTAGATACATATATAGATACATCTATATGTATATACATATATAGATCTATATGTATCTATATGTATATACATATATATGTATCTATGTATGTATCTACATATATATGTATCTGTATGTATCTACATATATATGTATCTATGTATGTATATACATATATGTATCTATGTATGTATATACATATATGTATCTATGTATATACATATATGTATCTGTATATACATATATGTATCTATGTATATACATATATGTATCTATGTATATACATATATGTATCTATGTATGTATATACATATATATGTATCTATGTATGTATATACATATATATGTATCTATGTATGTATATACATATATATGTATCTATGTATGTATATACATATATATGTATGTATATATCAAGCAATATTTTTTGTTTCCTACCCTAGACAGTGTGAGGTGAGAGAATGACTATTATTGTGAGCTTTTTCCAGGGAAATGTGAAATATCTCTGGATATTTTTGTACTGCCTGGGATGTTCAAGCCACTGATTGAGTACCTCTTTCTTTTGACTCCTTTTTTTTAAATCCTAGAGGCCCATTTGCAGTACAAAAAAACCATTAATAATTAGTAGTGTGGTGTGTTAGCCCATTTGGGCTACTATAACAAAATGCCATAAACTGCGTAGTTTATAAACAACAACTTTATTTCTCATAGTTCTGGAGGCTGGGAAGTCCAATGTCAAGGCGCTGGCAGATACAGTGTCTGGTGAGGGCCCACCTTTTCATAGGTGGTGCCTTCTTGTGTCCTCACTTGGTGGAAGAGGCAAGGCAGCTCGTTGGGGCCTTTTTTGTAAGGGTACCAATTCTATTCATGGGGACTCCACTCTCATGATCTAATCACCCTCCAAAGGACCCCATCTCCTAATGTTATCACCTCGGGAATTAGGATTTCAACATACGAATTTTGCAGAGACACTAACATTCAGATCATAGCATGTGGTTTCACTGTTGTCTCAGAAAGCCTTTGTAGAAATGGCTGGATAGTAGAGGAAACCACAAATGAAAGGAGTACTTTTTGTATTTCTACTACTTTCAGTTCCACTTAATGTATTACATATTCTTTCCTCTTCAATTCCCCTTCCTCCCTACTCCTTTTGTATTTTTAACAGGTAAGGCTTCTTTGTTTTGGAGGGAAGAGCTAGAAAGGCAAGTATAAAGAGCAGGTAGGAAGCCAAGGATAAGGCTAGAAAAGAGCCAGCTTTTTAAAGCAAGAGCATGGGATTAGATGTTTGGAGGTTGTTCCCTAGGGTAGGTAGGAAGCTACACTTTTAATACACATTTCATCTAACTGTCTGTGCCTAGATTCTAGTCAGTGGACTGTGGCAGTCAACTCCTGGACAATAAAAGAGTTTAGTATGTTTAAACTACTTGATTTAGGTGTGGGCGGCAATTGTTCTTTTTATATTTTTTATCAGAACTGCTGATGTGCTTTTCTTCTCTTCCCAAAGAGTTAAAATTCCTGATCTGTGCTTTCTTCAGCAGGTTATTGAAGCAGATTCTTTCTGCTCAGTGAAGATACCTTGAAGTGGGTTTGCCTGGGTAATATTTCTGGAATTTTGTTGTGAACCTGGGCATCTAGGGACTCATTTCTTCAAATGGCCCTTCATTCCCTACATTATGAGACACTCTGAGAACAAAGTGGTTCTGAGTATAATCCTCTCAAGAAGTGACAACATCCTGAAACATATCTTTTCTCTCTTAGGCAACAGTTACAACACTCCACAAATCAGCTCGCCAAGGAAACAAATGAATTGCTGAAAGAATTAGGGTCCTTGCCCCTTCCGTTATCTACTTCAGAACAGGTTGGTATTTTCTGTTTTGTTTATTAATAGGAAAGGACTTTGTGTTAGTAGGAAGGCAGCGTGTAGAACAACAAAAAATAAGTTGGCCTTTGGTGCTAGATAGACCTCCTCTGCACCTCAGTTTCTTATCCATCAAGTGGGGGATATGTGACTGTTGGGGCAATAGAAAGAATGTACGCACCAGATGTGGCAAAGTGTCTGCATTTAGTAAGTAATCAATATGTGGTGGCTGCTGCTATTATTAATAACATATTATTAATATATTAATAAAATGGAGTTAACTGAAGAGAAATCTCAACGTTTGCATCTCTTTGGGGTTTGGCTAGCAGTTTTATGTTTGTAGGCTTCCTTTCTCTTAGTTTTTTTTTTAATTGTTATTATTTTTATTGTTGTTGTCGTTTTGGAGACAGGGTCTCCCTCTGTCACCCAGGGTAGAGCGCGGTGTTGCAATCATAGCTCACTGCAGCCTCCCACTTCTGGGCTCAAGCAGTCCCCTCCCCTCAGCCTCCTGAGTAGCCATGACTACAGGCATGTGCCACCACACCCAGCTAATTTTAACAATTTTTTTGTATAGACAGGGTCTTGCTTTGTTTCCCAGGCTAGTATCGAACTTGTGACTTCAAGCAATCCTCCTGCCTCAGCCTCACAAAGTGTTGGGATTACAGGCGTGAGCCCCATGCCCAGCCTTCCTAGTTTGTTTTGTACCCATTATCTTTAAATTTTAATGAAACATCTTTCTTTCATGTTTTGCAGTTACCTTCATGTTCTGTCATGAGTTACTCACAGGTCTCACTCAGGTTAAGGAGCTGCTCAGGGAAAAAGGGTTCTTTTTTCAAGTCATTTTCTTCAGTGGCCATTTAAATCCTTTAGAAACACACAATTTTTACTGAGATTCATTGTTCCCTTAATATGCCATTCATGAAGTCAGATGTGCCCCTCCTTCATTGTGGCTTGTCATTCATGATCTACCTCAGGTCTCCAGTAAAAAAACTTTCTCCATCTACCTTCCTATTATGATCCTGTTTTGCTTTTAGCTTCTATGCCGTTCGTGGGGGCACTTAACTTGTATTGCTTTTTAAATTTTATTTTATTTTTGAGATAGGGTATTACTCTGTCACCCAGGCTGAGTGCAGTGGCAATCATAGCTCACTGCAACCTTGAGCTCCTGGGCTCAAGGGATCCTCCCACCTCAGTCTCCTGAGTAGCTGGAACCACAAGTGCGCACCACCACACCCAGCTAAATTTTTAAATTTTTTGTAGAGATGAGGTCTTGCTATGTTTTCCAGGCTAGTCTCAAACTCCTGGGCTCAAGTGATCCTCCTTCCTTGGTCTTCCAAAGTACTGAGATTATAGACATGAGCCGTTGTGCTTGGCCTTTATATTGTTTTTTATTGTTGAACTTTTTAAATGATAATGTCCTATATCTGATGGCTCTGAAGACAAAGCCTTTCAACTTCCCTGTCCTGGGTTGTTTTTCAAAGTATGGGTTGTGGCTAGTGGAACATGAAGTCATTTTAGTGTATTGAGATCAGCATTTTAAAAAACTTAGAGTAGAAGTATCAGAGTCTATACTATGTAATAATGGTAAATATTGTTATATGGAACTGTTGTTTCATACATACATATGTGTATGTATGGATGGATCACGATGTCAAATTCTTTTTTTTTTTTTCTTTGAGACGGAGTCTTGCTCTGTCGCCCAGGCTGGAGTGCAGTGGCATAATCTTGGCTTACTGCAACCTCCGCCTCCCAGGTTCAAGCGATTTTCCTGCCTCAACTTCCCAAGTAGCTGGGATTGCAGGCACCGACTACCACGCCCGGCTAATTTTTGTATTTTTAGTAGAGATGGGGTTTTGCCATGTTGGCCAGGCTGGTTTCAAACTCCTGACCTCAGGTGATCCTCCCAGCTAGGCATCCCAAAGTGCTGGGATTACAGGCCTGAGCCACCATGCCTGGCCCATGATGTCAAATTCTTATTGTAAATCTCTGTCAAAAAAAAAATTGAAAATCACTAGTTTAACCTGATAAACTGTTCCATGTAGCATATCTGGAGTTTTGGCCCCCACTTGCAGAAGAGAGAGGAGGACAAGATGCTCTGTCATCCTGCTACAAAGTAGTTACCCTTTGGTTGTCTATATACGGGCTGTTTATTCTAATTGTTACTCATGCTGATGTTTCAGTTATGGGCCATTTCCCCCTTGCCATCCAGTATCTCTAAACTGCTGCCAAGTTACCCATTTCTTATTCCTAACCATGCACTTAGGGAATACACACTTGTAGATAGTTTTCATAGTAACAAAAAAGGAGTTGACGCGTCTAATGCAGAGTAGTGAAAGTATTTAAGAGTTAAGTAGTAGCCTAAGCAAAATATAAATAGAAAATCAAATCTGCTACCAAAACAAAATTCATCAAATGTCTTCTAAAACCAAATAGAAGTTATTTTTGGATTATGCAAGCTGTTGTTGCTTTCCATTATCTTGGATCATTAAGAACACGAACTAGATCTACAAACATACTATCTCTGGTGAAATATAATTCCTTGATTCCCCTCCTCTTGTTATGCTCAGTATCCTTTTGTCTTTTCACTCTTTTCTCATCTAATTAATCTTAGCCCCATCACCCATCTTTTCATTACTATCTTATACATCAAACCATACTCCTACTTTCAGTTTTTTTCCATACTTATATACTATCATCAGTGATCTAGTTACCCAGTCCAGTGGCTTTTGAGGTTGTTTGTTTGTTTGTTTGAGACAGGGTCTCACTCAGTTACACGGGCCGAGGCACAGTGGAGCGGCGCATTCGTGGCTCACTGTATCACTGTAGCCTTAACTTCCCAGGCTCAAGTGATCCTCCCACCTTAGCTTCTCGAGTAGCTAGGACCACAGGCATGTGCCACCACATCCAGCTACTTTTTAAATGTTTTATAGAGACAGAGTCTTGCTATGTTGCCCAGGCTGGTCTCAAACTCCTGGGTTCAAGCAATCCTCTCTCCTCAGCCTCCCAAAGTGCTGGAATTACAGGCATGAACTCCCATGCCTGGCTCTTTGTAAAGAGATTTTTTTTTTTTTTTTTTTGGAGTTTCACTCTTGTTGCCCAGGCTGGAGTGTGCAAATGGTGTGATATTGGCTCACCACAACTTCCACCTCCCAGGTTCAAGTGATTCTCCTGCCTCAGCCTCCCGAGTAGCTGGGATTACAGGCATGCGCCACCATGCCCAGCTAATTTTGTATTTTTAGTAGAGATGGGGTTTCTCCATGTTGGTCAGGCTGGTCTCGAACTCCCGACCTCAGGTGATCTGCCCGCCTTGGCCTCCCAAAGTGCTGGGATTACAGGCATGAGCCACCGCACCTGGCCATAAAGAGTTTTTATTCACTTTTTTTTTTTTTTTTTGAGACACAGTTTCACTGTGTCACCCAGTCTGGAGTGCAGTGGCGTGATCTTGGCTCACTGCAACCTCTGCCTCCCAGGTTCGAGCGATTCTCCTGCCTCAGACTCCCAAGTAGCAGGGACTATAGGCACACACCACCACACTAATTTTTGTATTATTAGCAGAGACAGGGTTTCGCCATGCTGGCCAGGTTGGTCTTGGACTCCTGACCTCAAGTGATCCGCCTGCCTCGGCCTTCCAAAGTTCTGGGATCACAGGTGTGAGCTACCATGCCTGGCCTATTCACTTTTTTCCTGTTTCCTTTGATCCTCTTGCCTATCCCGTCTTTCCTGAAACTTTCCTCTTGACATGATTCTCTTTCATTCTGTCCCCCAACTCTGGAGGTCCCCAGGTTGAGTCAGCCTCCTTCCCGGACTTCATATCCTCCTAAGAGTGGGCATGCCCCAAGGTTGTGCCATTGCTCCTCGAATTATTTCACTCTATGCTTTCTCCTTAGGAGTCACCTGCTTTTATGACCTCCCTTTCACCTTTATGATTATGACCTCCAGATCTTTTTCCAATCTAACCCCTTCACCTCTAAGTGCTTGGCCCATGTCTTCAATTCATGTTCTGACATCTCCTCCTGAAATAAACTACCTTCATATAAAACTTGTCTTATACTGAACTTCTCATGTTTCACCCAAACCCCTTAACTAAGTTCATTGACAATACTTAACATCACAGAAAAGTTTGTGCCTTTTGACCTAATATTCTCGCTCATGCTAATTAGCCCTAAGGGGAAAAAAAAATTCTGAAGGTAAACACACACACACACACACACACACACACACACACAGAGTCTATATACTCTGGAGCCAAATTTCCTGGATTTAAATCCACTTACTTTGTCACTTAACTGTGTGATCCTGGGCAAATTACATAGCCTCTGTGGTGCTTTGGTTTTCTGATGTGTGATGTGTAAAGTTAGGACTATAATAATGCCTAATTTATTTATTTATTTTTTATTTTTTATTTTTTATTTTTTTTTGAGACGGAGTCTCGCTCAGTCGCCCAGGCTGGAGTGCAGTGGCATGATCTCAGCTCACTGCAAGCTCTGCCTCCCGGGTTCACGCCATTCTCCTGTCTCAGCCTCCCAAGTAGCTGGGATTACAGGTGCCCACCACCACGCCTGGCTAATTTTTTGTACTTTTAGTAGAGACGGGGTTTCACCGTGTTAGCCAGGATGGTCTCGATCTCCTGACCTGGTGATCTGCCTGCCTCGGCCTCCCAGAGTGCTGGGATTACAGGCGTGAGCCACCACGCCCAGCAATAATGCCTAATTTATAGGTCATTGTATAGATAAATGAATTATTATGTAAAGCACTTACAGTAGTACTGGTACAATATAAGCACTATATAAATATTAGCTATTACATTGGGGCTCACTTTAACTTTATAATATTTAATAACTGAAAAATCTGGAAGGAATATTTACATAAAATTTAGGTCAACTTGATGGAATATATGTAAGCGATTAAAGATCATGGCCGGGCACGGTGGTTCACACCTGTAATCCCAGCACTTTGGGAGGCTAAGGCGGGTGGATTGCTTGAGTACAGGAGTTTGAGACCCAGCCCGGGCAACATCTCTACAAAAATTAGCCGGGCGCGGTGGCTCATGCCGTAATCCCAGCACTTTGGGAGGCCGAGGCGGGCGGATCACCTGAGGTTGGGAGTTCAAGACCAGCCTGACCAACATGGCAAAACCCTGTCTCTACTAAAAATACAAAAATTAGCCGGGCGTGGTGGTGGGCACCTGTAATCCCAACTACTCAGGAGACTGAGGCAAGAGAATCGCTTGAACCCAGGAGGCGGAGGTTGCAGTGAGCTGAGATTATGCCATTGCACTCCAGCCTGGGCGACAGAGCGAGACTCCATCTCAAAAAAAAAAAAAAAAAAATTGCGCCACCGCACTCCAGCCTGGGCGACAGAGTGAGACTCCGTCTCAAAAAAAAAAAAAAAAAAATTAGCCACGCATCATGGTACACATCTGTAGTCCCAGCTACTCAGGTGGCTGAGGTGAGAGGATCATTTGAGTCTGGGAGGTTGGGGCTGCAGTGAGCTGAGATTGCACCACTGCACCCCAGCTTGGGTGACAGAGCAAGACCCTGTCTCAAAACAAACAAACAAACAAACAAAAAAACCAACAAAAAAACACAATTGTGAAGAGTATGGTAACATGGAAAATGTTTATGATGTACTTAAAAGTTATGATAATATTTTTGTATGGTGAGGTTAGGGAATGATGTCCTCCCTGTTATTCTTATAATTTTGTTTATGCAAAAATAAAAATCTCAGAAGAAAAAGGTTGCTCATCTAAATTTGCTTTTAGTATTACCATCACTCTTCCAGGTTTGAAATTTCAGTCATTCTTGACTTTATCTCTCTTTCCCCACTACCAATCCAAATGTTTCTTAAATTCATTTCTTTATGATTTTATTACTGATACTGTGTCCTCCTAACCTTAAACCTAGACTATTGAGTTAGTCATCTGTTTGACTTGTTTCTTTTTTCCGTTCCACTTTTTACACCATCACAGACTAATTTTTCTAAGTTACAATTTTGTACCCATGATGTTTCTTGCTCAAAAATCTTCATTGCTCTTTGTTCTTTAGAGGTTGAACCCCAAACTCATTAGCTTGGCTTTTTTTTTTTTTTTTTTTTTTTGAGACGGAGCCTGGCTCTTTCGCTCAGTCTGGAGTGCAGTGGCGCAATCTCAGCTCACTGCAACCTCCATCTTCCAGGTTTAAGCAGTTCTCCTGCCTCAGCCCCCCAAGTGGCAAGGGACTACAGGCGTGCGCCACCACGCCTGGCTAATTTTTTGTATTTTTAGTAGAGACACGGTTTCATCATGCCTTCATGTTAGCCAGATGGTCTCCATCTCCTGGCCTTGTGATCTGCCCACCTCAGCCTCCCAATAGCTTGGCATTCTGTTGTGTTTTTTGAGACAGAGTTTCGCTTGTGTTGCCCAGGCTGGAGTGCAATGGCACGATCTCAGCTCACTGCAACCTCCACCTCCTGGTTCAAGCAATTCTCCTGCCTCAACCTCCCAAGCAGCTGGGATTACAGGTGACTGCCACCATGTCTAGGTAATTTTCTCTATTTTTAGTAGAGACGGGGTTTCACCGTGTTGGCCAGGATGGTCTTGAATAATTCCTGCCCTCAAGTGATCCACCCACCTTGGCCTCCCAAAGTGCTGGGATTACAGGTGTGAGCTACTGCGCCTGGCCTAGCTTGGCATTTAAAACCTACTATGGTTGGCCCCTTTCTTACCTTTCCAATTTTATATTTTAGCTACTCCCATTACTAAACCTGTAGTTCCAACCAAACGGTCTGCCTAGAAATCCTCTTCAAGTTCTGCCACCATGCCTTTGCTCACACTATTGTCTTGCTTGGATTTGCCTTACCCCTTCTTTCTGCTTCTTCATGCCTTCCTCTTACTTCACTGTCCACCTTCTCTTTAGGCCTTTCTTGACCACTTGAGTTCTTACTGATTATTCCTGCCTGTGAACTCCTATAGTACTAATTGGATATAGCAGTTATTTATAATGACTTTGTTACTTGTCTGTCTGTATCCTTTATTTACAAATAGATGGTAAGCTGTTTGAGGTCAAGGGTGAGTTTTTACTTCTGTGTTCTTAGAACAAAACAATGCTGTCAGTATGTGGGGTGTGTGTGTGTGTGTGTGTGTGTTTTGTTTTGTTTTGTGTTTTGAGACAAAGTTTCACTCTGTTGCTCAGGCTGGAGTACATGGCATGATTTCAGCTCACTGCAGCCTCAACCTTCCAGGGTCAAATGATCCTCCTGCCCCAGCCTCCTGAGTAGCTGATGTGTACCACCACACCCGGCTAATTTTTTTATTTTTTGTAGAGATAGGATTTTGTCATGTTGCTCAGGCTGGTCTTGAACTCCTAGGCTCAAGTGATCCTCCTGCTTCAGCCTCCCAAAACACTAGGACTACTGGCGTAAGCCACTATCCCCAACCTCAGCATATGTTTTTTGAGACATAGAAGTAACAAGCTTAGTAGATGTAGTCTGTAGATAAACAAAGTACTTATCAAGTCTCAAAGATTTTTAACCACTAGAAGCCTGTGAAATGCTTCTATAGTTTACAGGGAAGCTGTGAATTAAATATAGATGAATAGGGTTTTAACATTTTAGCTTAAACCCATCTCTATTTGGGTTCAATTGGAGTCCAGAGGTATTTATTCTCTTTTATATTCTCCAGGGCCCCAAAATTCTGAATTGCAGTTCTTTAGAGATTACTTTAGAAGTTAAATACAGGCTGGGCATAGTGACTCACACCTGTAATCCCAGCACTTTGGGAGGCTGAGGCGGGCGGATCACCTGAGGTCAGGAGTTCTACAATAGCCTGGCCAACATGGTGAAACCCCGTCTGTACTAAAAATACAATAAAAAATTAGCCGGGTATGGTGGTGGGCACCTGTAATCCCAGCTCCTCAGGAGGCTGAGGCACAAGAATCGCTTGAACATGGGTGGCAGAGGTTGGCAGTGAGCTGAGATCATGCCACTGCACTCCAGCCTGGGCGACAGAGCGAGACTCCGTCTCAATAAAAAGAAAAAAAAAAAAAAGAAGAAGTTAAATGCAACCCAGTTCCCAGGTTTGTCAGAATGAAAGAAGAAAAATTCTGACTTGGTCTATAGTATTAACTAGGGACTTGAGCTAGCAAAGAGAAAATTTATTAATTTAAAGAAGAGACTATTTCATAATAATTTTCCTAGTTGGAAATCTTTAAGGGGTATAATTTTGCTTTTAAGGGAAATTAAAACCAAATGATTCTGGGTTAATATGAAATCTCAAGTTCTTGCTTGATTTCCTTAGCGCCAGCAGAGACTTCAGAAGGAACGCCTCATGAATGACTTCTCTGCAGCCTTAAACAATTTCCAGGCTGTGCAGAGAAGAGTATCCGAAAAGGAAAAGGAGAGTATTGCCAGAGCAAGAGCTGGATCTCGTCTTTCTGTAAGTTGATCCCCAAAAGAAGACCTTTGCAATATCAGAATGTTCTTTCCCAAGTTTGTGGGTTTTTTTCTTTTTCTCTTTGACCAATAAACATGTAAGTTAGCTGCTGTGAAAATGGCAGGTTGGTGTAACTTATGTAAAAAATATGTATGCATGTGATCAAAGCCTAGAAAGGAATCTGAATAAGGGTTAAGAGATATAGGAGGAAGAACTATGTCTCATTTTCTTTTTCATTTTCATATATTGGTTTTAACGTTAGAAACTTGAAAATAAAAATAATGAATCTGTTTCCTAGAATATAACAGGCTAGTTTATTTGGACTAGCCCTCTCTTTTTGAAAAGGATTATCAAATACTGGATTTTAAAAATCCAACTTCTCAAAAGTATCAAAGATTATGAAAATATAGAGGTAAAGCCTGAGAGGTCAGCAGAATACTGAAACTGCTTTTGCATTGAATGTCTTTACTGAAGGCAAACTTGAACTTCAGTTTTGATATCCTCATGGCATGAGGAGGATAAAAGTCAAAGCCAAAGGTCTACGCAAGAGAGAGAATATAAAAGAAGGTGCAACTCAAATTAAACTGGGCCCTAAGAGACAATATCCTTAGAATATTAAGTCAAAAGTAAGCTCTCCTATCCCCCAGCAGATTGCAAAAAGATTGCATTAGCACTGAACTGAGCAGATGGAGGAGGAGGGCAGGAGAGAGGAGAAATCCAGATAAGGTTACCACAAAGTAACCTTCTTCAGGCGGATTTTCTGCTCAAATTCATCCTACCTGAATGGTTCAGTGGTCCTGGACTGGGAGAGCCACCTATGTGCAGGGTAGAAGCAAACACAGATTCCTTCTGTAGAAAGACACCTTTATCCTAGCCCTGAAATAATACTCTCAAATAATTTTTCTAGGGCAGTAAGTACCAGTCACTAAAAATAACCATGTGTGCAAAGAAACAAATTACTCTGAACAAGAATTAGTAGAAACAACAATGAAGTGAAATATACCTACAAAGACTTTGTATATTAGAATTATAAGACACCTATACTTATTGTGTTTAAAGACATAAAAGTCTGAAAACCTCTGCAGGAAACTACACAAAGATTTGAAAAAGTGTCAGAAGAATTTCTAAAATGGAAAGATATAATATAGAAATTTAAAAACTTAGTGGATGGGTAGTTTAACTAAAAAATTGGTTAGAATATATTATCCAGCATGTAGCATAGGGGGTTAAGAGGTTAAATATGGAAGAAACATTATGAGAAATGGAGAATGGAGAGAAAAGATCTAATGTAGTTTTAACTGCAGTTATAGAGTGAGAATAGGGCAAACATAGAACAGAGGTGATATTTGAAGAAATAATGACTGATAATATTCTAGAACTGATTAAAAACACTAGCCTGCAGTTTCAAGAAGCCTAACAAATCCCAAGCAGGATAAATAAAATCTCTAATCTAGATACATCAAAGACAAACTTCAGACCAGAGACAGAGAAAAATCATAAAGATAGCTGGAGAAACATTAGAATACCTTCAAAGACACAATAGTTAGATTGACAGTTGACTTCTCAACAACAGTGGAAGCCAGTAGAGTGCTATCTTGAATGTTGATGAAGGACAATAACTGCCTACCTAGGATTCTAAATCCAGTGAAAACATATGTCAAGAATGAGGGCTAATTAAAGACATTTTCAATCAAAAGAGAGTTTTCTATCAGCACATCTTATTGAAGGAAATTCTAAATAATGTATTTCAGGTGGAAGGAAAGTGATCTCAGATGGAAAGTCTGAAAAGCAGAAAGAAATGAAGAACAAGAAAGTGGTAAAGATGTGAAAAGACTAGTCACAGACAGGGAGAAGACATTGCTATATATATTTAATAGCAAAGGACTAGCATTTAGAATATATAAATAATTCGGCCAGGCGCGGTGGCTCACGCCTGTAATCCCAGCACTTTGGGAGGTCAAGGTGGGCAGATCACAAGATCAGGAGTTCAAGACCAGCCTGGCCAACATGGTGAAACCCTGTCTCTACTAAAAATACAAAATTAGCCGGGCGTGGTAGCGCATGCCTGTAATCCCAGCTACTCTGGAGGCTGAGGCAGGAGAATCGCTTGAACCAGGCAGACAGAGGTTGCAGTGAGCTGAGATTGTGCCACTGCACTCCAGCCTGGGCGACAGAACAAGACTGCATCTCAGAAAAAAAAAAAAAAAACAGAATTCCCGTGAATCAATATGAAAAAGAAAGATACAACGCAATAGAACAAAAGTTGTCAAACTTTTTAATCTCAGGAACCCATTACACTCTTAAAAATTATTAAATTCTCTGGCCGGTCGCAGTGGCTCATGCCTGTAATCCCAGCACTATGGGAGGCCGAGGCGGGTGGAGTTCGAGACCAGCCTGGCCAACATGGAGAAACCCTGTCTCTACTAAAAAATACAAAATTAGCCGGGCATGGTGGCGCATGCCTGTAATCCCAGCTACTTGGGAGGCTGAGGCAGGAGAATCACTTGAACCTGGGAGGTGGAGGTTGTAGTGAGCCGAGATCGCACCATTGCACTCCAGCCTGGGCAAAAAGAGTGAAACTCCGTCTCAAAAAAAAAAAAATCATTAAGTTATCTTCTTGAATCTTAAAAAAAAAAAAAATTACTAACGACCCTGTATTAGTCTGTTCTCACTCTGCTATAAAGAACTGCCCAAAATCAAAACCACAATGAGATACCATCTCACACCAGTTAGAATGGCAATCATTAAAAAGTCAGGAAACAACAGGTGCTGGAGAGGATGTGGAGAAATAGGAACACTTTTACACTGTTGGTGGGACTGTAAACTAGTTCAACCCTTGTGGAAGTCAGTGTGGCGATTCCTCAGGGATCTAGAACTAGAAATTCCATTCGACCCAGCCATCCCATTACTGGGTATATACCCAAAGGACTATAAATCATGCTGCTATAAAGACACATGCACACGTATGTTTATTGCGGCATTATTCACAATAGCAAAGACTTGGAACCAACCCAAATGTCCAACAATGATAGACTGGATTAAGAAAATGTGGCACATATACACCATGGAATACTATGCAGCCATAAAAAATGATGAGTTCACGTCCTTTGTAGGGACATGGATGAAATTAGAAATCATCATTCTCAGTAAACTATCGCAAGAACAAAAAACCAAACACCGCATATTCTCACTCATAGGTGGGAACTGAACAATGAGAACACATGGACACAGGAAGGGGAACATCACACTCTGGGGACTGTTGTGGGGTGGGGGGAGGGGGGAGGGATAGCATTGGGAGATATACCTAATGCTAGATGACGAGTTGGTGGGAGCAGCGCACCAGCATGGCACATGTATACATATGTAACTCACCTGCATATTGCGCACATGTACCATAAAACCTAAAGTATAATAATAATAATAATGATAATAAAAGAAAAAAAAAAAAAAAAAAAAAAAAAAAAGAACTGCCCAAAGCTGGGCGTGGTGGCTCATGCCTGTAATCCCAGCACTTTGGGAGGCTGAGGCAGGCGGATCACAAGGTCAGGAGTTCAAGACCAGCCTGGCCAACATGGTGAAACCCCATCTCTACTAAAAATATAAAAAATTAGCCAGGCATGGTGGCAGGGGCCCATGATCCCAGCTACTCAGGACACTGAGGCAGGAGACTCGCTTCAACCTGGGAGGCGGAGATTGCCATAAGCTGAGACCGCACCACTGCACTCCAGCCTGGGCAACAGAGTGAGACTCCATCTCAAAAAAAAGAAAGAAAGAAAGAACTGCCAGAGACTGGGTAATTTACTTTAATTTATATAGGAAAGAGGTTTCATTGACTCACAGTTCCACATGGCTGGGAGGCCTCAGGAAACTTACAGTCATGGTGGAAGACACCTCTTCACAGACAGCAGGAGAGAAAAATAAGTGCTAAGAGAAGGGGGAAGCCCCTTATAAAACCATCAGATGTGAGAACTCAGTCACTATCATGAGAACAACATGGGGAAAACTGTCCCCATGCTTCAGTTTTCTCCATCTGGTCTTACCCTTGACATGTGGAGATTATTACAATTCAAGGTGAGATTTGGGTGGGGACACAGAGCCAAACCATATCAGACCCCGAAGAAGTTTTGTTTATATGAGTCATATCTATTGATGTATACTGTATTAGAAATTAAAACTGAGAAAAATTTTAGATGTTTGTTTATTCATTTACAAATAATACACTTATTACATATTAACATGAATATAAATTAGATTTTTTATGCACATGGGGAAAGAAGGAATTAAATTAGATTTTTAATTTTAAAAAATTGTGTTTCCAAGAAAAAAAATTATTGGGCAGAGTAGCATTATTTTCATTTTTGCAAATTTTTTTTATATTAATGTCTGGCTTACCAGAAGGCAGCTAGATTTTCATAGCTGCTTTTGTTTTTTAACCTCCATACTAAAGATGTAAGTGATTTATGTACCACCGTTACAGTATTAGAATATTCTGAATTTGACTATTTACTTACTTTTACCAGTGAATGTTATACTTTCATATGTTTTCATGTTACTAATTATTATGCTTTTAATTCAGCTTGAAGAACTCCCTTTAGCACTTCTTGTGAGGCAGGTCTAGTGGCGATGAACTCTCTCAGCTTTCTTCATCTAGGATTATATCTGCTTCTATATTCAGTCTATTATGATAGGTTTTTCTGGTTGAAGTATCTGAAGAAAATCCAAGCTGGCAGAAATATACAATTGGAAAAGGAATATTTTTATAATCTTGTTGATACTCTTCTTTGATACTGCATCAAAACTTGACAAAAGTTAGTTGCATTGTACAATCTAAAACCATTATAATGACTTCATACTCTGTTACATTAACATCTGTTGGTCTATATTATACTTTGATTGGATCTTTTATCCATGCATGATTTTTATAGCATCATGTATTTATCATTTGGATAGTATTGGTTCCCTGAGTTATGCAGCTCTTCCAAATGTCGATACATTTCATTTTACAATATAAAAAAATACATATTTCCATCAGTTTCACCAGAAAAGTATTTAAATATTGGGAAACTCTTACAGTGGTAGATACAAGTCTTCCGAAATTTTATTTTTATTTTTACTTGAAAGCTACATTTTTATCATTGGCAACAAACACCCTCTGTTGTTTTCCTTGAAGTGACAGGCTCATACTTATTTTCAACAAGTTGTCTGCCAAATACCCATCTGAAAAGTTTTTATGTATACGTTTATGAAAGTTTTAAAGCTTTTAAATAAGTTTTTAGTAAGTTCTTATAAAACTATATTGAATAAGTAAAAATGGTATTCCCTAAAAAAAGTGGCTAGTTCAGCCTGCAGTTCCATTACACAAGTGCTTTTCCTAGAGACAAACATTGTATTTCTTTATGCAGCAGAAGTACTTTATGTGCACTTCCCATTTCACAATACAGAATAGTAGAAAGATGTGTATTGAGGGGTCAAGGTTTAATTAATAATTTGTATGGCTTCAAGGATACATTGGCTTTTAAAATACTGTGGGTGTGTGGTGATGGAGAATACAATAATACTAGTTCAATTCGGTGCCACTGCCTTGAGCCATTTTGTCTATCTGTATTAGTCCGTTTTCACACTGCTATAAAGATACTACCTGAGACTGGATACTTTATAAATAAAAGAGGTTTAATTGACTCACAGTTCTGCATGGCTGGATAGGCCTCAGGAAACTTACAACCATGGTAGAAAGCTAAGGGGAAGCAAGGCATGTCTTACATGGTGGCAGGAGAGAGAGAAAGAGAGTGCAGGGGAAATACCAGACACTTACCAAACAACCGGATCTCATGAGAACTCCCTCACTAACACGTGAACAGCATGGGGGAACCACCCCCATGATCCAATCACTTCCCACCAGGTCCCTCCCTCGGCACGTGGGATTACAATTCGAGACGAGATTTGAGTGGGGACATAGAGCCAAACCATATCACTACCATTGCCTTTTTTTAATTTTTAATTTTTGTGGGCACATGGTAGGTGTATATATTTATGAGGTACATGAGATATTTTCATACAGTCATGTAATGTGTAATAATTACACCATGGTAAATGGGGTGTCTGTCCCCTCAAGCATTTATCCTTTATGTTACAGACAATTCAATTATACTCTTTTAGTTATTTTTGAATATATAATTAAATTATTATAGACTATAGTCACCCTGTTGTGCTATCAAATACTAGGTCTTATTTGTTCTTCCTATTTTTTGTGCCCATTAACCATCCCCACTTCCCCACCAGCAGTCCCCCACCATTGCTTTTGCTCCATCCTGTTGATATTTACACTCAGGGAAAAAATAAACACATTAGTATTATTATGAGTAATGGTCAAACAAATGAAAAGGTACTCAGCTTCTTTAGTAATGGTGAAATTACAGATTAAAACAACAATGAAATACTACTTCATGCCCACCAGGAGGGCAGAAGTTTAAAATTCTGTGAACACTGGGAGTTGTCATTATGGATGTGATGCAACAGGAACTTTTTTATCTGGCTGGTGGTATAAATTAGAACAACTACTTTGGAAAACCTTTTGGCTGTATCTTCAGAACACATGCAGACCTTGTGATCCAGCAATTCTACCCTAGAGAAACCTGTATGTGTTATACCAGGATGTATGTACAAAATGTGCATAGCAGCATTGTTTGTAGTAGTCAAAAATTGGAAACATCCAGATGTCTGTCAACAGTAGAATGGATAAATTGTGATATGTTCATACACTGTAATATCATACAGCAAAGAAAATGATTGAACCACGGTTACATTCAGTATCAGAGATGGATCTGGCATAATCTGGAATGATTCAAAAAAAGCACTAAAGAATATAAACAGTATAATTCCATTTATGTAAAGTTCAAAAACAGGCAAAATGATATTGAATAAGACTATATCTCACTATTCTTAAAATGCAAGAAAATGACTTTCACAAAGTCAAGATAATAAATACTTTAAAAGGGAGGGATGGAGTTGTGATTGGAGAAGGGCACATGGGTGGGCTTTTAGGACTCTGGAAATGTTATTTCTTGATCTGGGGAAAAAGATAAAGTAAAAAGAAAAAAAAAACCCAAAACCCACAGTGTTCCTCTGAGTGGATAGAAATTTGAAATTCTCTTCATTTTGTTTGTCCTGTATTGCTATTATAAAAAGGGTAAGCTTTTTAAAAATGAAAGTACATTGATTTTTACCATTTTTGCTTTGTTTTATTTATTTATTTATTTACTTATTTATTCTGAGAGGGAGTCTCACTCTGTCGCTCAGGCTGGAGTGCAGTGGCACGATCTTGGCTCACTGCAACCTCTGCCTTCTAGGTTCAAGCAATTCTCCTGCCTTAGCCTCCTGAGTAGTTGGGATTACAGGCACCCACCACCATGCCTGGCTGATTTTTGTATTTTAGTAGAGACGGGGTTTCACCATGTTGGCCAGGCTGGTCATGAACTTCTGACCTCAAAGTGATCTGCCCACCTCAGCCTCTCAAAGTGCTGGGATTGGGATTACAGGCGTGAGCCACCGCACCCGGCCTGTTTTTAAATTATAAAAGTAATACATCCATTAGACTGATTTTTTAATAATGATATTTATTCTTATAGCTTGATTATAAAGCATACTTTTTCCTCATCAAACAGTAACACCTGAAAGACTCGATTGCTAGTCTTTCACCAAATGCCAAAAATCCTGGTAAATTCCCTTTTAAAGTAACACCGTGTGCTTGCCTAACTTTCTTAATTCAATAGTATTAGATAAATTACCACTGGAAAGACTATTTTTCAAAAACGTTATTATGTGCCAAAGAGGAGACTATGATAAATCAGAATTATTGTAAGAATTAAACAAAATAATATACAGTATAATAAGTTCCCAATAAGTTCTGTTAAGTCAAAATCTGCCACGATTTGAAGCAGCCTTCTTGAAAATAAAGGTTAGTGGGCTGGGCGCCGTGGCTCACGCCTGTAATCCCAACACTTTGGGAGGCCGAGGTGGGTGGATCACGAGGTCAGGAGTTTGAGACCAGCCTGGCCAATATGGTGAAACCCCGTTTCTACTAAAAATACAAAAATTAGCTGGGCGTGGTGGCATGCACCTGTAGTCCCAGCTACTCAGGAGGCTGAGGTAGAAGAATCACTTGAACCTGTGAGGCAGAGGTTGCAATGAGCCGAGATCGTGCCACTGCACTCCAGCCTGGGCAACAGAGTAAGATTCCATCTCAAAAAAAGAAAAGAAAAGAAAAGAAAGGTTAATTTATGTGTATTTATGCCAAATCCCATCTCTCCAGAGTTTAACATATATTGATAATAGATTGATTAGCAATGTTCTCAAAGATCTCATATACTTTTGTTTTTTTTTTTTTGAGATGGAGTCTTGCTCTGTTGTCCAGGCTGGAGTGCAGTGGCACAATCTCAGCTCACTGCAACCTCCGCCTCCCAGATTCAATTCTCCTACCTTAGCCTCCTGAGTAGCTGGGACTACAGGTGCCCGCCACCATGCCCAGCTAATTTTTTTTGTATTTTTAGTAGAGATGGGGTTTCACCATATTGGCCAGGCTGGTCTTGAACTCCTGACCTTGTGATCTGCCCGCCTCGGCCTCCCAAAGTGCTGGGATTAGAAGCGTGAGCCACTGCACCCGGCCAGATCTCATATACTCTTGACCACACATCAGTAAAAATCAAAGAAACCTTAGGAGAAAAAAAGGTAACACCATTTACATTAGACTGATTTTTGAAGTTAGTCTGCTTTAGTGCCTAATATGCTATGTCCATTTAAAAAATTTTTACATGTTCTGAAATTTTGTTTTCTTGCAACTTTTCAACTTCTCTTCATCTGCCTCCCCCTAAATTGTAAAATATTTTATTGTTGTTATTTTTATTTTTAGCCTTCTCTCCTACCCATATTATTCTCCACCCTGTTCAGTATGGTTTCTGTTCAGGACTCAAACTGGAATGCAGATTTTCTTCAACCACTTTACACCCACTTCTTAGTTGAGACAGATTGCCAGAGTACTATGTAATCTTACAGATTCTGTGGGTGTCAAAGGATGTTGCTTCTTTATATTGTGCTAAGGAAGCCCTTGTTTTGTGTGTCTGTGACGTGTTTCTGGATGACCGCAGCAATAATACCATCTACTTTCTAGGCAGAAGAGAGGCAAAGAGAGGAGCAGCTGGTCTCATTTGACAGGTAATAGAATTATTCATACAACCTGCTGGATAGTTGAGATGGGAATCTATCTCGTTATATTTCTTTTAATTTTAAAAATCAATGAAAAAAATAGAGGGCAAAAATAAGGGGGCACCTGGGGTGAATAACATAATCCACAGAATAAAATTAAACAGTCAAAACCATGGGCTTTTCCAAGCTCTTTGAGTTATTGGAAGGAGTAATTTCAAGGTGAATAAAAAATTCCAAGAAACCATTGATGTCTGTGAGTTAAGCAGAGAGCTTGACTCCCTAGGAATAAGTATGAACCCACATGTCTACAGATTAGGAGGTCTAAGTCATCTTACCTCTAATTCAGATTTAAACCCATCAGAGTTCTTGGGTCTCTACTCATTTATAAAATGGAAGCAACTCATCCTTCTAGGAGTATTAAGAGGGAAACCAGAAAATTTGTATCTGAATGATATTCTTAACTTCTCCAAACTAATCCCATAGAGGTGTATTTGTGGTATTAGTTCAGACCTTGATATGTTTTAGCATAGATACATATCCATCCCTCCCCACTACACTATGAGCATCTCAAAGGCCTGGGGACTCTGTCTAACTTAGTTTTGTATCTCTAGCATGTAGAGGACATTATTTAAACATTGTAGAGGTGAGGCCAGGCACGGTGGCTCACGCCTGTAATCCCAGCACTTTGGGAGGCCGAGGCGGGTGGATCACGAGGTCAGGAGATCGAGACCATCCTGGCTAACACGGTGAAACCCTGTCTCTACTAAAAATACAAAAAATTAGCTGGGCGGGGTGGTGGGCGCCTGTAGTCCCAGCTACTTGGGAGGCTGAGGCAGGAGAATGGCGTGAACCCGGGAGGTGGAAGTTGCAGTGAGCCAAGACTGCGCCACTGCACTCCAGCCTGGGTGACAGAGCCAGACTCTTCTCAAAAAAAAACAAAAAAACATTGTAGAGGTGAAGTATGATTTATGATACTGTTGGGAAAACACATAATAATGGAATTTCAAAGTGTTTTATATCTAGTATAATAAGTAATATGTTTTCCTTTTAAATGCTTGAGAATAAAGAGGTGGTGGGGCATGGTGGCTCAAGCCTGTAATCCCAGCACTTTGGAAGGATGAGGCAGGTGGATCACCTGAGGTCAGGAGTTCGAGACCAGCCTGGCCCACATGGTGAAACCCCATCTCTACTAAAATACAAAAATTAGCTGGGCGTAGAGGCAGGCGCCTGTAATCCCAGCTACTCTCAAGGCTGAGGCAGGAGAATCCCTTGAACCCGGGGGGTGGAGTGAAGTAAGCACCACTTCACTCCGGCCTGGACGAAAGAGCGAAACTCCGTCTCGAAAAAAAAAAAGGCATGGTGGCTCAAGCCTATAATCATAGCACTTTAGTAGGTTGAGGCAGGAGGACAGCTTGAGGCCAGCAGTTTGAGACTAGCCTGGGCAACAAAGCAAGACCCCCATTTCTAAAAAAAATTTTAAAAAAAGAGTTATAACATTTCACTAGCTTTCTGTTAAGAGGGGTTTTTTTTATAGATTGTTTTTTAATAGAGATGAGGGTTTTGCTATGTTAGCCAGGTTGGTCTTGAACTCCTGGCCTCAAGCAGTCCTCCTGCCTCAGCCTCCCAAAGTGCTAGGATTACAGGCGTGAGCCACTGCGCCTGGCCTGTTAAGAGGTATTTAACCCAAAGCATAACCTCAAGGAAATTTTGGAAAACCAGGAGATGTAATTCTGTTGAACTAACTGGCAAAGCACTGATAGGTCACTTAGCTTGCTCTTCTCCACCCACTTAGTACTGAAGGTACCAATGCAGCTTGCACTTTGAGAGTGCCCTGGAAGATGATGGTGCAACATAATTCAATGAGTTCAAATCTCTGGCTACTTTCCTTGTCTGGCAAGCCCCAGTGAGATTACAGAGTATACCCCTAAATGGAAACAGCCAGGAGTCCCATCCCTCATAATTCTGCTACAGGTCAGCTTTGCCCATGGAAGCTGAGTCTTTGTTTTCCTGATATCATCAGCTCTTTGCTTCTGGATATGAAGAATGTGGCCCTCCAAGACTTTATTGATAGCAGAGGAGTGGAGCCCTGGTAATGTCTTTGCATAGGTTCTGCTGGCAGTAGAGATGTTGGAGATATGTCTTGTTATGTGTGCCTGTCTCCCTGCAGCCATGAGGAGTGGAACCAGATGCAGAGCCAGGACGATGAGGTGGCCATCACTGAGCAGGATTTGGAACTTATTAAAGAAAGAGAAACGGCAATTCGGCAGCTGGAGGTGAGAGCCAGGGTCATGTTTTTTGTTTGAGTCAGTGTGTCTGCAGGTATCTGAACTCCTTAGTTCACTTTAATTCTCTTAGTGATTATGAAATAGCATAAAATGTGTCATTGTGTGATTTGTATTTTTTCTGTCTCAATGTAATCATGGTGGGTTTGAACTACTGGTTTTTTTTTTTTTTTTTTTCTTGGACAGAATTTCACTCTTGTCCCCCAGGCTGGAGTGCAATGGTGCAATCTTGGCTCACTGCAACCTCTGCCTCCTGGGTTCAAGCGATTCTCCTGCCTCAGCCTCTCGAGTAGCTGGGATTACAGACATATGCCACCACGCCCAGCTAATTTTGTATTTTTAGTAGAGATGGGGTTTCTCCGTGTTGGTCAGGCTGGTCTTGAACTCACGACCTCAGGTGATCCACCCTCATTGGCCTCCCAAAGTGCTGGGATTACAGGCGTGAGTCACCGCTCCTGGCATGAACTACTGTTATAATGGTATTGGCCTTGGTGCCCAGGAGTACTCAAATCCTTTCTTCAATCACCACATCTTATACGGATCACCACATCTTATTTCTCCTGGAGAAATGTACACGGAGAACGGAACAAGGCAGACAGATATTTTATTGCTCATTAGAACTTTGACCTCAAATCTCAGTGCCAACCTCCGGGTTAGGCAGGACTCCATGGAGAGCCCCTTTGCTTAGTCTGAAGAGCCCAGAATAAAGGCAGGCCAAAAGTCTTGCTCCATTTTTGTATATCCTAAAGTCTAATCCCAAGTTGTAGATCTTATCCCTTCAGTGAGTCAGAGAAATAGGAACAGTTTTTGAGGTGGAGGTTGAGGGAGAAGTCTGTAGGCCTTTCTTACCTAACTGAGCTTTCAACTTTAATTTCGCGTAGTGACTAATAAAATATCCTTTTTTTGGGGGGACTGAGTCTTGCTCTGTCGCCCAGGCAGGAGTGCAGTGACGCTATCTCAGCTCACTGCAGCCTCCCTCTCCTGGGTTCAAGCGATTCTCCTGCCTCAGCCTCCTGAATAGCCGAGACTACAAGTACGCACCACCACACCCAGATAATTTTTGTATTTTTAGTAGAGACAGGGTTTTGCCATGTTGGTCAGGCTGGTCTTGAACTTCTGACCTCAAGTGATCTGCCTGCTTCAGCCTCCCAAAGTGCTGGGATTACTGGCATGAACAACTGTGCCCAGCTAAAATATCGTTAAACCTGAGTTTTCTCCAGTTTAGTTTTCTCCGAAGGTAGAAGGCTGCCATTGCTGTGATCGGGGGAGGAGAAAAGGAGAGAGGGAAATTTTGAGCTCCTCCTTGGCCTCCATCTGTAGCAGTGGTTCTGAACCGTGACTGCACATGAGGATCACCTGGAGAAGATTTTTTTTAATGCCCCAGCTGTCATCCACCACTAATTACTTGATGGGATAATGTGAAATTCCTGTTTATTATATGTTAAAAATGGGCAAATATCCATTATTTTATATGGTTCAAACTAATAAATCATAATTTCTGGGCGTGAGGCCCTGGGCATGGGTATTTTTTAAAAAAGTTCCCCCAGGTGATTATAATGTGCAGCCAGGGTTGAGACCCACTGCCCTAAAGGCCATCAATGTCTGTTTTTATTTATTTATTATTTATTTTTTGAGTCAGAGTCTTACTCTGTCGCCCAGGCTAGAGTGCAGTGGCTCATTCTTGACTCACTGCAATCTCCACCTCCTGGGTTCAAGCTATTCTCCTGCCTCAGCCTCCCGAGTAGCAGGGATTATAGGTGCCCGCCACCACTCCTGGCTAATTTTTGTATTTTTAGTAGAGATGGGGTTTTGCCATTTGGGCCAGGCTGGTCGTGTCTGTTTTTAGATGGGATAGTTTATCCTCAAGTTATGATTATTTTATTGCCTTCAAAAATGTCATATCTTTACTCTTTTCCACCTACTGCTACTACTAATTGAATTAATTGTCTAACATTAGAAATATGGCTAAGTGCAATGGCTCATGCCTGTAATCCCGGCAAGTTGGAGGCTGAGGCAGGATGATTGCTTGAGCCCAGGAATTCAAGACCAGCCTGGGCAGTGTAGCAAGACCTTACCTCTTCAAAAAATAAAAAATTAACTGGGTGCTGTAACATGTACCTGTGGTCCCAGCTACTCAGGAGCCTGAGGTAGAAGGATCCCTTGAGCCCAGGAGATCAAGGCTGCAGTGAGCCATGATCATGCCACTGCAATCCAGCCTGGGCAACAGAGCAAGACTCTGTCTCAAATAATAATAATAATCCTTCCTTCAAAAAAAAATTACTGGCTGGGCGCGGTGGCTCATGCCTGTAATCCCAGCACTTTGGGAGGCTGAGGCGAGTGGATCACCTGAGGTCGGGAGTTCAAGACCAGCCTGACCAACATGGTGAAACCCCGTCTCTACTAAGAACACAAAAAAGTAGCCCGTGTGGTGGTGCATGCCTGTAATCCCAGCTACTCGGGAGGCTGAGGCAGGAGAATTGCTTGAACCTGGGAGGCGGAGGTTGCAGTGAGCAATTGCACTCCAGCCTGGCAACAGAGCAAGACTCTGTCTCAAAAAAAAAAAAAAAAAAGGCCAGGTGTGGTGGCTCACACCTGTAATCCCAGCACTTTGGGAGGCCAAGGTGGGCGGATCACAAGGTCAGGAGATCGAGACCATCCTGGCTAACACAGTGAAACCCCGTCTCTACTAAAAATACAAAAAATTAGCCAGGCGTGGTGGCGGGTGCCTGTAGTCCCAGCTGCTCGGGAGGCTGAGGCAGGAGAATGGCGTGAACCCGGGAGGTGGAGCTTGCAGTGAGCCCAGATTGCGCCACTGCACTCCAGCCTGGGCAACAGAGCGAGACTCCCTCTAAAAAAAAAAAAAAAAAAAAAAAAGGCCTTTGATATATTTAGGTTTCACATCCTCAGACTCAAGTAACCGTGGATTGAAAATATTTTTTAAAAAACTAAAAAATAATACAACAATAAAAAATAACACAAATGTAAAAACCAATACAGTGTAACAGTATTTTAGATAACACATTGTATTAGTTTAGTACATTACTAATACAATGTAAGTGCTATGTAAAATAGTAATGTAATATAAAATAGTAATGTAACAGTATATAAGTAATATAGAGATGATTTAGAATATAGGAGAGAATGGGCATAAGTTATATGCAAATACTATACCATTTTATATCAGTGACTTAGAGGGAGGGAGTCCTGGAACCAATCCCCCGCGGATACCAAAGGACGAACGTACTGTTATAGCAGAGTGGAGTGAGACATATGGAGCTAAGGAAAGAAATGTAATGGATGCCAGGGTATAATGGATCATTTCATATTCAACAGAGGAAAGTCCAAATTCCTTAGCCTAGGTTCAATTTTCGTATCTAGTAATTTCCAAACTCTGACATACAAATTCTATGTTATGGCAAAGCTAGGTTATTTGCTCTTTAACTGAGTTGCCTTTCTGTTTATATGACCTCTCCTTTGGTTTAAGGCACAACTCATGTCTTACCTCTTCTGCAAAGTCTTCCTTTTCTCCACACCTTTCTATACCATTAATTCAGTCATTTCCTATATAGTACTCTTTCTTCTTATTTATTTAATTGTGCACTTATTCCCCACGTCCACCCCAGTTAGCTGTATTCACAGCAACTAGCAGACTACCCCAACTATGGTAGACTCTTAGCAAGTCATTGAAATGCTGACAAGACTTGCTTTACCAGATAGTCCACTATAGTAGACTCTTAGTAAGTGATTGAAATGCTTGCCAAGTTATGATTCCAATAACCCTTCAAACCTGGAAGGGAATTGGCCTCAAATTTCCATAGGGTCATGCCCCATATGAGCATCCCTTTAATAAGACAGGTTTCCATTGTCTTTCTTCTGCCTGATCATGAGTCAGAAAAACTCAAATATAGGCTGGACGTGGTGGCTCATACCTGTAATCCCAGCGCTTTGGGAGGCCGAGGCAGGCGGATCAATTGAGGTCAGGAGTTCGAGACCAGCCTGGCCAACGTGGTGAAACTCTGTCTCTACTAAAAATACAAAAATTAGGGCTGGCCACAGTACAGGCCCACACCTGTAATCCCAGCACTTTGGGAGGCCAAAGTGGGTGGATCACCTGAGGTCAGGAGTTTGAGACCAACCTGACCAACATGGTGAAACCCCATCTCTACTAAATATAAAGAATTAGCCAGGCATAGTGGTACATCCTGTAATCCCAGGTACCTGGGAGGCTGAGGCAGGAGAATTTCTTGAACCCAGGAGGCGGAAGTTGCAGTGAGCCGAGATTGCACCATTGCACTCCAGCCTAGCAACAAGAGCAAAACTCCACCTCAGAAAAAAAAAAAAAAATAGCCGGGCGTGGTGGTGCACGACTGTAATCCCATCTACTGGGGAGGATGAGGCAGGAGAATCACTCAAACCCAGGGTATGGAGGTTGCAGAGAGCTGAGATTGTGCCACTGCACTCCAGCCTGGATGACAGAGCAAGACTCTGTCTCAAAAAAACAGGTAAAAAATAAAAAGAAAGAAGGGAGGGAGGCTGAGCGCGGTGGATCACGCCTGTAATCCCAGCACTTTGGGAGGCCGAGGCAGGCGGATGAGGAAGGAAGGGAGGGAGGGAGAGAGAGAGAGAGAAGGGAGGGAGGGAGGCCAGGCACGGTGACTCACGCCTGTAATCCCAGCACTTTGGGAGGCCAAGGCGGTGGACCATGATGTCAGGAGTTCAAGACCAGCCTGGCCAACATGGTGAAACCCCGTCTCTAATAAAAATACAAAAATTATCTGGGCGTGGTGGCACGGGCCTGTAATCCCAGCTACTCAGGAGGCTGAGGCAGGTGAATTGCTTGAATCCGGGAGGTGGAGGTTGCAGTGAGATGAGATTGTGCCACTGCACTCCAGCCTGGGTGACAGAGCAAGACTCTGTCTCAAAAAAAAAGAGAAAGAAAGAGAGAGAGAGAAAGGAAGGAAAGAAAGAGAGAGGAGAAAGAAGGAAGGGAGGGAGGGAAAAAAGGAAGGGGAGGGAGGGAGGGAAGGGAAGGGAGAGGGAGAGAAGGAAGGAAAGAGAGAGGGAGGGAGGAAGGAAGGAAGGAAAGAAAGAAGGAAAGGAAAGGAAGAAAAAAGGAAGGGAGAGAGGAAGGGAGAGAAGGAGGGAGGGAGGGAGAAAGACCCAAATATAGGGGATTTTGCCAATGTTAAATTCTTCCGCTGCTGTTAGGAAAACAAGCTGCAGTTCAGCCCACTGAGCTGATTTGTGTTTACCTTCTTTGATCAGAGCAGTAAATAGGATGTAGTCCATTCACTTTGGAACTGCTATCCACAAACCATCAGCTTTTTGTCAGTCAGTTGGGAGTTACTATAGGGCATCGTCCAGTGATGACAGAATCCAGCAGCTCCTCACACAGTTCCAGAGTCAATCCCAGGGGAAAAGAGGCTCCTTACTTGTAGCTCCTCCTTGCATTCCTCAGATAGCATGATCTTGTATAAACATTTAAATTCTGTATTCCAAAGTCCTAGTGGTTGTCATTGGGAGGCACTCAACAGGCTTTTGTCACAAGGCCTAGCAGTCTCCACATAGGGCTATCACACCAAGAATTTGTCTATATCAGCACTCCAGCCTTCTGCTGTACTGTTTGGACTTGGGCACTCTTACTGGTTCCCATGTAGCATGTCCCATTAATGTTGCTTGAAGGGTGAGTTTATGTGTCTTCTGTTTTACAATATTGGGTAGGCAGCAATAGATTATTTTCTGTTTATGGAGAAAGCATGCTTTATAGAGCCTTAAAAACACACGTGTTAATAGCTAAAACTTTAGGTACGTGAGGGAAACAAATCTTCTAACATGTTGCTTAATGTTAGTTAATTGTTTTTTGTCTTCTTTAGGCTGACATTTTGGATGTCAATCAGATATTTAAAGATTTGGCCATGATGATCCATGACCAGGGTGATCTGATTGGTATGTATTATTGATACCTTTAACCTCAAGGTGAGTTGATAGTATTTGGCATGCATCTGTAATCCCAGCTACTCAGAAGGCTGAGGCTGAAGCACCATCTAGGAGTTTGAAGCCAACCTGGGCAACATAATGATAATTTGTCTCTTAAAAAAAAAAAAAGAAAGAAAGAAAGAAAAAGGAGTTAGGCTAGATGTGGTGGCTCAGGCCTGTAATCCCAGCACTTTGGGAGGCCCAACCGGGCAGATCATGAGGTCAGGAGATGGAAACCATCCTGGCTAACACGGTGAAACCCGTCTCTACTAAAAATACAAAAAATTAGCTAGGCCTGGTGGCACGCACCTGTAGTCCCAGCTACTCGGAAGGCTGAGGCAGGAGAATCCCTTGAACCCGCGAGGCGGAGGTTGCACAGTGAGCCGAGACTGCTCCACTGTACTCCAGCCTGGGTGACAGAATGAGACTTTGTCTCAATAAAAAAAAAAAATGGAGTTAGTCATATCAGCTATAGAATTAAAGTACGTTTAGGAATGCCATTTTAAAAATTACCAAATTTATTTTTCTTAGCAATTTTCTTATGTTATCAAATGTAGAAGTTAAATGAGGCCTCATGAATACTCAGTCCCATTGACTTCTTTGTAAGTCTTTGTTTAGAGAAATAGCTCTCAGCTTCCCAGCTTTTATCTCTAAAAAATTGCAAAATTAGGGGGTTAGTAACTCTTTTTTTTTTTTGAGATGGAGTTTTGCTGTTGTTGCCCAGGCTGGAGTGCGATGGTACGATCTTGACTCACCACAACCTCCGCCTCCTGGGTTCAAACGATTCTCCTGCCTTAGCCTCCTGAGTAGCTGGGATTACAGGCATGTGCCACCACGCCCGGCTAATTTTGTAGTTTTAGTAGAGACGGGGTTTCTCCATGTTGGTCAGGCTGGTCTTGAACTCTCGACCTCAGGTGATCTGCCTGCCTTGGCCTCCCAGGTGGTGGGATTACAGGTATGAGCCACCACGCCTGGCCAGTAACTCTTTTTTTAAAGCTTTCTATATGGAAATAATTTCAAGTTTATTAAAAGTTGCAAAAATAGGCTGGGCATGGTTGCTCACACCTGTAATCCCAGCACTTTGGGAGGCTGAGGTGGGAGAATCACTTGAAGCCAGGAGTTCAAGACTAGCCTGGGCAACATAGTAAGACCCTGTCTTTACCAAAAAATTAGCCAGGCATAGTAACATGCACCTGTAGTCCTAGCTACTCAGGAGGCTGAGGTGGGAAGATCACTTGAGCCCAGGAGTTGGAGGCTACAGTGAACTATTATTGTACCACTGCACTCCAGTCTAGGTGACAGAGTGAGATCCCATCTCTTAAAAAAAAAAAAAAAAGTAGCAAAAATAAAAATATTACAAGGACCTTCTTTATACCCTTTACCCAGATTTACCTCTTGTTAACATTCTACCCCATTTGCTTTATTATGTATTCTTTCTCTCTTTCTCTATGTGTATCTACATAATTTTTTATGAATCATTTATGGGTAAGTTAAATACTTCATAGCCCCCAAAAATTCATTGTTTTTTCTCCAAAGAATAGGGCTAGTCTCTTACCAAGGTAGTAACTCGATTTCATGGCTGGATAGTTTGGATAGTGGTAGTGAAACCAGGACACGTAACATCAGAAATCTGTTCAATTTGCAGTCTTAAAACATCTGAGTGTGTTAAAACATCCTCTGTCCTTCCTTTTGCAGATAGCATAGAAGCCAATGTGGAAAGCTCAGAGGTGCACGTCGAAAGAGCCACTGAACAGTTACAGCGAGCTGCTTACTATCAGGTAAAAGCGGGTACCAAAGAAAGTCACTCTGTGTTGCAGACTTTTTAGGCCATCAGAGTACACTGACATATTGAGAACAGCTACAGCCTTTTGCTTAGGTTTAAGCTAAAGGAAAGTAGTCATAATTGCAGTCCCAGTTCCATTTTTATTATTTTCCTTTGCAGATAGATCTACAAAAAATAATCACACCTTGAATAAACTTACCAGAAGGCTAGTAACTGCAAAGCTAACCCTATACACTAATATGATACCTAAATCTGCTATGAGGCTATTTTATATCCCAAACAGCTGAATGTATTTCAATTAGGATAGTAAGAAGTACAGTTAAAGTAGAAGACTTCATAGATACTTTATGTTGACTGTTGCCATAGAGGATGGACACAGAATCAACTTCGACTGCTATTTGTATATGAATAAATAAGGATAATCATTCTGGAACTGTTCCTGTAAAGTGAAATCCTTCTACATGTTAGTTGAAACTCTGTTTTTTTTACTTATCCAAGTCTTTATCTCAGTGTACAAATAATGTGAATGAAGTCCTTCTCACTTCCCTTCAATTTGGTGTTGCATGGCTTTTTAGAAATAAATAGCATTTCAGTTGTTTTCCGTGTTCCTGGGATAGCTGTATTTTACCTGGGAGTGCTCGTAAAGAAATTCGTATTTAATAATAGTGTTTCCTTTAAAAACTAGGTGATTAATTTAGTGTCCAACAGTAAAGGAATAATTAAGTAAATTATATACATCCACTCATTGTTGCATATGGGAATTAAGAGATGTTTATGAAGAGTTTAAACAGAAAAATGTTTATACTAAACATTAAGTGAGGAAAAACATCAAACATCATACAGTGTGATCCCAGTTATGTCAAATAATATACATAGATAACAAATCAGAAAGAAATACATTCAAAATGTTGACGGTATTATCTATGGGTGATTTTTTTTCCCCTCTGCTTGCTGTATTTTTTTTTTTACAATGAACATAACAGTTTCATATGTATTATAAAATGTTATTAAAATACACATGCACAAATAACTTATTTTATTGCAAATAATGCCTGGCAGCACAGGTATAGCTCCTTTGCAAAATTGTATGTGGGGACTTGGAATTAAAACTTTGAAACCTATACTACTCGGCTGGGTGCGGTGGCCCACGCCTGTAATCCCAGCCCTTTGGGAAGCCGAGGCAGGTAGATCACTTGAGGTCAGGAGTTCGAGATCAGCCTGGCCAATACTGGTGAAACCCCGTCTCTACTAAAAATACAAAAACTAGCTGGGCATAGTGGCACACGCCTGTAATTCCAGCTGCTCAGGAGGCTGAGACATGAGAATCACTTGAACCTGGAAGGTGGAGGTTTCAGTTAGCCAAGATCGCACCACGGCGCTCCAGCCTGGGTGACGGAGGGAGACTCTGTCTCAAAAAAAAAAACCATCAAACAAACAAAAAACACTTGCACTACTACCTAGTGCTGCTGACTTAAGATTTCTGGGAAAGTCTCTGCATAATTTTGCATGGATAGAGTTAATCTTTAATTACAGGGAGGCAAATTTATGAAGCATTCTTAGAAAATTCTTACAAATTTTACTTGTTTCATGAGTGTCTTGTTTACATATTTCTTTCCTCAGAAAAAATCTCGCAAGAAGATGTGTATCCTGGTGCTTGTCCTGTCAGTGATTATTGTAATCTTGGGACTTATTATCTGGCTAGTTTATAAAACGAAGTGATTGCCTCCGATCGTTCTCCCGCTGAGCTGTTTTCAAGGGCAAGTGCTTGTTGAAGTCTTGCCAGAACAAACTGATCACAAGAAGACAGCATACACCAGAACGTCCTGTAATCATTTAGTTAGAAACTAACTACTAACTAGTCTTTGGAATTCGTGACCTATGGAGACAGTATTTATCAATTTATTGATTCTATTGATTTCTCAAATTAGGAATTAACTTATGTGGATTTTGCTTCCTCTTGTATTCTGATTGCCCTTCATCCCAAGTGTTTACTGAAAATTCCATTCTAGATATTCTTGTTTTGACAAATGACACTACAGTCTCGTAATATTGTCTTTTATGTATATACAAAATTTACCTTTTTACTAGCATCTGAGATAGAGTTACTTTCTGGTACCCAGTATATTGGAGTCTGTCAGAAACTCTATAATAGGCCACCAGTTTTTATTATTTAACATTTTAATTTGAATTTCTAAGAAGCCTATTCTCTATCTGTTTTGAAAGATTTTGGCACTATATTTAATTGGAAGGTAAAAAAATTGTACATGTGATCCAGAGTAAATGAGAAGTCTCTATCTGAGCTGGTCAGTTACTGGAGTACATGTTACTAATCTGGGTTTAAAGTTTACTTCATTATCTGCTAGTGTCATCCACAGCAGTTCATCGTCATCCACACTTAGCCATCCTGTTAGTTTTTAAAGGAAGTTAATTTAATTAACATTAATATACTCTATGGGCTCCCTCTCCCACCTGTCTGCATAGAAAGGCAGAATTAGACATAGCATGCTTTGGAAAAGCAAATAGGGATTGTTGGGGATGATTTAATCTTGTTGTTGTTGTTGTTGTTCACTTGTGGTTCTACATTCCTGGTGAATGATGAATGTTGCTGTCAAAGGGCTGCCCCCTACCTTATAAGGGTTGCTGGGCATTTGAAGGCAGGAAGATTTTTAAAGATAGATTGAGGTGGTTTAAAATTATTCCTGTGAACCAACAATAAAGCAAAGAAGAGGTTCATTTTTGTAAATAACACTGGTTTCAAATAGTGATGTTAGACTTAACCTAATATATAAACAAGAGATTAATATCTCCATGCATAATTTTAGACAGAAAAAGATGTTTCAATAAAATTACTGTCTTGTAATATAAATGTTGTCCACTTCCCTTTTCCACAGGCCTAGAACAGTTAAAGGGAACATAATTTGTTTAGGCTCCCACATAAATGTGAATCTGGCCAACAACTTTGGTTCATCCTTTAGTGAATTAGAGGATTTGGCTACCCTGAGTATATTTATATTCATTTCTTCCATTCTCCTTCTGTTATTATACTTAATCTTCTAAACTAAACTAATGTGAATAGTAGGGAAACAAGGGCGCAAATGCATAAGTTTCTTTGCACTCTTGCACTTACTTAATACAAATAAATGTTTTTTAAAGCTTTTGTATTATGTTTTTATGAGTTAACATCCTAATGTGGTAGGTATTAGGTAATGTGCTGTCATGAGAAAAATTGAGACTTCCAAGAAAACTGGACACCAGTTGAGGGTTGGTTTGGGGACGGAATAGGTGTAGCTGCCTTTCCTTGAAAAACAGTGTGTAGAGATGGCTGAGCGCAATGGCTCACACTGGTAATCCCAACACTTTGGAAGGCTGAGGCGGGAGGATCAGTATATCGGTATGTCTGAGCCCAGGAGTTCAAGATCAGCCTGGGGAGTATAGCAAGACCCCATCTCCATTTTTTTTAAATTATTTTTTAATTTAAAAAAAGAACAACAGGATAGAGCTGTTGGGGTGGCACAGTGGCCCAAAGAGCAGCTTCAGAGATAATTCCTTGGTTCTGTGATCACTGTTTAACTCCAAATTACAGTCGGACTTGGATACATCATTTGTAACATTGTAGGAAAGAAAAAAGTCTTGGTTGTGAAAAACGATTTGCATTTGGGTAAAATAAAGTGACCATGCTTCTGTTCTGTAATACTATGTGACCCGTGGTTGTTGTAAGGTGATCATGGAGAGCAAATATGAACTTGGCCTGGATTTTAAATGGCCTAGAATTTGTGGTAGTTGCCAAAGAGGTTCTCCTAGGTGGTCCTAATAAACCTGTTCACAGAATTCTCCTTATCTGTGCCTTGATTATCATTGGGAGCATCACGATCTAGGACAGCAGTTTTTAACATGGCTTCACATTAGAAACTAAATACAGTGCCCACTTTGGCAGCACATATATAAAATGGGAACAATACAGAGAAGATTAGCATGGCCCCTGCACCAGGATGACATGCAAATTCATGAAATCTCTCTCTCTCTCTCTCTCTCTCTCTCTCTCTCTCTGTGTGTATGTATATATATACTTTTTTTTTTTTTTTTTTTTTTGAGACAGGGTCTCACTCTGTTGCCCAGGCTGGAGAGCTCACTGCAACCTCCACCTCCTGGGTTCAAGCAATTCTCATGCTTCAGCCTCCCAAGTATCTGGGATTACAGGTGGTCACCACGATGCCTGACTCATTTTTTAAAATATATTTTTAGTAGAGACGGGGTTTCACCACGTTAGCCAGGCTGGTCTGGAACTCCTGACCTCAAGTGATCCGCCCACCTCGGCTTCCCAAAGTGCTGCAATTACAGGCCTGAGCCACTGGCGCCTGGCCGAAGTGCTCTGTATTTTTTTAAAAAATATTCTCTGTGCTCCTCTTCTTGTTAAAAAATAAAAAATAAATACTGATACCTCAGTCCCACAACTCCAAGATTTTAATTTAGTCTGGAGTATAGCTTGGGCATAGGGATTTTTAAAGGCCCCAGGTAATTCTTACCTGTAACTGTGGTTGAGAAGCGTTGGTTTGGATGTCAGAAACTAGACTGGGGTACAAAAGACCTTAGCTCTGCCGTTAACTTGCTGAGGGTATTTGAAAAAGTCACTTGTGGCTGGGCGCGGTGGCTCATGCCTGTAATCCCAGCACTTTGGGAGGCTAAGGCGGGTGGATCACGAGGTCAGAAGTTAAAGACCAGTCTGGCCAACATGGTGAAACCCCATCTCTACTAAAAATACAAAAATTAGCCAGGCGTGGTGGCACACACCTGTAATCCCAGCTACTTGGGAGGCTGAGGCAAGAGAATTGCTTGAACCCAGGAGGTGGAGGTTGCAGTAAGCCAAGATCATGCCATTGCACTCTAGGTCTGGGCAACAGAGCAAGACTGTCTCAGGGGAAAAAAAAAAAAAAGAAAAAGTAACTTAACCTTTAGGCCCCAAGTTTTCTTGGTAGCTCTTTTCCAGCTACAAAATTATCTGATTATAAGGACCCATGGCAGTTTAGTGTGAACATACAAATTGTATTTTTGCCTCTATCTTCCTTTCATTTTCTCATCCCTTTTTCTTTTTTATCTTTTTTTTTTTTTTTGAGATGGAGCCTTGCTCTGTTGCCCATGCTGGAGTGCAGTGGCGTGATCTCGGCTCACTGCAAGCTCCGCCTCCTGGGTTCACACCATTCTCCTGCCTCAGCCTCCCGAGTAGCTGGGACTACAGGCGCCCGCCACCATGCCCGGCTAATTTTTTGTATTTTTAGTAGAGACGGGGTTTCACCGTGTTAGTCAGGATGGTCTTGATCTCCTGGCCTCGTGATCTGCCCGCCTCGGCCTCCCAAAGTACTGGGATTACAGGCATGAGCCATCATCCCCTTTTCTACTTCCTTTATGAAATATCCTAGGAGTACTGGGTAGATCTAGCATTCTCTCTTCCAATGAATTATTAATAAAACTATGGGCTGGGCGCAGTGGCTCACGGCTGTAATCCCAGCACTTTGAGAGGCTGAGGTGGGTGGATCACTTGAGGCCAGGAGTTCAAGACCAGCCTGGACAACATGGTGAAACTCTGCCTCTACTAAAATTATAAAAATTAGCCAGGCATGGTGGCACACGCCTGTAATCTCAGCTACTCAGGAGGCTGAGGCATGAGCTTTGCTTGAACCTGAGACGTGGGGGTTGCATTGAGCCAAGATAGCACCACTGCACTCCAACCTGGGCAACAGAGACTCTGTCTCAAAATAAAAAAAAAAAGGAAAGAGAAAAGCTATGATACTGTATAAGGTATAAGGTAAAGTAGAAATGTTACTGTGGCTATTTAATCTGGGAATGTTCCAGAATAAGAACTTGCTAGATGCTAGACAGATACTCCCAGGGGAGTGTATGTCTGTGTGTGTGTGTGTGTGTGTGTGCACGCACGTGTGTGTGTTTGTTTTGCTAAGGGGTAGGGATGGAAGTGTTCACCCACTGCAGTGCAAAATATCAAAATGAAATTACCGTTCAGTCTATGCAAAGTAAAACATTCTGAGCCGCCTCTATTCAGTATTTTTTTTTCTTCTATTCAGAGACTGTCCTCAGTCATGGGAATGCAGCTTTTGCTTTTGGTCACTAATTGCAGACCAGAGCCCAACTCAGATCTCAGTCCATCCTGTTCCCTAAGGCTGGGAATCACCTGCTGCTTCCCTGCTTTTCAAAGCATAGTTAGGGCCGGGCACAGTGACTCATGCCTGTAATCCCAGCACTTTGGGAGACTGAGACAGGTGGATCCCCTGAGGTCAGGAGTTCGAGACCAGCCTGGCCAATGTGGTGAAACCCTGTCTCTACTAACAATACAAAAACTAGGCCGGATATGGTGGTTCGTGCCTGTAATCCCACCATAATCCTAGCACTTTGGGAGGCCGAGGCAGGTGGATCATCTGAGGTCAGGAGTTTGAGTCCAGCCTGGCCAACATGGTGAAACCCTGTCTCTACTAAAAATACAAAAATTAGCTGGGCATGGTAGCGGGCATCTGGAATCCCAGCTACTCGGGAGGCTGAGGCAGGAGAATCGCTTAAACCCGAGAGGTGGAAGTTGCAGTGAGCGAAGTTTATGTCATTGCACTCCAGCCTGGGCGACAAGAGCGAAACTCCATTTCAAAAAGAAAAAAACAATAAAATAATAAATAAGAATACAAAAATCAGTCAGGTGTGGTGGTGTGTGCCTGTAATCCCAGCTACTCGGGAGGCCGAGGCAGGAGAATCACTTGAACCTGGCGGGTGGAGGTTGCAGTAAGCTGAAATCACACCATTGCACTCCAGCCTGGGAGACGAAAGCAAGACTTTTTCTGGCAGGGCACAGTGGCTCACACCTGTAATCCCAGCACTTTGGGAAGCTGAGGCAGGCGGATCACCTGAAGTCAGGAGTTCGAGACCAGCCTCACCAACATGGTACAACCCCCTGTATGGTGGCACATGCCCGTAATCCCAGCTACTTGGGAAGGTGAGACAGGAGAATTGCTTGGACCTGGGAGGTGGAGGTTGCAGTGAGCTGAAATCCTGCCACTGCACTCCAGCCTAGGTGACAGAGTAAGATTCGTCTCAAAACATAATAATTTTAAAATTTTAAAAAGTTTTCCGACCTCAATATGCTCCTAATGTCTTTAGATCTTATTCTAAGGAAATCTATCAAAGGCCAACATACTAATCTCTTTATTGAGATACCAAAATCCAAAGGCAGCTAGTGCATCAGTCTGTTTTAAAAGGTTAAGGACCTAGATTGCTTGCCCTCTATTTGCTGGTCTATACTGACATCATTGGTGCCCAAACAAAGAGCATTTTGCTTTATGAGGGCCTAGGTAAGCATAAGGTGCCACGTGTGACTATCTACTGTGCTAGAAACAGAACATGGCCAAGGAGTAAAGAATTAGAAAGGTAAGATGTAGCTTTTAGGTTTCCTGGGTCTATAGTCAGCAATAGAAGGATCACACAAGCTGAGAAGTTGAAATACAAAGTTGCCATAAGATCCTATAAGGTCACTGCTAACTAGAAATGGCTTCAACACCACGTTATGCCTAAAAGGAGCATAGAACCTCAAAGGCCCACACAATTTCTGTAGGTAAACGTATCTTGTTCTTTTCTGTTAGACTCAAAAACTTTTGGGACTAATTCCTTCTAAAAAAATCATGCCCTGTATTCAGAAGAGAGGGACATAGGATTATTTCTCTTTTATTGAAACCAAGTTTAGAATTTGAATTTTTCCAATCAGCCTAGTCTTACTTTGGAATCACAAGGCTGAAAAGGAGGATATTAACAGGCCATTTGATAAGTGATCTGCTTAGTCGCCATCCTTGCTGGATAATTTTATTGTGCTTTAAAGGCCAGAGGAAAAGGTGTTTCTCCAGTCTACCTAAGAGTTGATAATCTTAAAATCCAAGTTAATGTTATATTGCAGTTACTTTTTTGATCTTCTTGCTCCTTCTAAGTTATATTGCAGTTAAATCTTGATGGCTGGAGACTTCATCAAGGGCAAAAATCTTTTGAATAGGCTGATTTTCTGCAGAACCAGTAGCATGAAAGCAAGAAAAGAACTACTTTCATCATAGATTCCTTAACTTGCTGAGCAGTGCCTCTTTCTGGATGAACAGGAACTTAGCAATTATTTATTTAAAAAAGGAAAAACTGGTCAGATAATCCTCCCAAGGCGTCTACAAAAGTGAAAGAGGGGCATCAGTTGCATGCTAATAATAAATATATACCAACATCAAAGTGTGAGAGAGAATAGTGATTCATGAGCATGGCCTTCGGCATCATATAGGTTTAGGTTTTTGATCCCACTTACCACTTGTTCTAGGGTGAAGCTGGGCAACTCAATCTCTCTGAGCCTCTCCTCTGGAATTATAATAATACCTAACTCAAGAGCGTTGTCAGGATTAAGTGAGATGATCCATATAAAATACATACTTGCCCAGGTAAGTGCTCAACAGACAATGCCATTAAAACCAGAGGCCCTGCTAATGGTCTCTTAAAGCCAGCTGGTGATCTAGGGCAAGCCAGCAATCCTAACGCTTCCTTGTACTATAACCAAAAGCAAAAAATCCTTTTTTAAAAAATTAACCATTTGAGCCAAGCACAGTGATGATTTGGACCCCTGCTTTCTGACTGGACCTGCTCCTGGCTCCAGCTTGTCCAGAGTTTTCATAAACAGACTAGGTGACCCCTAATGCAGATTCCCTGATAATCTACAGGCCTAAACGTGGATTAGAAAAAAGTGAGTAGGGTGCCACTTTTTGGAGAAGGGCTGGATGAGGAAAAACAGTAATCACTCCAATCTCCGAGTTTTGCTCTTTAGCTTCTCTGCTTTGAGGGCAAAAGGCTGACGGTCTTAACCTAAACTCTGGAGAAGGATGTAGTCCCCAGATTTTTTCTTTCTTTCCTTCTTTCTTTTCTTTTCTTTTTTTTTTTTTTTTTTTTTTTGAGACGGAGTCTCGCTCTGTTGCCCAGGCTGGAGTGCAATGGCGTGATCTCGGCTCACGGCAACCTCTGCCTCACGGGTGCAAGCGATTCTCCTGCCTCAGCCTCCCAAGTAACTGGGATTACAGGCATGTGCCACTACGCTCGACTAATTTTTGTATTTTTAGTAGAGACGGGGTTTCACCATGTTGGTCAGGCTGGTCTCAAACTCCCGACCTCAAGTGATCCGCCCGCCTCAGCCTCCAAAAGTGCTGGGATTACAGACGTGAGCCATCGCGCCCGGCTTAGTCCCAAGATTTTAGAGCCAAGAAGCGTTTGCAGGAGGACGTAGGGGGAGACTGACTCCCCTCCCTACAAAGCCCCTTTTCCTTTGACACCTCCTGGCCAAGGAAAACACTAACCACTGGAGACTTCCAGAGACGGCCAACTCGCACACACGCTGAAAAAAAAAAAAATCCCAAAAGCTACTCTCTGTCCCCACTAGAAGCACCGCCCCCCGTACGTGCGTGCTTGAGCGAGCGTGCGCACAGGCTGCTGGGATGCCGCTTTTCCCTTCTCGGTCTTCCAGTTTCCCGGCGTGCTTCGGGACCGCCAAATGGGAGGGGGAGACGCAAGATGGCGGCACCCGCGAACTCCGGCTCTACCCTCCCGCTGTTCGATTGCCCAACCTGGTGAGTGGCGGGGCGGCCAGGGCTAGAGTGGCCCGGCCGGAGCTAGCCTGGGCTGGAAGGGCGGCTCTTTTTTTACTTTTCTGCTGCGAGCCGAACGGCTCAGAAACCCTGGAATGGTTGGGGAAAAACTGTTCGCTGCACCGGGCCGGGCGACGTGTTGAAGAACCGAGAGCCTGGAGCCCAGGCCCAGGAACTGAAGAAACCTGGGGTTGGGGGCTCAAAGGCACTCACTTAGGCAGCCCCTTTGAGCGATTAGCCAGTCGCCGGAGCACTTCGAGGCCTTGGCCCGAACTTACGCCCAACTCTTGACTGAGTGCCTGGTGCTCTCGTGGAGCATCGCACCTGGCCTCTTCCTGTACGTCCCGAGCGCGCTCGAGCCAGCCCCGGCCCCAACCCTACCTCCGAGCCCTGCATCCCTCTGTGGTTGCTGCATCCCTCGTGCGGCACTTGTCTGTTTGCCACAGAGAACACGAGGGTAGGTTAGCGCCATCCCTGCCCTCAGGGAGCTCCCAGTCTGTGGCACTAGTAGGCATTAGTAATGGTTGGCATGAACCCTTTTTATCCCTTCGAAAGTTCTTGGGAATAATGAAATAATTTAATTTGGGCTTTGAGTAGGGTACCAGTTGAATAAATATGAATTACCTTACAAGGAAACGCTTCTGAATTAAGAGTTTTTTTTGTGCTGTAGCTTATCGCAGTGTATTGTTTGTTACTTGTCTCTGTCTCCCGTTATATTGCCATCCTCAAGGGCAAAGACTGCATCTTTGTATTCCCAGCTCCTAGGCCTGAGTCAGGCACATAGCAGGAATTCAGAAAGTATGTTTTGGATGTAACATTCCTTTTTCCTGGACAAAATGGCCTTTTGTCCAGTGCATTGTCCTTTCCATAGAGGAGGGGTTGGGGCAGGATTGTGAGATGACCATGTTGCATCTTCAGTTAGCTAGACAAGGATACGTTTTTTCATGTGCAAATCTGAAGGTTCTAGTGAGGTGGTTCTTTTTTCTAACTTCAAATTAGCAAACCCAAAAAGCAAGCAAATGTGTGGCTATTTTCTGGATCGCTTTGCACTTTTGTAATAGTTGCTTCAGTCTGCAAATTCTGTATCCATTTTGATCCCTCGCTGTATTGATTTCAAATTTGGGCCAAGACAGCAAACATAGAAAGCACTGTTTTTGAGATCACCTACCCTTTCCTTAGGATCTGGTAGGTACCAGGCACCGTTAGGTGCTTTGACATATGTGAGTCTCCCTTGAATGGTATGGCTGTAGGATATAGAGGAAACTTCCCCTAATCATGCTGTTATAGAAAGACCTGTTTCAAGGGTAACATATTTATTTGGTACCTGGTTTCATGGGGCGTGATTTTGAATTGCCCTAGTTCCCTAATTATGCACCTCTGATTTGGTTTCAGAGCTCAGGACAGTACTCTTTGCTTACTCTGTGATGAGACTAATCTTGATCAGCCCCAAACAGCAACTAATTTATTCAATCTTTATATGATATTGGAGTAGGTGTAGATTTCAGATTCAAACTCCAGGTGACCAGACCGCCCCAGCTATCATACTTGCACTCTCTATGCAGCTCTTTCTCTGAGGTGAAGATCCAGTGTTAAAATATAGGTTTCTTGGTGCTGCTCTAAATACAGATCCACTAAAATCTGTTTCAGAGCAATTGAATCACTAGGGAAGTAAGTGTCAAACGTAGAATGGAGCTGTAATAACAGTGAAGTGGATGACATTTCTGCTTGAACATGAACTAATTATAGGCTGGTAGGAGAGCTGCAGTGTTGAATGGGACAATGGTTGTAAATAGCATTTATAAACTCATCCTGAAAATGCTTTTTTCTATTTTTATTTTTCAGGGCAGGTAAGCCCCCTCCCGGTTTACATCTGGATGTAGTCAAAGGAGACAAACTAATTGAGGTATGGAAATACATGTCTTCCTTTTTTGCCCACCACACTAAAGATTTTTGCCAGTGACTCACTTTTCCACCCCCTCTCCTGTGCTTTGTTTTCCAGCAATGCTACTTTCTTTCATCCTGATTTTTTTTTCTGTTAAAAGCACATGGTGACATCACACATTTAAAGCTTATGTCTACCACAGACACTCAATTTTTTGTGACTTCTCTGAAATGAAGAGTTTTAATAGGTCATGGATCCTGTGGGCCCCAGTCAAACTGGAAGCCCTGTTAGCTTGGTTAATTCCCTCTCCCTGAGTACATGGAGTTGTGTAAACCGTGCAAGGTATGCAGTAACTGAAGAAAGTGAATGATATATATTGAGTTTAACTTCTAAGTTAATTTTAAGAGATTCAGGCCCAACTCCTTATAAGAAGTGTGGTAAACTAAGACACTTACTCAAAAAGATAATGGAATTGTGGTGAAATTCATTAATTGATTCTTTCAAAACATGTATTGAGTGTTTACTATGTGCCAGTTACTGTGCCTGGCATACAGATTGCAGCAGTAAGCAAAACCAACATGATTTCTCTCCTCAAGTCATCCAGTGGGAGAGACAGAATCACACCAAAAAATTACATAATTATATTTGAATTAAGTACTATAAAAGTTTAGCAGAATTCCAGCTTTTATACAAGCCTCTAGAGAGAACACCACATAGGAGTTCAAGAGAACATGAGTTTTTATTAGCTATTAGTTTGCGTGCATTTTTTATAATCCTTACGGTATTATTTATTTACGAAGAGATGGATATTAAGCCCACTATGACCATGTAGCTGTGAGTCTCCCTGTATTAGACCAATTTTATATTTGCTTGCTCAGCTAGAATTTAGGTTCAAGGCCCCATTATTGAATGCAGTTTTTTCATTGTGGTTTTTTGGTATTTAATAAAAATGTTGCAGTTCCATGGTTGCTAGATTGAAAAGCTATCTGAGATCTTTTGAAGGTTACTCTGTAAATATATTGTTGTCACTTTTGGGATGTTGTAGAGATAACCAGGTATTTTGCAAAGTATTAAGGCATGCCCGAGTTTTAATGATTTCTCCTGTTATGAATACATCATGGACTCAGCCAGTCACAGAGAGCCCCTTTGTCATGGGTTCTTCTCTCTTAAAGATTTAAAACCTCAAGATTATTCAAAGAAATAATTTAGCTAAAATATCTGTAAAACCTTTTTTACTATAGATTGTTCCACAGTTACAAAATATTTGTTGCTAAATAGCACAAAGCTTGAAGACATACAGGGATCTGTTTTATTACTAGAATTTAGCAAATCTTTACTTTGCAACAGGAAGAAACAGACAGGGTTGCCTAGTCTTAATGATAACATCACATTCCTTTGTGGAATAATTGGTATTATATTTTCAGAACACTCTAACTTGCCAGACACTCCTCTGATCATTGGTTTCTATTAGCTGATAATGTTCTCTTTCGATGTTGTTAAGTGTGCTGAGTTGCCACAAAGTTGTCAAGTTACAATCCTTAGACATCACTGTATTCTTGAGAGGCGTAGACCTGAGATGTGCTTATTTTTGGATTTAAACTTGATTAGCACTTGATACTAACCGAGCTGTCTATATCCTAGCCTTGTGTCAAAGGCTTGTGATGTGTTGTGATAGCTGGGTTTAAGAAGTGCAATATTAAAACAAAAGCCATGAGACTTTTAAGCCCAGTGTGTAAAGATACACTCTGAGTTATAACTCAGAGGCACAACTGGATAGTGGTACTGGTCATAGCTAGTCAAGAAGCTATGTCTTTAGTGACTGTTGAAAGCCAGCGCATTATTTCATTCACTTGGACAGAAGCAGCACATTGTTCAACATCTAACACATTTCCTTGGTTTTAAGACGTACTGTTTTCTGTTAAAATTCCATACATTTTGGCTAGGCATGGTGGCGGCTCACACCTGGCCTCCCAGCACTTTGGGAGGCCGAGGCGGGCAGATCACCTGAGGTCATGAGTTCAAGACCAGCCTGGCCAGCGTGGCAAAACCCCGTCTCTACTAAAAATAAAAAAATTAGCCAGGTGCAGTGGCACACACCTATAATCCCAGCTACTTGGGAGGCTGAGGCAGGCGAATCGCTTGAACCCAGGAGGCAGAGTTTGCGGTGAGTAGAGATTGCACCACTGCACTGCAGCCTGGGCAACAAAGCAAGACTCCATCTCAAAAAAAAAAATTCATACATTGTAACATTTCTGTAATTGGGGTGCCTTTGATACTGAATGTGTACATTTAATTTGGAGGCCCTCTTTTTTTTCCTCTCAAAGAAATCCCTAAATCTCTAGTATGTCTTTTGGCACCCTAGATTCATAGAAATTTAGTCATTGTTATTTTAGAACCCAAGAGCTGGTGGTCTTTCATGTTCCTTCAGCACAATCTGTGAGCACTGTGGTTAGCAAATTTAAGTTTGTGACAGCATAATCCATGTGCATATAAATATGAATGAGAAGTGCAATGAGATTCAGCCCGAATAGCTATTACCTAGAGAGAACAAGTTGTTGAAATTTCTGGGCTTTCTCTTAATCCTGAAATAATGTCTTATTTTTAACTCAAGTCTTAAAAACCCTGGGTCAAAGCAGACATGAAGGTGACTGACTGAGCTGTCAGGCTATTGTTGAATCTTGGTTCTCCATAGTAGTGTGGGCCCAGAACAAGCTCTTCCAGCAGCAGATGGGCACTGCCAGATAGGGTTTCCCAGAGGTGACCCACATATCCAAGCTAGCCTGAATTAATTGAACCTTAAGGCTGAGCTTGAAAGAAACTGGCTAAGTGATTGTTTAAGGAAAAGAGTGTGACCCACAGTACTTATTCTCTCCTTAAAATATTCCTTGCCATATGGTGCATTTTTTGATGTAAGTAGAATGAAGAAAATATATAATGTGGTTAAAACAGCTTAGACTCTGAAGCCAGACAAATCTGAATTTCTAACCCAGCCCACAAGTATCTAACTGTGTGAACTTGAGTATGTTAATTTCTTTATGCCTCAATTTTGTCATTTATAAAAATAGGAAGAGAATAGTATTATCCACCTCATAGGGTGGTTGTGAGGATGAAATGATGTAACGTAAAACTCATAGCATAGTGTGTGGCATAGAAGTGCCTAGCAGTTGTTACTGTAATCAGTGCTGAAAGTGTGCTTGCATGAGGTATATCTTTTGGTTTTGTAAGGGGAGAATAGTAGCCCATTGTGAGTTAAAGGACTTAACCAGGAATGAAATACAAGCTTCTTGATTCCCAGCCGGGTACTAACTTGACTATACTCTACTCAGCTTTGTGCTATATTTTCTCAGGGATTTTAGGAGTATAGTGTGAAATGTGAACTAGAGTTTAATGAGACCTCATGTTTAAAGGAAAAACACAACATACCCAAATGAGAGTTATTCCTCAAGTGCTCCCACTAGATTACTAGACCACTAGCACTGGAAGAAGCTTTAGCAATAATTCATCTAGAGTCCTTCATCTATAACAGTCCAGTTTATAACCAATCTGTGGCAAAGGCTTTACTGATCCAGGATTAAAAGAAATATAAGGACAGGTATAGCAAGTTTTTTATTTTCATTTTTTTGTTTGTTTTTGTTTTTGAGATGGAGTCTTGCTCTGTCACCCAGGCTGGAGTGCAGTGGCCCGCTCTCGGCTCACTGCAAGCTCTGCCTCCTGGGGTCATGCCATTCTCCTGCCTCAGCCTCCCGAGTAGCTGGGACTACAGGCACCCGCCACCACGCCTGGCTAATTTTTTTGTTTTGTTTTGTATTTTTAGTAGAGACAGGGTTTCACTGTGTTAGCCAGAATGGTTTTGATCTCCTGACCTTGTGATCCGCCTGCCTCAGCCTCCCAAAGTGCCAGGATTACAGGTGTGAGCCACCGCACCCAGCCAGCAAGTTTTTTATAAAGCTAAATTTAGCTCAGGTGTAGCACGGTGGCTAACACTGGTAATCCCAGCACTTTGGGAGGTTGAGGCTGGCAGTTCACCTGAGGTCAGGAGTTCGAGACCAGCCTGGGTAACATGGTGAAACCCCCATCTCTACTAAAAATGCAAAAATTAGTCAGGTGTGGTGGTGGGCACCATAAACCTCAGCTACTCAGGAGGCTGAGGTAGGAGAACCGCTTGAACCTGGGAGGTGGAGGCTGCAGTGAGCTGAGATTGCACCACTGTACTCCAGCCTGGGCGACAGAACGAGACTGTCTCAAAAACAAACAAAAATACTTTGGGACTATGGCAGCATGATTAGAACAGAAATAGGTGTTTACACTTCATTCCTTTCCCAAATATACATTTGAATGTTTATTTTCTGAGAAGCAATCTTATTACATTTTTTTCGGTTTCACTAGGCTAAAAGCAATCTTGTTACTTTATAGACATGCATTGTGCTTCTTGTTTCCAATTGATCTAAAATTAAGATCCAACAGAACCTTTTTTCAGAAGACAGCAACTCTTCATACAGTTGTTGATCTCAAGCCAGGCGTGGTGGCTCACCCCTGTAATCCCAGCACTTTGGGAGTCCGAGGCGGGCGGATCATGAGGTCAGGAGATCAAGACCATCCTGGCTAACACGGTGAAACCCTGTCTCTACTAAAAATACAAAAAAATTAGCTGGGCGTGGTGGCACATGCCTGTAGTCCCAGCTACTCGGGAGGCTGAGGCAGGAGAATTGTGTGAACCCGGGAGGCAGAGCTTGTAGTGAGCCGAGATTGCGCCACTGCACTCCAGCCTGGGTGACGGAACGAGACTCGTCTCAAAAAAAAAAAAAAAAAAAAAAGAATTGTTACTGTGTTGAAGGCAGGCCACTTATATCTAATAGAATTAAGAAAAGTTGGGTCGGACGCAGCGGGTGGCTCACACTTGTAATCCCAGCACTTTGGGAGGCTGAGGAGGGCAGATCATGAGGTCAGGAGAACGAAACCATCCTGGCTAACACGGTGAAACCCCCACTAAAAATACAAAAAATTAGCTGGGCGTGGTGGCGGGCACCTGTAATCTCAGCTACTTGCGAGGCTGAGACAGGAGAATCGCTTGAACCCAGGAGGCGGAGGTTGCAGTGAGCGGAGATCGCGCCTCTGCACTCCAGACTGGGCGACAGAGCGAGACTTCGTCTCAAAAAAAAAGAGAAGTTGGCCAGCTGTGGTGGCTCACACCTGTAATCCCAGCACTTTAGGATGCCAAGGTGGGCAGATCATGCGGTCAGGAGTTCAAGACCAACCTGGTCAGTATGATGAAACCCCCTCTTTACTAAAAAATACAAAAATTAGGCTGGGCTCAGTGGCTCACGCCTGTAATCCCAGCACTTTGGGAGGCCGAGATGGGCGGATCATAAGGTCAGGAGTTCGAGACCAGCCTGGCCAACATGGTAAAACCCCATCTCTACTAAAGATACAAAAAATTAGCCGGGCATGGTGGTGCGCGCCTGTAATCCCAGCTACTTGGGAGGCTGAGGCAGGAGAATCACTTGAATGCAGGAGGTGGAGATTGCAGTGAGCCAAGATTGCACCATTGCACTCCAACCTGGGTGACGGGGTGAGACTCCATCTCAAAAAAAAAAAAAAAAAAAAAAAAATTAGCTGAATGTGGTGGTGCACGCCTGTATTAGTCCCAGCTCCTCGGGAGGCTGAGGCAGGAGAATTGTTTGAACCCAGGAGGCGGAGGTTGCAGTGAGCCAAGATCATGCCACTGTACTCCAGCCTGGGCAACAGAGTGAGACTCCATCTCAGAAACAAAAAAGAAAAAGAAAAGTTATTTTCATACCAACACTAGACAAACACTACATTGAGGAGATGAATTACCATCCATTCTCCAAAAAATGTTATTTTAGTAAATTATTCTGAGTACTTTATGTTGAAGAATAACAGGAGATATTTTTTTCTCCTTGGAAAGGATTTATTTTTCTTTTTTTGATGCAAGGAGATGGAGTTATTACTCAATCTAATGGAAAGGAATTTTATCTACTCAGAATTCTCTATTTGGGAGAGTTTTTGGTAAATGCTGTTGAAACAAGATTTAAGTAATATTTAATTTAATATTTATTTAGAAACTGATTATTGATGAGAAGAAGTATTACTTATTTGGGAGAAACCCTGATTTGTGTGACTTTACCATTGACCACCAGTCTTGCTCTCGGGTCCATGCTGCACTTGTCTACCACAAGCATCTGAAGAGAGTTTTCCTGATAGATCTCAACAGTAGTAAGTAACTCCCTCCCAATTCACATGTTACCTTTAGGCAATATGAAAATACTCTTTGGGTTCTTTAGTTTGGAAATTATGTTTTATGGAAAAAGTTAATGTTTGGTTTTTAAATCCACCCTTCTCTATTTCTGTGATTTTTCTATTTTCCTGAGATAATTGCTAACTGACTGTGGAGAGAAGAGGGGCTTGGGGAGCACTGTCCTGGAGGAATCAATAAGCAAATATAAGCTGGGTGTGGGGGCTCACACCTGTAGCTACTCGGGAAGCTGAGGCGGGAGGATCACTTGAGCCCAGGAGTTCAAGACTGCAGTGAGCTATGATCACACCATTGCACTCCAGTCCGGGTGACAGAACAAGACCCCATCTCTTAAAAACAAACAAACAAACAAAAAAGAGCTGGGTGCAGTGGCTCACTCCTGTAATCCCAGCACTTTGGGAGGCCGAGGTGAGCGAATCATTTGAGGCCAGGAGTTTGAGACCAGCCTGGCCAATATGGTGAAACCTCGCCTCTACCAAAAATACAAAAATTAGCTGGGGGTGGCGGCGGGTGCCTGTAATTCCAGCTTCTCGGGAGGCTGAGGCAGGAGAATCGCTTGAACCCAGGAGGGGAAGGATTCAGTGAGCTGAGATCATGCCACTGCACTCTAGCCTAGGCAACACAGCAAGATTCTGTCTCAAAAAAATAAAAAAAAAGAAAAGGAAAAAGGCACCCAGGAACTAGGGACCATGTGTGTTCAAGTGTTTATAGGACCATAATAAATTGTGATTCTGTTTAAGCAGAAGCCATGATTAGCTCCATTAATGTAATAGAGCAGCAATATAGGGCATTTTAAGAATGATTGTCTTGAGGAAAATTTCATTATTCTGGTTCTTTATCCCATCTCTGTTTTGCTTTGACTATGAATAATACCCGTTTTAATTCCATAAGCAAGGCCAGGCATGGTGACTCACACCTGTAATCCCAGCACTTTGGGAGGCCGATGTCAGTGAATCTCTCAAGCCCAGGAGTTCAAGACCAGCATAAGCAATGTAACGAGACCCGCGTCTTTACAAAAAATACAAAAAATTAGCCCTGTATTGTGGAGTGCACTATGGTCCCAGCTGCTTGGGAGGCTTAAGTGGGAGGATTGTTTGAGCCCAGGAGGTGGAGGTTGCAGCGAGCCATTATCACATGATTGTACTCCAGTCTGGGTGACGGAGCAAGCCCTACCTCAAAAAAATAAAAAATAATCCATAAATATTAATTAATTGAAGTATCCATAAGCATACACCAATTAATAAGAGTTTAAACTTCGCCTAAGATAATCCACAGAAATGCAATTGAGATTTAACTGCATGGGGCCCTGAATTTTGTTCATTTTGCCCATGTGTGAATACAGTGTAAAATGTAAAGGGTCCTGCTTCATGGGCATATCATGTTGGACTCCACCACTCTCCTACTACCACACGCAGAAACATACCTAATCACCCTAATCACACATCATCCTAATCTGCTTATATAAGGGTCTTGGAGAGCTTTGTCTCGCAAATACTTATCTTTTCTCTCCCATTTTATAACATGCAGAATGCCAACAGGGGAAAATATTCAGAATCTATAGTAGGATTTTGGCTTGCTTTGGCATTGATATTGCACCTGTTTCAGCCAAGCACTTTCTTGTCCTGGGGAAAACCTAAGCATAACTGCCACCAGGCCAGCAATTTCTATATTCCTTTGACTTGGGGCTGGAGAGGGAAAACTACAGTGATGTCCAGCTCCTGCTTTGGGAGGCATGGCTTCTGCTGGATTGGAGCCATTCTTATTTGACCCAGAATGGAGCCAAGCCTGTGTGGCAGCAGAGAATGGACAGTGGTATTTATTATTTGGGGGAACAATAGGTCTGAGGATATAAGAAACCCACCGAGGAGATTCAAGGCTCAGTGAGGGAGTTTCCTTCTCACTGTAACACATGATGGATGTGGTGGACCCAGTGCCATTTTCATTTTTTAAAAAGCTGGAGTTTCTGACCATGATCCTGACTATGGCATTTTTAAAATAAATTAAAAACAGACATAAAAGCAAAACTGATGTGCTAGGGGGAAGCTGACCTGATAAGAGAGTTGGCGATCATACTCTTCCTTCTAAAACTCAGGTTGTTTTTGTTTTCCCCCTTACATTTCTGATTTGGTTATTCCCAGCACACGGCACTTTCTTGGGTCACATTCGGTTGGAACCTCACAAGCCTCAGCAAATTCCCATCGATTCCACGGTCTCATTTGGCGCATCCACAAGGGCATACACTCTGCGCGAGAAGCCTCAGACATTGCCATCGGCTGTGAAAGGAGATGAGAAGATGGGTGGAGAGGATGATGAACTCAAGGGCTTACTGGGGCTTCCAGAGGAGGAAACTGAGCTTGATGTAATTCCCTATTTATGTCATTGTTTTGTCTTTGGGGACCCTGGTTTTTGGAGTATATAGCTGTTCTGTGTAGCTGGAAATGCCAGTGACTTAGCAGCAGGGGGTTCTCTTGAGTCCAGTAATGCGCCTTTGGCAATCTGGTGTGGCCAGCTGTGACAGCTCTCGGAGAGCCACATTGCATGGATTTGGTTGTGTATCACCAGGCCTAACAGGGAGGCTGAGTCCCAGCCACTAGTCTCCTTGAGCTGTTTTGTGCACCTTCACTGGCTGTTAGAAGCTAAGACTGGAAGCTACATTTCTCTGTCCCTTGACTGCTTAGAGCTAATGCTGTCCAATATGGTAGCCACTAACAATATTTCAAGTATTATGTAGTCACATATGGCTAGTGGCTGCTATGTCGGCTAGTGCAAAGAAAGAATGTTTTCATCCTCACAGAAAGTTCTGTCAGACAGCACTAGTTTAGAGAGACTGACACTTTCATTCATTCATGTAGCTTTTTTTGGTGCTATCTGAACAGCCCAGGAATCTTCTGAATAGAGCCAGACTGCTTTTGTTCTTCCATGGGCCTCGCTGTCCTGAGGGCCATGAATTTTATAAGATTTAATTTTAAGGTGCTAGAAGTTTTCCTTTTTTGAGGCTGACCCCAGTAGGTTGGTGTGGCTGTAGTCCTTTACATATCTGTCACTGCACTGGTGTGATTGGTCTGTTCAAATAGACCAAATGCAATCATGTCCTTAACCACCCACCTGCATTTACTATTCCTGTACACCAAGGCAGTTTCCTGGCTCTTAGGAAGAAAAGCACGATAGAAATTGTACAATTTAGGCCGGGCACAGTGGCTCACGCCTGTAACCCCAGCACTTTGGGTGGCCGAGGTGGGCGGATCACCTGAGGTCTGGAGTTCGAGACCAGCCTGACCAACATGGAGAAACCCCATCTCTACTAAAACTACAAAAAATTAGCCGGGTGTAGTGGTGCATGCCTGTAATCCCAGCTACTCAGGAGGCTGAGGCAGGAGAGTCACTTGAACCCGGGAGGCGGAGGTTGTGGTGAGCCAAGATCGCACCATTGCACTCCCGCCTGGGCAACAAAAGCGAAACTCCGTCTCAAAAAAAAAAAAAAAGAAATTGTACAATTAAGAAGTCGTTTTGTTTTGAAGAAGTGGCTTCATAGCCAGGGACCTTGCTGTTGCCCATTTCCCCTTTAGGCCACCTCTATCCAGGCTGCTGCTATGCTTACATGGCTTTTTGTTCAGTATGTTAGGTACTCCCTGGATCTTCATTCTTAAGACATTTAGAATATCTCAAACTGGTGGTTTGTACCAGAAAGGAATAATTTCAGTGGATTGGGAAGAGGCAAGCAACAGAGCTAAGGCCAAGTTAATTATTGAGATAGTTATGAATAGAATTGGGGCCAGACACAGGATGGGGCATGACAAAATATTAACGCCAAAAATTAAGTGCACTAGCAGTGTCCTTAATTTTAAAGGAGAAAGCTACTAGGAAGGAAGCAGCCAGTTGTCCTTTTTCATCTCAATTTTGTTACTTAAAAACAATTCTTGGCGTTCCTCCCAGCCACATTTCCTTTTAATTCTCAGCTTGTTGTGGGCGTAAAGACATGATAGCCTTTCTTCAGCAATAACAAAAAACACAGCTCAAGGATATTTGCACAGATCACCTGTTCTCACCTCAAGGCCCTTACCCTCTTGAATATCACTGCCCCACTAGTCAATGAGGATGTTCCACATTCTTTCTAATGAGACTTGAGACTTGTTAGTATTAGTAGTCTTGGGACAGTATGAATCTTCTCTAAATGCAGAAGCATCTCAACTCCCTTTGGAGGTCAAGATTGGCCCCTCATGCCTTCCTGACCTTTATTTAGTGTGATGTTCTCCATCAGATTCCCTTTGTACTGACTGCTGTCTTTGCTATATGAACCCTGGCTTAGAACCTGACAGAGTTCAACACTGCCCACAACAAGCGGATTTCTACCCTTACCATTGAGGAGGGAAATCTGGACATTCAAAGACCAAAGAGGAAGAGGAAGAACTCACGGGTGACATTCAGTGAGGATGATGAGATCATCAACCCAGGTGAGGTATCTTGCTAGTTTATTCTGATGAAAAAGCTGTGGTTGGCCCAGGCGCAGTGGCTCACGCCTGTAGTCCTAGCACTTTGGGAGGCCGAGGAGGGTGGATCACTTAAGGTCAGGAGTTCAAGACTAGCCTGGCCAACAAGGTGAAACCCCGTCTCTATTAAAAAAATACAAAAATTAGCTGGGCATGGTGGTGCTCGCCTGTAGTCCCAGCTACTTGGGAGGTTAAGGCAGGAGAATTGCTTGAACCCAGGAGGCAGAAGCTGCAGTGAGCCAGGATTGCGCCACTGCACTCCAGCCTAGGTGACAAAAAAAAAAAAAAGAAAGAAAAAGCTGTGGTTGGTCAGGCGTAGTGGCTCACGCCTGTAATCCCAGCACTTTGGAAGGTTGAAGTTGGTGGATTGCTTGAGGCCAGGATTTCAAGACCAGGGTGGCCAACATGGCAGAACCCTGTCTCTACAAAAAATACAAAAATCAGCCAGGCATGGTGGCACACACCTGCAGTCCCAGCTACTTGGGAAGCTGAGGCGGGAGAATCGCTTAAACCTGGGAGGCAGGGGTTGCAGTGAGCCGAGATTGTGCCTCTGCATTCCCACCTGGGTGACAGAGTGAGACTGTCTCCAAAAAAAGAGTTTCCAGGGTTGGACCTAGAAATTTATATATTTTTTAGTTTTTCTTTTTTGAGTGTGTGTGAGACACGATCTCATTCTGTCGCCCAGGCTAGAGTGCAGTGGCACAGTCACGGCTCACTACAGCCTTGACCACCCAGGCTCAGGTGATCCTCCCACCTCAACCTCCTGAGTATCTGGAACAACAAGTGCGCGTCACCACGCTCAGCTAATTGTCATATGTTTTGTAGAAATGGGGTTTCATCATGTTGCCCAGGCTGGTCTTGAACTCCTGGGCTTAAGCGATCCTCCTGCCTCAGTCTCCCAAAGCACTGGGATTACAGGCATGAGCCCCCATGCCTGGCTGAAATTTTTTTTATTTTTTATTTTTATTTATTTATTTTTTGAGACGGAGTCTCGTTCTGTCACCCAGGCTGGAGTGCAGTGGCACAACCTCGGCTCATGCAACCTCCGCCTCCCGGGTTCAAGTGATTCTCCTGCCTCAGCCTCCCAAGTAGCTGGGATTATAGGCTTCTGCCACCACACCTGGCTAATTTTTTTGTATTTTTAGTAGAGACGGGTTTTCACCATGTTGGCCAGGCTGGTTTTGAACTCCTGACCTCAGGTGATCTGCTCTCAGCCTCCCAAAGTGCTAGGATTACAGGCGTGAGCTGCTGCGCCCAGCCCAAAATTTATATTTTTTAATGAGCTCCTGTTTGTACAACAGCCAGCAATTTGGGAACCACTGGACTAGACAAATTTCTTAAGTCTCTTTCAGGAGTGAGGATCTGATCTGCTCTGTTTTTGTCACTGAAAATTAGTGCCCTCGGCAGGGCGCGGTGGCTCACGCCTATAATCCCAGCACTTTGGGAGGCCGAGGTGGGCGGATCACGAGGTCAGGAGATCGAGACCATGCTGGCTAATACAGTGAAACCCCATCTCTACTAAAAATACAAAAAATTAGCCGGGCGTGGTGGCGGGCACCTGTAGTCCCAGCTACTCAGGAGGCTGAGGCAGGAGAATGGCATGAACCCGGGAGGCGGAGCTTGCAGTGAGCCGAAATGGGGCCACTGCACTCCAGCCTGGGCGACAGAGCGAGACTCCCTTTCAAAAAAAAAAAAAGAAAGAAAGAAAGAAAATTAGTGCCCTCGAGCTTTCTTAGGGAAATGTATTCAGGCAGTATAGCATAGTGGTTAAGAGCACAGGCTCTGAAACCAGAGGGGCCATGGGAGATACCTTTTTAGAGACATTGTCTCTTTCTTAATGAGCTTGGATATTTTTGTCCTTTCTCTTCTATATAGAAGCCATTTGTTCATTGAGCATAGCTTGATGGTGAACATAATACCAGAGTGTCCTCTTTAAAGGCATGGATCCTAATATGTGAAAATCCAGACTTAAAGCAAATAAACCAGGGGCTAATTATAATTACTCAAATTAAATAGTGATTCTTTGTCTTCCAAAGGGATTTCTGGGAGTGTTTCTTTCTTTCTTTTTTTTTTTTGAGACGGCGTCTTGGTCTGTCGCGCAGGCTGGAGTGCAGTGGCGCGATCTTGGTGGCTCACTGCAAGCTCCACCTCCCGGGTTCATGCCATTCTCCTGCCTCAGCCTCCCGAGTAACTGGGACTACAGGCGCCTGCCACCATACCCGGCTAATTTTTTGTATTTTTTAGTAGAGACGGAGTTTCACCGTGTTAGCCAGGATGGTTTCGATCTCCTGACCTCATGATCTGCCCGCCTCGGCCTCCCAAAGTGCTGGGATTACAGGCGTGAGCCACCGTGCCCGGCCGGGAGTGTTTCTTTCAATAACAAGCAACCTCATTGAAAATAAGATTACAACATCTATTAGGGAAACGATTCCTTCTCTATCACTATATTAAGTTAACTGGGGCTTGGAGTAGTTTTCTCTAGTAGTGGTACATAAGTTGGTGCCTCTGCCTATTTCCACACATTCAACCTTCAGTGAGAAAACTCCACCATCCTTGGTGATCCAGCCCAGTCATCCCCTCTGTGCTCCAGAAACACTGTTGTGCACTTCTCTTGAAGCACCTCTGTGTTGTAGCCTATCTGGCTCTGTGACTATGAGTTCATCAAGGGTGGGACAGTATCTTGCTCTTCATTTCCTGTGTAGACGGGGGCATCAGAGCCTTTAGTGCAAGTCTTGCTTATATACAGTTCAGGCCATTCAAGTCAAAAGGCCAGGTTCAGTTTGAAGCCCTGGCTTTGAAACCAAAATCTGTTTTTTGCTAATAAGCAGGCATTAGCAAGGCATTTGATATGTGACCTGTTGACATGTCATTGTTTTGTCACTGATATGGAACTGATAATGTCTACTCTTCTTTCCCCTCAAAAGAGGGAGTTATACAGAATGGGAAAGAACTTGGGGGAAGGCAGCACAGCACATTGGTGCAGATCACAGGCCTGTTTTGAACTACTTGGACTCAAGTCCTGGCTCCTGTCCTCTCCACCAGAGCAACTGGGCCAGTCACTTTGCTCCTCCAAGCCTCAGTTTGCTTTCTCATCTACTAAATGTTGATTGTGGTAGTACCTGCGTCACAGGGTCTTTGTGAGGATTTAGCACGATGCCCAGCACCCAGGAAGCACTCTCTGTGTTTTACAATTTTAATATGAGTTGTTGTGATGGTTTGTTTGCAGTGACCCCTGTGCCCTTATTCCTTCCAGTAAAGTACCAACCCAACCCTGCCCTCTTCTCTTTTTGCAGAGGATGTGGATCCCTCAGTTGGTCGATTCAGGAACATGGTGCAAACTGCAGTGGTCCCAGTCAAGGTAGGAAGCACATGAAATGCCATACAGTCTGTGTTTTAAAACCTGCTCTTTAGGCCAGGCACGTTGGCTTATGCCTGTAATCCAAGCACTTTGGGAGGCCGAGGCAGGCAGATCAAGAGGTCAAGAGATCAAGGCCAGGTGCAGTGGCTCACACTTGTAATCCCAGCACTTTGGGAGGCCAAGGCAGGCAGATCACCTGAGGTCAGGAGTTCGATACCAACCTGGCCAACATAGTGAAACCCTGTCTCTACTAAAAATACAAAAATTAGCCGGGCGTGGTGGTAGGCCTCTGTAATCCCAGCTACTCGGGAGGCTGAGGCAGGAGAATCTCTTGAACCTGGGAGGCAGAGGTTGCAGTGAGCCAAGATCGCACCATTGCTCTCCAGCCTGGGCAACAGAGCAAGACTCCGTCTCAAAAAAAAAAAAAAAAAAGAGATTGAGACCATCCTGGCCAACATGGTGAAACCCTGTCTCTACTAAAGATACAAAAATTAGCTGGGTGTGGTGGCGCATTCCTGTAGTCTCAGCTAATTGGGAGGTTGAGGCGGGAGAATTGCTAGAACCGGGGAGGCAGAAGTTGCAGTGAGCTGAGATCGTGCCACTGCACTCCAGCCTGGCGACAGAGCGAGACTCCGTCTCAAAAAAAAAAAATAATAACCTGCTCTTTATGTGCTGTTGAGTGAGTGCTTAATTTTAAAATACATACCATGCTCCTCTCCCATATCTCATTCTGTGGAAATGAAATCTATGTTTAGGGAATCCTGGAGTACCACAGAAAGGCTGTAGGTAACTAGCCAGCTTGATGTTTCATGTAAATAATGTGCAATGTGAATCTGTAAATTCATTTTCCAGAGGGGTGCAGAGAGAGGCCCACCTTCTTTTGGCCTTTCTCTTCGGACTCAAAGTAAGCTATTAGGTGGAGGAGATGCATTATTGCAATACCACACAGTTTGTCATGCCTTTATTTGATGAGTGGCAATGGCACAGATAGGAATGTCAGCCCAGATGTGGATTAAGTTTAAAGATAAGTATGTTGGCTGGGCGCGGTGGCTCACACCTGTAATCCCAGCACTTTGGGAGGCCGAGGCAGGTGGATTACAAGGTCAGGAGATCGAGACCATCCTGGCGAACACGGTGAAACCCCATCTCTACTGAAAATACAAAAAAAAATTAGCCAGGCGTGGTGGTGGGCGCCTGTAGTCCCAGCTACTCGGGAGGCTGAGGCAGGAGAATGGCGTGAACCCGGGGGGTGGAGCTTGCAGTGAGCCAAGATCACGCCACTGCACTCCAGCCTGGGCGACAGCGAGACTCCATCTAAAAAAAAAAAAAAAAAAAAAAAAGAAAAAGAAAAAGATCGTATGTTGAAGAACCAAGAAGTTACAGAGATGCTCCGATCGTTCAACATGTAGAAGAACTACCAGATAGCTAGAACTGTCCAAACAGCAACAAACTTCCCCTTAAGAGTAGTGAGATCCCTGTTAATATTCAGAAGGTGATTAGAAAATGCTGGTTAGAGATGATATAGAAAGTTTTACTTTTTATAAAAAAAAAAAATCTCTAAAATATGTTAGACTAAGTAAGATCTGTGAGAGTTCCTGCTTAGACTTTGTTTAATCCAAAAGGAGTATAGGAGCGAGGAGGATGTTTCATGAGCTTTAGTCTAGTGTGGAAAAGTAGATGTTTTTCTGTGGGACTCCATAATGCCCCTTGAGCTTTTTTTTTGTTGTTGTTATTCCTTTGGAATGTTTTCTTGTCATTAAAGTACCAAATCAACAGGTGTATAGTTTTATGTCAATTTTATTGCAGTATAATTTACATATAATAAAATCTACACATTTATGTGTATAGTTTTGGCAAATATATGTGTAACCACCACCATAATCAAGATAGAGAAGATTTCCCTCACTCCAAAAAGTTGCCTCATAGCCCTTTACAGCAGCCCACTCCCAGGCCCAGGCAGCCAGTAAATATTTTCTTCACTGTAGATTGGTTTTGCTCTCAGATTAATGTTTAAAAATTGGACACCAGGTCGGGCGCGGTGGCTCACGCCTGTAGTCTCAGCACATTGGGAGGCCGAGGCGGGCCGATCACCTGAGGTCCGGAGTTCAAGACCAGCCTGACCAACATGGAGAAACCCCGTCTCTACTAAAAATACAAAATTAGCCAGGCGTGGTGGCGCATGCCTGTAAGCCCAGCTACTCCGGAGGCTGAGGCAGGAGAATGGCTTGAACCCAGGAGGCGGAGGTTGCAGTGAGCTGAGATCAAGCCATTACACTCCAGCCTGGGCAATAAGAGTGAAACTGTGTCTCAAAAAAAAAAAAAAAATTGGACACCAAACATGAAGATACCACATTTTTTCCCCCTCAAAAAAGGGTAAAATACCTATTGCCATCTTTTGTCATTTCCGTTTCCTAAAAGGGCTTTTTTTTTAATGTTTTTTATTTTTGAGACAGAGTCTCACTCTGTCACCCAGGCTGGAGTGCAGTGGCACCATCTCAGCTCATTGCAACCTCTGCCTCAAGTGATTCTTGTGCCTCAGCCTCCCGAGTAGCTGTGATTACAGGCCCCCGCCACCACGCCTGGCTAATTTTTGTATTTTTAGTAGAGATGGGGTTTTGCCATGTTGGCCAAGCTGGTCTCAAACTCCTGATTTCATGTATTCCTCCTAAAAGGGCATTTTAATATGAAATAAGAAATTGAGCTATGTAACTTTAGGATAAAGAATAGTCATTAAAATTGGTATGTTTTACTTTATGTAAAACTCACAACATCATCCTTGGCTGATGTAGGATGGTGAAAACTTTCTTATGGAGCAGTGTTTGGGAACCATCATAGATGACTGGAAAGGTATCTTCAAACCGTAAGATTTCAACATCATGAAATAGGTTGTCTGGAAAGAATAGGCTAGAAGTTAGGAACCTTTCCCAAAGCCATTTTTCTAAGGCTGGAATAGAAAAAGCTAACCACTCTTGGGCCTCACCTCTTGTCTTCTCTCTCCAATCTCTCCCCTTTCCTCATCGTGAACTGTAGAAGAAGCGTGTGGAGGGCCCTGGCTCCCTGGGCCTGGAGGAATCAGGGAGCAGGCGCATGCAGAACTTTGCCTTCAGCGGAGGACTCTACGGGGGCCTGCCCCCCACACACAGTGAAGCAGGCTCCCAGCCGCATGGCATCCATGGGACAGCACTCATCGGTGGCTTGCCCATGCCATACCCAAACCTTGCCCCGGATGTGGACTTGACTCCTGTTGTGCCGTCAGCAGTGAACATGAACCCTGCACCAAACCCTGCGGTCTATAACCCTGAAGCTGTAAATGAACCCAAGAAGAAGAAATATGCAAAAGAGGCTTGGCCAGGCAAGAAGCCCACACCTTCCTTACTGATTTGATATTTTTGGTCATGGAGAAGGGTGGGATTGGGTGGGAATGGGGTGGAAGGGTGATGGGGAGCTAATGAACTAGGGGGAAAAACTTTCCATGTGTGCGGTATCGTCTTTCAGAATGTCTCCTGGCATCCTAACCATGTAATATGACAATTGGGGGTGGGGTTGAAATAGCCCATAAAGACCTGTCTTCACAACACTTGCAGTGTAGAGAAAGGCTTCTTATATCCTTTTCAATAGACTGCCCTGACTCTTTCCTAGGCCTTCCACTACCTCCTTTCTTTCTCCCACTCTCTAGGATCGTTTTTATGTAAAGTCACATATCCCAGGCCCTCAGGTTGAATCCAGAGCTGTAGACGTTACAGTAGCATCACCAGCCTTGGGGGTCCAGCAGCCTAATTTATATTCACTATCCTTGCAAGTCCCAGGTAGCAGAAGGGTTGCCATAGATCTCAGTTTGATCAAAAAGAAGGCTTAGAATTCTGCAGTTAAGCTGAGGTTTAAACTAAAAAATGTTTCCTTGGGTCAGTGGTTTTGAGGTCCAATAGTTAGGCTTTTCTATTTGTCCTTCCTGTTGGAATGAAAACATTTCGATTTTCCTTCATCTGTGACTGGTGCCATAGACACAGGTTTATAGTTTTAACTTACAGTATTGTTGGAAATTTACCTGTTTTTCTTGTCAAACCTGAGCACTCCACCTGCTGAAGTTTCTTATTTAATTCCAGAATACTGTCCTCTACTCTAAGGCATTACTTTTAACTGTATTATGAAGGCAGTTTTCAAAGGATATGACCAGTTGGGGTAATTCAAATTAAAAAGGAAGAGATTTGTTTGGAAGTAACTGGTGTCTCTAAGAGGAATTTTTAGATGTCAGTTTGGAGGCTCTTTCCCCCCTCAATTGAGAGCTCTTGTTATTCAGAGCTCCAAGACTAGACCTGGCTAACAAACATAGGAGACAAAGTTAGGAAACATTGATACAAGCTTTGTACAGAGATTTGTACATTTGTGTAATAGGCCTTTTCATGCTTTATGTGTAGCTTTTTACCTGTAACCTTTATTACATTGTAAATTAAACGTAACTTTTGTCATTTGGGTGCAGGCTGTGAATTTGTCTGTCAGTCACTGATTGCCACTGCCATCTGGAAATGTTTGCTAAAGGCACAGTCACTGGGCTTGGGAGGCAATGCTCCATCCCCATTATATTACAAATAAAGATGCCCTAAATGAGTGTGGAAATTCTAATGAGAGAATCTAGTCCCCAGACTGAAGCATCACAAAGCAGCGTTGGTTCGGAAGTGCTTGGTGCCCTTCATCAGGAGACCTCATGACAGGAGACCAGGCTTTAGGGCGTTTGCATAAGCCCAATCCCCCACCCTGCGGTTAGAGCTCTGTGCATTTGAGCCATAGCTTGGTGACACAGGAGCAAATAGAAGCTAAAGGTAAGTATAGGAGGGATTTCAGCAAGAATTTGAATTGAAGGAAGATGCCTGCATACGGAATCTCATTTGCAGTAAGTATACTGTGTGTGTGAGACTTACGTGTGGCTTTGGGATGAAGATGCCAGCTAGGTTCCATATCCTTGGGTCAAGTGCAGACTCGTAGCAGGAGCAACCTTCTGGAGAACAGAAATTGATAACATCAGCTGTGCAAAGAGTTGACTTCCCCACAGGGTCTGTAAAAATGAGTGTCGTCATCAGGACAATACCTTCCTCTCGTTATAGTGAAGATGGTACTGTTGGTAGTGGTGAACAATCACTGAGCACCTGCCTACCTACCTACCATGTATCATTTGCAGCATGTCACCTAGTTCTCATAGCCTCAAGGGGAATTCTGTTTTTATCTCCATTTTATAGATGAGAAAACTGAGACTCAGACTAAACAAACTTCCCTATGAGCCCCCTGTACTGAAGACAGGATTGAAACTGTAGTCTGAATCCAGAGTTTAAGGTGGGGATATGCTTGGTCCATAGGTGGCACACCCTTTAATTTTTGTATTTTTAGTGGAGACGGGGTTTCACCATGTTGGCCGGGCTGGTCTCGAACTTCGGACCTCAGGTGATCCAACTGCCTTGGCCTCCCAAAATGCTGGGATTACAGGTGTGAGCCACCGAGTCTGGCCTGTTTTGTAGTTCTTTAAAAGATGTCCAAACTGAACAACTTATTGGAAGTGTGTTAAAGTATGTTAGATATAGTTGAGATAAAGTCCTTCCTGATGAGAAGGTTATGCCATGCATTTTTTTTCCTTTTTCTTTTTTTTTTTTTTGAGACAGAGTCTTGCTCTGTCACCCAGGCTGGAGCACAGCGGCACGGTCTTGGCTCACTGCAACCTCCACCTCCCAGGTTCAAGCAATTCTCCTGCCTCAGCCTCCTGAGTACCTGGGATTACAGGTACGCACCACCACGCCTGGCTAATTTTTGTATTTTTAGTAGAGATGGGGTTTCACCATATTGGCCAGGCTGGTCTTAAACTCCTGACCTCATGATCTGCCTGCGTCGGCCTCCCAAAGTGCTGGGATTACAGGCGTGAGGCACTGAGCCACCATGCATTCTTGCTTTCAGAATCTGAGTTGCAGAGTGAAACTTGGATTGGCATCTCAAAGAAGGCACAACAGAATATGCATACCTGCAAGTTTTTTTTGTTTTGTTTTGTTTTGAGACAAAAGTCTCACTCTGTCCCCCAGGCTGAAGTGCAGTGGTGCGATCTCTGCTCACTGCAACCTCCGCCTCCCGGGTTCAAGCGATTCTCCTGCCTCAACCTCCCGAGTAGCTGGGATTACAGGCATCAGCCACCATGCCCAGCTAATTTTTGTGTTTTTAGTAGAGGTGGGGTTTTGCCATGTTGGCCAGGCTGGTCTCAAACTCCTAACCTCAGGTGATCTGCGTGCCTCGGCCTCCCAAAGTGCTGGGATTACAGGCATGAGCCACGGCCCCCGGCTGATATTTCATGTAATTTAAGGGCCCAATTAAGCGGAAGCAGAACTGGGGAGGCATGTATGTGTGGAAACCTGGCTTAGCTGACGCCATACTTCTGATTCCAATTATGTTTTAGGTGCCCTCAGAGATAAGCACTCCAAGATGGGGCTCAACTGCTTCTTACCCTAATTAGCTCTGGATGACAGTCACAGATGGATGAGCCTCTCCTTTTCACTATCAGGATCGGCAGTGGCCTCACACTCATGTGAGCACAGTGCTGCTGAGGGACACAGCCTGTCCCCATCTTGGGACACAGGCCCACCCCAGATGAGAAGTGACTGCTGGTTTCCCCGAAATCATGTGCCCATTGATGGGCCACCTGCTAAGGAGGGAAGGTAGACCCATGTTCCCCTCCCCAGAGTGGGGAGAGGTGGTAAATCCTGTGGAGAAAGACATCTACTGACTGAACAAACCGTTCCCCAGGGGATCCTGGCCCAGGATCAGCTGTTTGCCTAAAATATGTTCACTACTAAATATAGGTCAGAATTTCCGAGTCAAAAGAGACCTGGGAGGTTCTGTCCAGACCCTTCGTTTTGCAAATGAGCCAACTATGGCAGTGAGGACTTGCTTCATTCAACTTGGGTGGATCGGACGTCCATGACTTGGGCCTATGGAAGTGCACCACCCCTGCTACCCCAGCTACTACAAGGGGCTCACCTAGAGGGAGACAGCCACACACTCGGATGCTGTCCAGACCCTTGACAGCTCGAGTGGAAGGATGGAGTTGGTGAGAATAGAAGTAGGAATTTATTACCTGAGGCATGTGGACCATGGTTTTCCCAGCAGAGGGGCCACCGTGAGGGGGTGTGGAAAGAGGACATGGGATGGGGGTGGCTGGTGAGTGGGAGCGGGGAGGAGAGCCTGCCCTGCAAGCCTTGCTACGGAATTGCCGGGAAGGCACTGAAGGATATTTTTCTTAATTTAAAAAAAAAAAAGATATGCTCAGGTAGATATTTTGGAAAATGCAGAGAAACTGACATCACACACACCCTCACCTAGAGTAGGGGAAGCTTCCTTGGGAAGGTCTCAGGCACGGGCAGTGACTGGTCAGGTTCAGACGATAGAAAATCCCTGGGGTAGCAGGTGAATAAGGGGGTCCCTGGCCTCTCATGAGTCTCTCCACGCAGGGAGACAAGCAGGTGTTCTAGTGCTCTCTTTCTCACAGCTTAGCAGATCTAGGGAAAAGTCCAGGTGTTTTAAGAAGACTGAGGACGGCTGGGCTCAGTGGCTCACACCTGTAATACCAGCACTTTGGGAGGCCAAGGCGGGCGGATCACCTGAGGTTAGGAGTTCGAGACTAGCCTGGCCAACATGGCGAAACCCCCATCTCTACTAAAAATACAAAAATTACGCGGGCATGGTGGCGCACACCTGTAATGCCAGCTACTCGGGAGGCAGAGGTTGCAGTGAGCGAGATCGTGCCACTGCACTCCAGCCTGGGTGACACTGCGAGACTCTATCACAAAAAAAAAAAAAAGACTGAAGAGAGAGTTACCCGTTAGTTCTGCCTGTGGGAGGGGAGGGGGGCTTCAAAGAGCATGACATTGGATGTCTCCACGTGGTGGAGGGGAGGGTGCTCCATGCAGGGGCTACTGTGGAGCACAGATGGGGCAGAGTGGACTAAAGTCTGGCATGTGCCGGGGTGGAGGGAAGGTCCTTGAATGCCTGTGGAGTTTGGATGTTCTCTGTGGCGAGGGAATAAAACCATTGCCTGTTCCCTGGAGGGAATTGGATGCTGAAGCTTCCACCTTTAACAGGGGCACAGGTGCAGTTCCAGCCTCCGCCAGCAGGCTGGGCCCTGTGCCCACTTTTGAAAGACCTGCAGGGCTGTGGGGCAGGAGATGAGAGGAAGGGAAGATAATCTGGCTCACTGCCGGGCACTTTATGTGACTTACCTCCTTAATTCCCCTGGGCACAGCCCTGAGAGGAGGTTGGCAGTGTCACCATTTTACAGATGGGGAACTTGAGGCTCAGGGTACACAGACCCAGGTCACAGCCCTGGCAAGCCATGCAGTGGGGGTTCTAGCCCAGCCCTGAGGTTTTGGAGCAGGGACAGTGCAGGGGAGTCCCCAGCCCAGGCTCCTCCCCTGCTCTTTCCACATCTGTGACAGGCTCTGGATTTTGTTCCCTGTCTGAGTTTTTTTCCTTCTCGAGTTCCTGTCCCCTCTCTCTCTATCTCTGTACCCTTTGTGGTATGTGGGGCTTCAAGTACTACTGAGTCTCCACAGCTGTGCCAGGTTGGGCCTGGGCAGCTCCCCATAGAGGCTGGCACCCATAGCCAGGGGCAGGGTTACCAGCAGGAAGTGCACCCCTGAGACCCTCACTGCGGCTCCCAGCCTGCCTGCCTCGGCGACCCCCACCTCCCTGCCTCCCCCATCAGGGCACCTGCTCCCACTGTGCTCCATCCTGCTGGCGGCAGTCCTCCCTCTCCTTTGGGTCACTGGCAGCAGCATCCAGGCTCACCATTACTGTCCTCTCCTTTGTGGAAAATTAAGCAAACCCTCTTGATTCCACTCCCCGCCAGCTGCCCCAGCCGCCCTCCCATTTCTCTGCTCCACTTTCTGTCCCTAGTTCCTCTCCTCCATTTGCTGTTGAACCTACTCCAGGCAGGCTCTTCCTCCAACACTCACTCCCTCCACAGTTGGTCATGTTTGCTTCTCTGCAGCCCCTCATTTCCCTCTGAGTGAGAGCCAGCCTCACCCTGCCCTGCACGCCCTCACCCTCCCATCACCTCTGCTTTCCCTTGCTCGCTCCCCTATAGCCCATGGGCTTCTGGCTGCTCCTTCCACCCTCAGGGCACATGCCTGCCCTGCCCCTGTGGCTGGGCCTCTCTCCCAGGCATCAGCAGGGCTCCCTTGCTCCCTGTCCCTACGTTGAGAAAGAGAAAAGCAGGCCCTGACCTCCTGGAGCCTGCCTGGAGCCCAGCGGGGCTTCGGTATTCTCCAGCTGAATCTAAACGATTTCACAGGACATCAGCAACAGACAAACCACCTGGGACCACGATGGATCATGACACAAACAGGGCCACTCCACAATCATGTCTGAGCACAAATAAAACATGAACATTGTCCAAGCCACAAAAAGGACCAATCATCCCTGCAGTGGGTGTTGACTTGTAGGCCCTAAAACATTCATCCAGGACCTCAGAATGTCACAGTTGAAGTAGCATCTTTGCAAGTGTAATTAAGGTAAGGATCTTCAGATGAGATCATCCTGCATTAGGATGGGCCCTAATCCAGGAATGACATTAATAGGAGACAGAAAAGGAGGCCGGGAGTGGTGGCTCATGCCTGTAATCCCAGCACTTTGGGAGGCCAAGGTGGGTGGGTCACGAGGTCAGGAGTTTGAGACCAGCCTGGCCAACATGGTGAAACCCCGTCTCTACTAAAGATACAAAACAATTAGCCGGGCATGGTAGTGTGCGCCTGTAATCCCAGCTACTTGGGAGGCTGACGCAAGAGAATCGTTTAACCCCAGGAGGCAGAGGTTGCAGTGAGCCAAGATCACACCATTGCATTCCAGCCTGGGCGACAGGGAAGACTCCATCTCAAAAAAAAAAACCGGAAAAGGAGAAGATGGGGACACAGAGGGAAAGGCCATGGGAAGATGCGGCGGTTAGAATGATCTGTCTACAAGCCAAGGAGCACAAGGATTGCCTCAGAGCTTGCAGAAGGAACCAACCCTGCAACACCTTGATTTCTGGCCTCCAGAACTGTGAGAGGATACATTTATGTTGCTTTAAGCTGCCAAGTTGTAGTCATTTGTTACAGCGGACCCAGAAACGAATACAATCCCCCTGTCCTGGCTCATAGGAGAAGCTGTTGCTTCTTACTGATCACAGCTCTAGCCTTGGTCTAGTCTTGCCTCCCTCTAGATAAAATGTATTAATGTCCTCAGCCATAGAAATACCCTTGCTTTGCACAGCATCCAATCCAGAGTGAAGCCCTGCTTTCTTTTTTCTTTCTTTGAGATGGAGTCTCACTGTCACCCAGGCTGAAGTGCAGTGGCATGATCTCAGCTCACTGCAACCTCCACCTCTCAGGTTCCAGTAGTTCTCCTGCCTCAGCCTCTAGAGTAGCTGGGATTACAGGCACGCACCCCCATGCCTAGCTACTTTTTGTATTTTTATTAGAGACGGTGTTTTACCATGTTGGTCAGGCTGGTCTTGAACTTCTGACCTCAAGTCATCCACCCTCCTCAACCTCCCAAAGTGCTGGGATTACAGGCGTGAGCCACCATGCCCGGCCTGAAGCCCTGCTTTCTTAAGCACTCAAAAGTCATCTAACCCAAATCCTGTAAGTCCTTTCTAACACAGCTTACTGAGTTGCCCCACAGTTTCCCATGGCATGTGCTATCCCTATGATAGCACATAGTCACAAACCCAACTTATTCAGATGCCCCTGTGTTCCTAGGAGTCTGTGGCTGGAGGGCATTGACGTCTTGGCCCCAAGGCTACCATCTCAATGAGGCCAACCCTCCTCACTCCCAACCCCTTATCCCCGACCTCCCACTTGCTCCACTGTTCCCACAGCACCATCCCCTCTACCACACACCACCCTATGGTGGTATCGTTTACTTATTGACTGCATATTGTTTATGGTCTGCCTTTCCCCTCCCCTCACTTGAGTGTAAGCTCCACTAGGGCAGAGGCTATTGTCTGTTTTGATTCCCAGTGTATTCAAAATGGCTGGAACAGCCTAGCACATCGCTGGCACGCCATAAAAATTTGTTGAATGAATGAATCAATGTTGGGACAGGAGCAAACCAAGGAAGCGCCTAACCAGCCTGGCCACCAGAAGGCTTGGCTGGAAAAGGGCTGTCAGGGCTGGGATCTGAGGGATAAATAAAGGTTATCCAGGCATAAGAGTGGGGAGGAGAGGCCAGGCGCGGTGGCTCACACCTGTATCCCAGCACTTTGGGAGGCCGAGGTGGGTGGATCACTTGAGATCAGAAGTTCAAGACCAGCCTGGCCAACATGGTGAAACCCCGCCTCTAGTAAAAATACAAAAAATAAATAATAAAGAGTGGGAGGAGTATTCCAGCCATGTGCAAAAGACTGGGGAAGTGAGGAGGTGTCTCAGGATTGAGGAAATGCAAGTGCTTTGATGTGGCCGGAGAGAATGTTCTGGAAAAGGAAGGCAAGCGAGAGGCTGGAATCATCACTTTGTGTCAGGGGCCAGGACACGAAGTACCACGTCATCAGGAGCTCAGACTTCACCTGAGGGCCATGGGGAGTCCTGGAAGTGTTGAAGCAGGAGGTGACATGTCAGAGCTGCATTTAGGAAGAGCAGAGGGGCTGGACATGGTGGCTCACACCTGTATCCCAGCACTTTGGGAGGTCGAGGCAGGAGGATCGCTTGAATCCAGGAGTTCGAGACCAGCCTGGGCAACCTGGCAAAACCCATCTCTACCAAAAATACAAAAATTAAACAGTCTAATAACCCAGTCTCTAAATAAATAAAAATATACAAATAAATAAATATATATGTATTTTTGTTTTAATAATAATTATAATTTCCAATATGTTGTGCAAGGAGATCAGAGAGGAAAATCGTACTAATTTGAAATTTGTGGAAGAATTGTGCAAATCATATTTAGTGTCACCACAATGTGAGGATGAAAGGAGGGAGGGGACAATCCCGGGGAGGTGAGGCTGGAGGTGGGAAGACTAGCAGTGAGATGGTCTCAGGGCAAGGCAATGTGGCCTGGACCACGCTGGAGAGTCTAGGGAGAAGGAAGAAGACACAGGGTGCCTCTGGGGACTCTGGCTGGGCATCCAGGGTTTAGAGGTGTCATTTACTGTGGAGGGGAACACAGGAGAGGGGCAGGTTATGGGGAAGGTGCTGAGATTGAGGCCCTTTATGCCATAGAAATCAGGGCAGATGTGTGCACACCTGGAGCTCAAGGCTGGCCTGGACACAGGCTTGGAAGCGGGACAGAGTGAGGCCACATCCCCCACATCAGGGAGGATGATTCTGAGGACTTCTACTTACAAAACTGTAAGAAGAGGGGGCTCAGGTGGCAGGGTTTCAGGGAAGAGCAGAGGGTGGCCCACTCCCCACCTCTCCTCCTCTCTCTGTCCTCTGGGCGGTCTCTAGGTCTCCACTGGGCCCTGCAGCCCCCAGTGGCTAGAATCACTCCCTTGGACAGAGACCTCTAAGTTCACTGCTCCAGACTTCTTTAGAAAGTAGGGAGGAGGTCCCCCGCACAGATGGCTGCAGCAGTAGCCCCTCTGGAACCCAGCACCCACCTGGAGGGGATGACAGCCTGGACCTGGGACTCAGGCTGTAGTTACTCTGGTAAGGCTCAGGACTGGGCCTGAGGCATGTCGCAGTTCACATGGTCCCAGCAGGGCTGCAAGCAAGTCCGGCACAGCCTGGTGGGCTCCTTTCCCCGCACATGGCCCCTCAACGACCCCCACCTTGGGCCCTGAGCAGAGCGAGAAGCACCTTGCCCAGACAGGAGAGATGAGCCCCTTCACCTAGACCCCACGGGCTTCGCCCCTCACTCCATTCTGCCTGCTACCTGCCTCTCTCCTCAGCCTTCCAGGCTGGGTTTCCATCCTCTCCTCTGAGCAGCCTCACCAGCCTCCTAACTGCCCCTCCCTCCCTGCCAAGCCATCTTCACACCTCAGTAGAGTCTTGCTAAAATGCAGTTCACACCACGTCACTCATTTGAATCAATCAAGAACTCATCCCCAAAGACCAAACTCCTTACTGAGGCCTCTGGGGTCCTGCATGCCTGGCTGCTCTCTGCCTCCTACTCGAAATCTCTTTCAGTTCCCCAGTATGCTCTCCTCTGTTCTTCCCTCTCGCTCTGTCTCCCGCTCACCCTTGACTCACCCATGACTTCCTCTGGGCATGCTTCCCTAGTCCTCAAGCTGTGGAAAGATCTGCTTGAGCAATCCTCACACCCTGTGTCCTCCCTGTGAGAGTGCTGGGAGGACACTCACCACTGTTTCCTGGCAACCCCACAATGTGCCCTAAACAGACAGGCCAGCAGTATGGACAGAGTTGAATTGAAATGCATTAAGAAGCTCCTTCTTCCTTTCCTCTCCAGGTCCTTGGATCCTGCCCCATTAGGTGGCAGGTATTATTACCCTGTGCTGTGGTTTGAATGTGTCCTCCAAATTTCAGGTGTTGGAAACTTAATCCCCAAATTCTTATGTTGATGGCATTTGGAAGTGGAGCCTTCGGGGAGGTATTTAGGATTAGATCAGGTCATCAGGGTGGGGCCCCCATGGTCACTCTGGTGGCTTTACAAGAAGAGGAAGAGACACCTGAGTTGACATGCTCTTCCCTCTCACCATGTGATGCCCTCTGCCATGTTATGATGCAGCAAGAAGGTCCTCACAAGATGCAGCCCCTCAGCCTTGGACTTCCCAGCCTCCAAAACTGTAAGAAAAAAAATTTTTTTTTTGGAGACGGAGTTTCACTCTTGTTGCCCAGGCTGGAGTGCAATGGCATAATCTCAGCTCACTACAACCTCTGCTTCCTGGGTTCAAGCGATTCTCCTGCCTCAGCCTTCCGAGTAGCTGGGATTACAGGCATAAGCCATCATACCCAGCTAATTTTTGTATTTTTGGTAGAGACGGGGTTTCACCATGTTGGCCCGGCTGGTCTTGAACGCCTGACCTCAGGTGATCCGCCCGCCTTGGCCTCTTAAAGTGCTGGGATTATAGGCATGAGCCACCATGCCTGGCCAGAAATAAATTTATTTTCTTTGTAAATTATCCAGTCAGCAGCATTCTATTATAGCAACAGGAAACAGACTAAGACACCCTCCTCTTCCTCCCAGCTAGAAGGAGCAACCAAAGTCCAGAGGCTGTCCCTTCATCTGTGCTACCCACATGGGCTCAAACTTGAACCCAGAGACACAGTGGGGCCACCAAACTGAAGTCATGTTTCAACAAAATTCTCAAACCCTTAGGGCAAGTAAGAGCAGCAAGGAGATACAAGCAGGGAGTTCGTATAGGGAGGGCTCCAGAGGCCCCAAGAGAAAGGGAACTTCCTCAGGCCTTCCTGTTCTGAGGAGCACTGTGGGTGTGGGATTCCACCCTGACTAAACCCTGGTTCAGTCTTTTCCTGGCTGGGGGACTTAGGGCACACAGTTTAACCTATCTAGGTGCAGTTTTCCTATATATAAAATGGAAAGAACCAGATAAACCCGCATTTCAGGGTTGCTGTGAACTTAATGAGCCAGCCAGTTACAGCTCCCCTTCCCAGAGTCCCAGGCCTTCCCATTGCCTCTGCATGTGTGAAGATTCAACTCTGGGCTGGGCGTGGTGGCTCATACCTGTAATCTCAGCATTTTCGGAGGCTGAGGCAGGTGGATCACCTGAGGTCAGGAGTTCGAGACCAGCCTGGCCAACATGGTGAAACCCTGTCTCTACTAAAAATACAAAAATTAGCTGGGCGTGGTGGTGCACGCCTGTAGTCCCAGCTACTTGGGAGGCTGAGACAGGAGAATTGCTTGAACCCGGGAGGCGGAGGTTGCAGTGAGCCGACATTGTGCCATTGCACTCCAGCCTGGGTGACAGAGCAAGACTCCGTCTCAAAAAAAAAAAAAAAAAAGTCTAAAGATGAAAAAGCCAGGCAAGAGGGAGTGTGCATTCTAGGCAGAGGCACTGGCATATGCAGAAGTTCTATGGTAGAAGATGCCCCAAATGTGTCTTTTCAGGAAGGTGGAGTAGAGGGGGCTTCTTCCCATTTTCTTCTCCCAAATTACCCCCTCACAACAAGGAACAAGAAACAGAAAGTCCATCTTCTAAGAAAATATTTCTGACCTCGAACTACAATACTGTAGAAAATTTCCAATGCTCCTGATTCCAATATGGTTAAATAACAGAATTATCAAATAATTTTGTCTTTTCTCTACTTTTAGAACTTGGCCTCCTCCGGGCGCGGTGGCTCACCCCTGTAATCCCAACACTTTGGGAGGCCGAGGCAGGCGGATCGCCTGAGGTCAGGAATTCAAGACCAGCCTGACCAACGTGGAGAAACCCCGTCTCTACTAGAAATACAAAATTAGCCAGGTGTGGTAGCGCATGCCTGTAATCCCGGCTACTCAGGAGGCTGAGGCAGTAGAATTGCTTGAATCCGGGAGGCGGAGGTGGTGGTGAGCCGAGATAGTACCACTGCACTCCAGCCTGGGCAACAACAGTAAAACTCCGTCTCCAAAAAAAAAAAAAAAAGGACTGCAAAACCATGGAACCAATGCTTCCAAATTTGCGGGGAACATTGTTTCAACCGGGAACTCAATACCAGCCAGACCACTGCTGAAGAATAAACAATGCTACACTTTGGGTTTAGGGTTAGAAGCAGTCTTTTAAAAAAAAAAAATGTGATAAAATACACGTAACATAAAATTTATCATCTTGGCCGGATGTGGTGGTTCACGCCTATAATCCCAGCACTTTGTGTGGGAGGCCGAGGCAGGCAGATCACCTGAGGTTAGGAATTCAAGACCAGCCTGGCCAACATGGCAAGACCCCGTCTCTACTAAAAATACAAAAAGTAGCTGGGCATAGTGGCAGGTACCTGTAATCCCAGCTACTTGGATGGCTGAGGCAGGAGGACTGGTTGAACATGGGAGGCAGAGGTAGCAGTGAGCCGAGATCGCGTCACTGCACTCCAGCCTGGGGGACAGAGCAAGACTGTCTCAAAAAAAAAAAAAAAATTGCCATCTTAACAATTTAAAAAAAAATCATGACACAGTCCTCAGGAGACCTTGAGAAATGTGCCCTTAATCATTTTTTTTTTTTTTAGACTGAGTCTCGCTCTGTTGCCCAGGCTGGAGTGCAGTGGTGTGATTTCAGGTCACTGCAAGCTCTGCCTTCCGGGTTCACGCCATTCTCCTGCCTCAGCCTCCCGAGGAGCTGGGACTACAGGTGCCCGCCACCATGCCCGGCTAATTTTTTTTGTATTTTTAGTAGAGACGGGGTTTCATGTGTTAGCCAAGATGGTCTCGATCTCCTGACCTCTTGATCCCCCAACCTCGGCCTCTCAAAGTGCTGGGATTACAGGCGTGAGCCACCGCTCCCAGCCCTTAATCATTTTTAAGTGTATAATTCAGTCATGTTAAGTATGTTCACATTGTGCAACCAACCAATCTCTAGGACATTTGCATCTTGCAAAACTGAAACTCTTCACCCATTAAACAATAACTCCCAATTTCCCCGTTCCCCCAGTGGCTGGGGAAATGCCACCCTTTGACTTTTTGACTTTCTTCTTCTTTTTTTTTTTGCTGAGACGGAGTTTTGCTCTGTCGCCTGGGCTGGAGTGAAGTGGCTTGATCTCAGCCCACTGCGACCTCTGCCTCCCAGGTTCAAGAGATTCTCCTGCCTCAGCCTCCCAAGTAGCTGAGATTACAGGCATCCGCTACCATGCCCAGTTAATTTTTGTATTTTTAGTAGAGACCGGGTTTCACCATGTTGACCAGGCTGGTCTCAAACTGCTGACCTCAGGTGATCCACTTGCCTCAGCCTCCCAAAGTGTTGAGATTACAGGCGTGAGCCACTGCACCAGGCCTCCCTTTGACTTTCTATGAACTTCACGACTCTAGGTTCCTCATCTGAGTGGAATCATACAGTGTTTGTCGTTTCGTGATGGGCCTATTTCACTGAGCATAATGTCCAGAAGTTTCCTCCATTTTGTGACGTGTCATAATTTTATTCCTTTTTAAGGCTGAATAATATTTCATTGTATGGGCCGGGAATGGTGGTTCATGCCTGTAATCCCAGCACTTTGGGAGGTTGAGGCTGGAGGATTGTTTGAGCCCAGGAGTTCAAGACCAGTCTGGGCAACATAGCAAGACTCCTTCTCTATAAAAAAGGTTTAAAAATTAGCTGGGCATGGGCTGGGCATGGTGGCCCATGCCTGTAATCCCAGCACTTTGGGAGGCTGAGGCGGGCGGATCACCAGGTCAGGAGATCGAGACCATCCTGGCTAACACAGTGAAACCCCGTCTACTAAAAAATACAAAAAATTAGCCGGGCGTGCTGGCGGGCACCTGTAGTCCCAGCTACTCAGGAGGCTGAGGCAGGAGAATGGTGGGAACCTGGGAGGCAGAACTTGCAGGGAGCCAAGATAGCTCCACTGCACTCCAGCCTGGGCGACAGAGTGAGACTCTGTCTCAAAAAAAAAAAAAAAAAAAAAAAAAAAATTAGCTGGGCATGGTGGCACACACCAGGCTTAGGTGGGAGGATCGCTTAAGCCTGGGAGGTTGAGGCTGTAGTGAGCCGTGATTGCACTACTGCACTCCAGCCTGGGTGACAGTGTTGCCGGATTTTTAAGGAATCAGAGAGACAGATGGGGTTCAGGAGGAAATTTATTAATTATTTAGGTGCACTAACCCAGTCAGATTAACATCCAAAAGACTGAGCCCTGAACAAAGAGTTAAGTTACCTTTTAAGCATTTCGTGGGGTGGGGGAGATCTGTGCAGGGGGAAGCATACTACAGAAGCGAGAAACAAAGGCAGTTATTTAATCAATTGAGACATGTATTACATCATTTCTTATTTTTCAAGGAGAAACATGTTTTGCGACTTGAGTTTATCTGCCTAGTGACCTTGCAGCTGCACAGCTAGAGAAACAGGGTCTTCACAATGCGTGGGGAAGGGAGAGATAAGACTCACTAGCCACAGAAACACAGGCAGTTAATTTTTAAAGGACTCCAGCTCTTTCTCTTCCTCAGGGGGAACTGGGTTTTCTTACATACAACTAAGTTTCTGCTTACACACTCAATTTATTTTAATTAAGGGTTTTGCACTGGTGCAGTGGCTCACGCCTGTAATCCCAGCCCTTTGGGAGGCCTCAGGTGATCCACCTGGGGTCGGAAGTTCAAGACCAGCCTGACCAACACAGAGAAACCCCGTCTCTACTAAAAATACAGAATTAGCCAGGCATGGTGGCTCATGCCTGTAATCCCAGCTACTCGGGAGGCTGAGGCAGGAAAATTGCTTGAACCTGGGAGGCGGAAGTTGCAGCGAGCCAAGATCGCACCATTGCACTCCAGCCTGGGCAACAGGAGTGAAACTCCGTCTCAAAAAAAAAAGAAAACAAAAGAAAAAAACCAAGAGGGGAGTCGAACTAATTTTCCACCACACAGGAGCATGAGCCAGCCCTCTGAGGCTTTACAAGCAGACACGCCTGCCTCCTTAAAGATATGCTGAACGTTGGCCGGGCGCAGTGGCTCACGCCTGTAATCCCAGCATTTTGGGAGGCCGAGGCAGGTGGATCACCTGAAGTCAGGAGTTTGAGACCAGCCTTCCAAACATGGCGAAACCTGGTCTCTACTAAAAATACAAAAAATTAGCTGGGCGTAGTGGCGTGTGCCTGTAATCCCAGCTACTCGGGAGGCTGAAGGCAGGAGAATCACTTGAACCCGGGAGGCGGAGGTTGCAGTTTGCCAAGATCACACCAGTGCACTCCAGCCTGGGTGACAAGAACGAGACTCCATCTCAAAAAAAAAAAAAAAAAAAAAAGATATGCTGAGCATCTTTTCCCAAAAGTCACCTATTTTACTCCTGTGAAAACCTGCACTGGGGGGAGAACCCCTCCGCCATGATCACAGTTGTCTCAGAGGGGCCATGCAGGGGCCATTCATGTTGTTTTTGTTAATATGAAAGTAATTCAAGGGCAGAGGGGGCAAAATAGCCAGACCCTGTCTCTAAAAAACATTTAAAAATTAAAAATAAGACAAGGTTCCAGACCGGAAGAAAAAAATTTCTTTTAAGTACTCAAACTGTGTTCTGGAAAATCCAGAAAACAGTTAAAAGACAAGACATGCCCTTTTGCCACCGTCGCGCCTGGGAACCGCGAGCATTTCTGCAGGAGACCTGTGGGCTGCTGTGGTGCCGTCTTTGCATTGTGGTGATTGCAGAAGGGCGCCATGAAGCCACTGGGCCAGGGGGTGGATCTTGCTCTCCCAGGGAGGGAGCAACTCGAGGACAACTTCGGGACCCACAGGCCAGGCGTGTATCTGCTCTGGTGGGCAGCCTGGATGCCTGGAGTATCACTGAGTGGCAAACTGCTTGGCAGCATCACACAGTAGCGACACTGGTGACTTCCAGCCAGCATGTGGAGGGCTTCGAGCCCTTCTGCAGGCTCAGGGATGTGCTGGGCCTCCATCCCTCACCCTCAGAGCACAAGCATTCTCCCCTTCCCTGCCACACTGCCCTTGACCCTGCTGGCTGCTGGGATGTTTCCCACCGCTTTGGGCGAGTGGGCCACGCTGGTGGGTGTTGAAGTGGATGGCAGGACACCTTAACAACCGCTGCCCAGTGCTGTGTCAGTGTTAGGCCCTTACCTTCCTCTACAGTGGAAGGAAACACGGGAGGAGAGGGAGGACCCCACATCCTGCCTTGCAAGTTGCTGAAAAACACCAAGTCACATGACACATCATGTACCGGAGTGTGTGGTGCCACACAGCAGGCACGGGTCTGACCCCATCCGGTCACCCTGCTGCTGTGGCCAGCTACCTCCTGCACTGTCCAAAGGAGGTCCTGAGCCATCCACCTTCAGACTCCAAAAGCTGACAGAGATGGGTTGATGAAACGAGGAACTTCTGTTCCCGGTGGCTGGAGGCATCCTCCTCACAGCTGGTGGGTGGCGGCGGGGGACTTCCTTTCTGCCCCTGTCCTACTGTGGGAACCTGAGCTTCTTTCTCCGCACCATTCAGCTCTTGAGGAGCCAAGGAGAGATCCCCAGGCTGGTGCTCCCAACCTGGGGAAGTGAAAAGGGCTTGGGCCGTGACCACCTGCAGGCTCGGTTCAGATTTTAGTTCCTCCATTACATGGGCAACCGCAAGGAAGTCAGGTTCCCATTGAGTGTCTTATTTCCTCAAATAGAAAGCAGAGTGTTGGGAGAAATAAAGAAGATGAGAACTCTTGTCAGAGGCATAGGAGGTCTTGGGAAAGAACAATATCATGTCATGATTCTAGATATGGGGCACTGGGCATGTCCCCATGTGCCTGGGTTACACTAACATTTTTACCAACACCTGTCTCCTGCCAGCCTTGGTTGTACAGAGGGAGAGGAGACTGAGACTCAGCGAGGGTATGGAACTTGCCCAAGGTCACACAGCTAAGAAGTAGTGGACCCTCTCCCTCTCCCTCTCCCTCTCCCTCTCCCCCTCCCTCTCCCCCCCTCCCCCTCCCCCTCCCCCTCCCCCTCCCCTTTCTTCGGTCTCCCTCTCCTTCTTTTTTCCGTCTCCCTCTGTTGCCGAAGCTGGACTGTACTGCCGTGATCTCGGCTCGCTGCAACCTCCCTGCCTCAGGCTCCTGTGACTCTCCTGCCTCGGCCTGCCGAGTGCCTGGGATTGCAGGCGCGCGCCGCCACGCCTGAACGGTTTTTGTGTTTTTGGTGGAGACGGGGTTTCGCCGTGTTGACCGGGCTGGTCTCCAGCTCCTGGCCTCGAGTTATCTGCCTGCCTCGGCCTCCCGAGGTGCTGGGATTGCAGACGGAGTCTCGCTCACTCAATGCTCAGTGGTGCTCAGGCTGGAGTGCAGTGGCGTGATCTCGGCTCGCTACAACCTCCACCTAGCAGCCTCCTGCCTTGGCCTCTTAAAGTGCTAAGATTACAGCCTCTGCCCCGCCGCCACCCCGTCTAGGAAGTGAGGAGCGTCTCTGCCTGGCCGCCCATCGTCTGGGATGTGAGGAGCCCCTCTGCCCGGCAGCCCCATCTGGGAAGTGAGGAGCGCCTCTGCCCGGCCGCCCCGTCTGGGAGGAAGTGAGGAGCGCCTCTGCCCGGCCGCCACCCCGTCTGGGAGGAAGTGAGGAGCGCCTCTGCCCAACCACCCCGTCTGGGAAGTGAGGAGCGCCTCTGCCCGGCCGCCCCGTCTGGGAAGTGAGGAGCGCCTCTGCCCGGCCGCCCTGTCTGGGAGACGGAATTTCGCTCTGTTGCACAGGCTGGAGTGCAGTGGCGTGATCTCAGCTAAATGCAGCCTCCGTCACTTGGGTTCAGGAGATTCTCCTGCCTCAGCCTCCCAAGTAGCTGGGACTACAGGCATGCACTTCTGCGCCAGGTCCTTCAAACAGCAATGTTAACGACAAAGTTTCACCTTGGAAGAAACCTTCAAGACTACGTACACAGCTTTATTTTTAAGCACTACATATCTGCATTTTCACCTGGCTTTACACAATGAGATACCAAAACAATGTATAAATACCAAATAAAATAATCAGGAAGATATGACACATCTTTCCTAGTGGGAAGAAGACAAACATTCTATATGGCATGCAGGCTGCCAATGAGCTAATATGGTCATTAAGTTAATCTTACAAACTCAGAGAATGAATTTTTGACACTACTTATCTGGCAAATGCATATCATGCCTTATGCCGTCTCTGGGTATTCTTGTTTTAAAAGCTCCTTGAAATCAGGAACGGGGCCTTACATATTCTTTTCATGTTGCCAAAGCACCTAGCGTAGACCTTGTTTAAAAGATAGATGTTTGACTGATTCGTTGAAAGGGGCACATGATTTGAACAATGCAGCTGTCAATCTGATTTCCTCAAAAGAATACTGGGTAGGCCTTCTCTCTAATAACACATGGATGTTCGAATTCAGGCAAAAGTTTTCAATGTATGGTCAGAAATTAGCCTCGACATAGAGGCTCTCAGGCTAAAATTTGCAAGAGCAAACTCATACGACCGTACCTGCTTGAACACTTCTTCATCCTGGTGAGTTGTTCTCACCAGTTCCTGAATGAAGCCATATGGGAGATTCCTACACAGCATATACAGCACTAGGAAGGACGGCTGCTGCAAGGACCTGTGGACCCATGAACATTAGGGACGGTGATGAAGTCAACTCACTACAGAGGCACGTGAAATGTCATGTCAGCAACAACTGCCCAGTCAAAAGTGAAACTTGACATCTCCCAAATATTCTGCAAAATAGTTTCCGGTGAAAGCTAACCCTTCTTACCAATAGTAATCACTTTTTGGTCTTTTTAATGAGACACTCTGGGAAGTTTCAAAGAATTCATCTTTTCCTACATAGAGCCCTTTAAAAATGAAGCACTGAAAAAAGGAAGCATGGCCAGGCACGGTGGCTCACGCCTGCAATACCAGCACTTTGGGAGGCCGAGGTGGGAGGATCACTTGAGGCCCGGAGTTGAAGACCAGTCTGGGCAACATAGCAAGACTCTGTCTCTACAAAAAATGAAAATATCAACTGGGCAAGATGGTGTGTGCTTGGAGTCCTGGCTACTTGGAAGGCTGAGGCAGGAGGACTGCTTGAGCCCAGGAGGTTGAGGTTATTGTGAGCACTCCAGCCTGGGCAACAGAGTGAGATTCTGTCTCTTAAAAATAAATAAATAAATAAAAATAAAAAAGAAGTAAAAAAAAAAAAAAAAAGAAGTAGTGGAGCCAGGATTTGAGCCCAGCTCTGTCTATCTCCAAAGCTCATCCTCTACTGAAATTCTAGACATAACTGGGCTGAGCAGAAATCCATCAAACTTCCACAATCTGCTTAAACACCTGGGAAAGAAATGAAGAACTGTCATTTTCTCTGGCCTGCTGGAGGAGCCTAGCAGAGCCAGGTTAAAATCCCAGTGTCTCCACTTGGCATAACCTTAGGCAAGACCCTTCACTTTTGTGAAGCCTGACCCAGGAGGTTGGGGGCTACAGTGAGTTGTGTGTGCACCACTGCACTCCAGCCTGGGTGACAGAATGAGACCGCCCACCCCTCTCAAAAAAAGAAAAAAAAAAAAAAAAACTAGAAAGAAACACAACAAAATATTAGTAGTAAGTGTAAGTATTTTGGGTGGTGGGTAAATAATGCCCGCTTTTTATCTATCAAATGTTCTTTAGTTAGAATTTATTCATTGTATTTTAAACTTTTGTTATTATCTCTGATTAAAAGTCTTTTGTTACTTTTATAGTGACAAAAAAACTAAATAAGGCATTTTGCACAATACCTATATCATCTTATTCAATCCTCACAATCTGCTGAGATATAATTCTTTCTCCTATTTTATTTATTTTTTATTTTTTTAGAGACAGGGTCTCACTCTGTTGCCTAGGCTGGGGCTGGAGTGCAGTGGCATGATCATAGCTTACTGCAGTCTCGACCTCCCGGGCTCAAGCCACCCTCCTGCCTCAGTCTCCTGAGTAGCTGAGAATGCAGGTGCATGCCACCATGCCTGGATATTTTATTTATTTATTTATTTATTTTTGAGATGTAGTCTTTCTCTGTTATCCAGGCTGGAGTAAAGTGGCATGATCTCGGCTCACTGCAACCTCTGCCCCCCAGGTTCAAGCGATTCTCCTGCCTCAGCCTCCCGAGTAGCTGGGATTACAGGCACGCACCACCACACCCAGCTAATTTTTTTTTTTTGAGACAGAGTTTTGCTCTTGTTGCCCAAGCTGGAGTGCAATGATGCAATTTCGGCTCACTGAAAACTCCACATCCCGGGTTCAAGCGATTCTCCTGCCTCAGCCTCCTGAGTAGATGGGATTACAGGCATGCGCCACCACACCCAGCTACTTTTGTATTTTTAGTAGAGCCGGGGTTTCTCCCTGTTGGTCAGGCTGGTCTCGAACTCCCCACCTCAGGTGATCTGCCCAGCTTGGCCTCCCAAAGTGCTGGGATTACAGGTGTGAGCCATTGCGCCCAGTAATTTTTTGTATTTTTAGTAGAGACAGGGTTTTGCCATATTGGCCAGGCTAGTCTTGAACTCCTGACTTCAGGAGATCTGCCTGCCTCACCCTCCCAAAGTGCTAGGATTATAGGCGTGAGCCACCACGCCTGGCCTTATTTTATTTTATTATTTTTTTTTAAGAGACAGGGTCTTGCTAGGTTGCCCAGGGTGGTCTAGGACTCCTGGTCTCAAGTGATCCTCCTGCCTCGGTCTCCCAAAGTGCTGGGATTACAGGCCACACCCAGCCTCTTCTCCCTGTTTTTTTGTTTTTGTTTTTGTTTTTTGAGACGGAGTTTTGCTCTTGTTGCCCAAGCTGGAGTGCAATGGTACAATCTCGGCTCACTGCAAACTCTGCCTCTCAGATTCAAGTGATTCTCCTGCCTCAGCCTCCCAAGTAGCTGGGATTAGAGGTGTGTGCCACCACGTCTGGCTAGGGTTTTTTTGTATTTTTAGTAGAAACGGGTTTTCACCATGTTAGGCTGGTCTCAAACTCCTGACCTCAGGTGATCCACCCGCCTCCGCCTCTCAAAGTGCTGGGATTATAGGCGTGAGCCATTGCGCCCGGCCCTCTTCTCCCTGTTTTAGAGAGTAGGAAACTGAGGTTCAGACAATCAAAGTGATTTGCCTAACGTCATACAACGAGCAAGAGGACACCTGGGATTTGAACCTATGTTGGTCTGACTCCTGAGGGACAGGGAAATGGAAAAGGCTTATCCCGAGCCTGTGGGGTCAGGATAAGTGGTTGGTCCGGCTCCTAAGCAGATTTCTCTTTAGCCTTAGGAAGAATTTTTAACTAGAATTGGCGAGGCCCGGCGTGGTGGCTCACAGGTGGATCACACCTGTGATCCCAGCACTTTGGGAGGCCGAGGTGGGAGGATCACTTGAGTCCAGGAGTTCGAGGCCAACGTAGGCAATAATTATCGAAAGAGTATGGGAGTTCTGGAGAGGTAATGAGATCCCCTTCACCAGGAGGTTTCCGATAGAGGACCATGGAGTGTCCTGGAGGGACATTCGGGAGCCCTGACACTACATCTCCCTCCTCAAACCCAAAGGGCAGAGGCATGTCCCTCCTATGAGACCCAGAACAAGTCGGGCCGCGTCCCCTTTTTCTAACTGGGAGCACTGCTGAGGGGGCGTCTGGGACTTCTTCATGTTCATCATCGCCCCTCCCCCATAGAGTACTGCAGGGGGCGGGGGGCGGGGCTTCGGCGGGGCGGGGCTGCAGGGCTCCAGCGGGCTGGCGGGGAGGCTTCGGCGTGCGGGGCGGGGCATCGGCGGGGCTGGGCTGCAGGGCTCCCGGGGACCGCCCGCCCGCCCCTCAGTCTGCGCCCAGAGAGCCGCGGGGACTATGGAGCCGGTGCCGCTGCAGGACTTCGTGCGCGCCTTGGACCCCGCCTCCCTCCCGCGCGTGCTGCGGGTCTGCTCGGGGGTCTACTTCGAGGGTGAGCGGGGGCTGGAACCCCTCCTAGCACTCCCTTGGTGTGGGGCGGGGGCAGAGACCCGGAGAAGACGTTAGCAATCCGGGAAAACTGCCCCCGGGTTCAAATCCCGACGCTGCCACTGGCCAAGCTGTGTGATTTGGGGCCGCACTCAACCTCTCTGGACCTCGGCTTTTGCTTTCGTGGAATGGGGACCGCTGACCTGCCCCGCAGGGTAGTGGTGAAAAGTCAGTGGGTTGAGGCGCGGGAGGTGGATGCAGCCGGGCCACTCCTAGGTGGCCTCGCGGGAGGTTGATGCAGCCGGGCCACTCCTAGGTGGCCTCGCGGTGCGCATGGGACGGAGCTCCGACCGCTCCGGGACGCAGCATTAGGCCGCTGGTGGTCGTGGCTGCGTCTTGATTCTGAAGTGTAGGGTCGGTCTTCCCGTCTGTGTCCTCCCACTCCTCCCCCTGGCCCCCCTCTACACTGCCTTCCTTCAGTCCCTGCGTCCACCTTGGCCCTCTGTTTGACCATGGGCAGTACTTAATTTGATCAGCTCTTCAGTTCTCAGCTTAAATGGCGCTTCCTCCAGGAAGCCTTCCCGGCTCTCTGCTCCTTGCACGCCCCCGTACATCTGCCGCCTGCCCGCAGCGGCCTGGTTCACAGGGATGGGCACACAGCAGGCGCACAGTCACTAGTCATTGCCTGAAGGAGCAAGAGGTGAGGGACTAACAGACAGTGGAGGGCAGGCGAGGACAGCACAGTGGATGGGTGGCCAGTGCTGCTCTGTGGGGAAGGAGGACCCGTGGGCCACCGAGTAGGGGAGATGGAGGTGGAGGAGAGAGATGCTGTGTGGGGGTGCGGGTTCCTTCCTTAGAGAGCGAACTGAGGCTTGACGGCCCAGCCCCATCGTGTTCCCTGGCTGCAGGAAAACGCTCTGTCGCAGCAGCTTCCAGCAGAGTGTTTGGGGTCCCAAGTGGGGTCCTAGACCAAGGAGGTCCCGCATGAAGGGTCCCACAGGGGGCCACCACCTCGCAGTGGGTCTCTCCAGGTCTGCTTGGGAATCTGGCAGATCTGGGTTCAAATTCTGACTCTACCACCAGGGGCTTTCTGCAGGCAGGCGCCTGGGATCTGTTTGCTCTTCCCCCAGCCCAGGACCAAGCGTCTCAGTCCTCCCAGCACCCTTTGCCTGCTGGTGTTACAACACCTGTTTCCTCATCCTGCCTGAGGCGGGGTGGTGGAAATGGTGGAAGTCAGAGTGACGGTGACTAGAGAAGGCCCTGACAGGGTGTGGATGTGTGGATGGGGTGAGTGCGGAGGACAGATGGCCATGCCAATAGGGGCAGGTGTCTAGCAGGGCACTCGGAAGGGGCTGGCTGCGTGGTTAGGAGCACTGGCTCTGGAGGCAAACACCCTGGGTTCAACCTAGGTTTTTTTTTTTTTTTTTGAGAAAGAGTCTGGCTCTGTTGCCCAGGCTGGAGTGCAGTGGCACGATACAGCTCACTGCAGCCTCGACCTCCTGGGCTCAAGTGATCCTCCCACCTCAGCTTCGTGAGAGGCTGGGACCACAGGCACGCACCAGGACAACGTCCAGCTAATTTTTGTATTTTTTGTAAAGATGGGGTTTTGTCATGTTGCCCAGGCCGGTCTCAAACCCCTGGACTCAAGTGATCTGCCTGCCTCGGCCTCCCAAATTGTTGGGATTACAGGCATGAGCCACCGCACCAGGCCCTGTTTTTTGTTTAATAGAACATAGGTTGTGTATGATAGCTCATGCCTATAATCTCAACACTTCGGGAGGCTGAGGTGGGAAGATGGCTTGAGCCTAGGAGTTCGAGATCAGCCCTGGCAACATGGTGAGACATCATGTCTACAAAACATTTTAACATAAAAAATTGCAGGGTGTGGTGGCTCATGCCTGTAATCCCAGCACTGGGAGGCTGAGGCAGGAGGATCACTTGAGCTCAGAGGTTCAAGACCAACCTGGGTAACATACTGAGACCGTGTCTCTACACAAAATAAAAAAATTAGTCCGGTGTAATGGTGCATGCCTGTAGTCTCAGCTACTCAGGAGGCTGAGGTGGGAGGATTGAGCCTGGGAGGTTGAGGTTGCAGTGAGCTATGATTGCACCACTGCACTCCAGTCTGGGTGACAGTGAGACTCTGTCTCAAAAAAAAGGACGAGGTCTGTGTTGCCCAGGCTGGTCTTGAATTCCTGTCCTCAAGCAGTCCTCCCACTTTAGCCTCCCAAAGTGTTGGGATTACAAGCGTGAGCCACCGCACCCAGCCATAACTTCCAGTTCTGCCTCCTATTACCTGATCATCATGTACAACCTACTCAGCCCCTGCGAGGCTGTTTCTTTTTCTTCTTCTTTTTTTTTTTTTTGAGATGGAGTCTCCCTCTGTCACCCAGGCTGGAGTGCAGTAGCCTGATTTCAGCTCACTGCAACCTCCACCTCCTGGGTTCAAGCAATTCTCCTGCCTCAGCCTCCCGAGTAGCTGGGATTACAGGCGCCAACCTCCACGCTGGGCTAATTTTTGTATTTTTAGTAGAGACGGGGTTTCACCATGTTGGCCAGGCTGATCTCAAACTCCTGATCTCAGGTGATCCTCCTGCCTTGGCCTCCCAAAGTGCTGGGATTACAGGCATGAGCCACCATTCCTGGCCAGCTGTTTCATTATTTAGGAAATTGAAACTGCCTGTCTCCGCAAGAGCAGTCATGGGTCTTAAATACAGTGACGCATCAGTAGCCCCTTGGCACAGTGCCGGGTATCTGTAGCACCACAGCTGCTGTTCTCACCAGTCTGGAAGGCCCACGCTCTGACATTGTAAACAGACTGTGGTTTATGACTGGTGGGCATTTTCCTGGGGGTGTGTGGGGAGGTTTTCATCAGTTTCTCAGGGCTGATGTTGGGGCTGCCCTGTGGGTGGGGCTGGGTTCAGGTGGCCTCGAGGTCCTGCCACATAGTCTGTTGTCCTCCATTAGCTGGATGGAGAGACTGTGCTCTCGTGTGTGCGTGAGAGATCTTTATTGAGCACCTTCTGTGTTCTCGACACCACTTACACACTTTATTTTATTTTATTAATTAATTAATTTATTTATTTTTGAGACGGAGTCTCACTCTGTCGCCCAGGCTGGAGTGCAGTGGCATGATCTCAGCTCACTGCAAGTTCCACCTCCCGGGTTCACGCCATTCTCCTGCCTCAGCTTCCCGAGTAGCTGGAACTACAGGTGCCCGCCACCACGACTGGCTAATTTTTTTTGTATTTTTAGTAGAGTCGGGGTTTCACTGTGTTAGCCAGGATGGTCTCGATTCCTGACCTCGTGATCCACCCGCCTCGGCCTCCCAAAGTGCTGGGATTACAGGCGTGAGCCACTGCGCCCAACCCTCGCTTACACACTTTAAACCAAGAAAGCAGAACTTTGCCCACTGGGCCTCACTCTGTCAGTGCCCCTCTATTTTCCAGGGTGCTAGGAGGGCTGGGTACCGGCCCTGGCTCCGAGTGATCTCCAGGGAGCCACTGACCCCTCTCTGAGCCTGATTTTGTAGCTGTACACTAAGGGAGTTGGGATTCCCTTAGTGTACAGCTACAAAATCAGGCTCAGAGAGGGTGATTCACTGGGTTATTTACTGATTTGTGGACTTAACACATACTCAGAGGCCAAGCCCTGTGCTGGCTGCAGTGATGTTGAGATGGATCAGCCCTGCCTGTGAACTCAGTGGAGGAGGCACGGGGATGTGAAAAAGGCCAGAGAAGTGTGCCACAGCGGGGTGCACCGATGCCAGGGGGGGCAAGGACAGCTGAGGACGACTGAACCTGTGGGCATGAGGCAGGAACGACAGAGCAGGGCATGCCAGGCAGCAGGCACCATGTGCAAAGGCATGGCAGAGCAGAGCTTGTTGGGCACCAGGGCACAGGCTGCCCAGCACTTGGCCCTTGTCCAGTGCGGAAATGGAGTCCTCGTCTCCACAGGCTCCATCTATGAGATCTCTGGGAATGAGTGCTGCCTCTCCACGGGGGACCTGATCAAGGTCACCCAGGTCCGCCTCCAGAAGGTGGTCTGTGAGAACCCGAAGACCAGCCAGACCATGGAGCTCGCCCCCAACTTCCAGGGTAAGGTGGGCACCTCTGCCTCCCCATGTGCCTTGGCACTCTCCTGGCACACCCACAGGCTGCTCGTGGACTTGCCACGTCCAGCAGTCACTCCCTCCCCTTGGGGTTTGCTCCCAAGGCCCTCACATTCACCACAACCCAGCCTCAAGGGTGGGGATGTCCTCAGAGGATCTGCAATGCCCTGGACTCAGAGAGGTTGCGCCCTCTCCCTCTCCGTCTCTGGTCACACCTGCCTCTGTTCCAAGCCCTGTCCAGGTGACTGTCTCTGAGTTCACTCACACATTCACTCCCCAAACATCTGCAGACACCCATGTGTGCCAGGCTCCGTGTGGGGGGCTGTGGGTATGGGGCTCAGGATGAACCCGGTGCCACCCTCTCCAGTGGGGAGCTTCCGGGATGACAGTGAGAGAAGGGCAACAGTAAAAGGAGTCATAAGCTTTAGAGAGGGCTCTAAGCAAGAGTAACCTGCCTCAGGGTCTGTGAGGGCTTCCTGGAGGAGGTGGCATCTGAACCAGAAGAAAGATCCCAGCCACAGGGAGTAGCATGTGCACATTTGGTGCTCAGGAAACCCCAAGCAGCTCAATTATTATTATCGTTTTTTATTTTTACTTTTTGGAGATGGAGTCTCGCTCTGTCGCCCAGGCTGGAGTGCAGTGGCGCGATCTGGGCTCACTGCAAGCTCTGCCTCCCGGGTTCCCACCATTCTCATGCCTCAGCCTCCAGAGTAGCTGGGACTACAGGCGCCCGCCACCACACCCGGCTAATTTTTTTTGTATTTTTAGTAGAGACGAAGTTTCACCGTGTTAACCAGGATGGTCTCGGTCTCCCGACCTTGTGATCTGCCTGCCTTGGCCTCCCAAAGTGCTGGGATTACAGGCGTGAGCCACCGTGCCCGGCCAGAGCTCAATTATTTTAAGAGGCATGTAGTGTAGTGGGCCATGGCCTAGACCCTGAAGCCAGTGGCCTGGAATTGAATCCCAGTGGCCTTGGGCAAGCTAGGCAAGTTCCTCTCTGGGACCTCCCTGGGCCTCAGTTTCCTCTTCTGTAATGAGGGCGATTAGGCTTGATATGAGGATTAAATGAGCTGATACGTATACAGCACTTAGAAGGGGGCCTGGGACAGGCTGGGTGCAGTGGCTGGTGGCTCATGCCTGTGATCCCAGCTTTTTGGGAGGCTGAGGCGGGTGGATCACCTGAGGTCAGGAGTTCAAGACCAGCCCGGCCAACATGGTGAAACCCCATCTCTGCTAAATACAAAAATTAGCTAGGCATGGTGGGGGGCACCTGTAATCCCAGCTATTCGGGAGGCTGAGGCACAAGAATCACTTGAACCTGGGAGGTGGAGGTTGCAGCCTGGGCAATAGAGAGAGACTCTCTCAACAACAACAAAAAAAGTTGGTGGGGGGCACCTGGTACTAACTAAGCAGGCACACGCTGAGGACTGGCTGTTACGTGACTGCCTGCCAGACGCGGGAGAGTGTGGCTTCCAGATTAGGGGCAAGTTGTGTGGGGAGCCGCAGGAGCCACACCACCTGGGGGCTATGTGGTGTGCTCACACTGTTTGTTCTTTATTTCGAAGGCAATGAGGAGCCAATGAGGGTTTTTTGTTTCTTGTGTTTAGTAGAGACAGGGTCTTGCTATGTTCTCCAGCCTCGTCTCAAACTCTTGGGTTCATGTGATCCTCCTGCCTCGGCCTTCCAAAGTGTTGGGATTACAGGCGTGAGCCACCACGTCCAGCCCCAATGATGGTTTTTAATATGGAAGTGATGTATTTTATATTTCGAGTTTTTTCTTTTTCTTTTGAAATAATTTGAAACTTATAGAACTAGAATTTGCTAAAACTCCTGTACATCCATTATCCAGATTCATTAATTTTTTTTTTTTTTTGAGACAGTCTTGCTCTGTCACTTAGGCTGGAGTGCAGTGGTGCAATCACGGCTCACTGAAACCTCTGCCTGCCTGGCTCAAGTGATCCTTCCACCTCAGCTTCCTGAGTAGCTGGGATTTTCAGGTGTGGGCCACCACACTCAGCCAATTTTTTTTTTTATTTTTTTTGAGACAGAGTCTTGCTCTGTTGCCCAGGCTGGAGTGCAGTGGCATGATCTCAGCTTACTGCAACCTCCATCTCCTGGGCTCAAGCAATCCTCCTGCCTCAGCCTCCCAAGTAGCTGGGACTACAGGCCTGTGCCACCATGCCCAGCTAATTTTGTTGTTGTTGTGGTGGTGGTTTTTTTTTGTTTTGTTTTTGAGACACAGTCTCGCTCTGTCACCCAGGCTGGAGTGCAGTGGAGCGATCTCGGCCCACTGCAACCTCCACCTTCCGGGTTCAAGCAATTCTCCTGCTTCAGCCTCCCAAGTAGCTGGGATTACAGGCATGCACCACCACACCCGGCTAATTTTTTTGTATTTTTAGAGACAGGGTTTCACCATATTGGCCAGGATGGTCTCGATCTCCTGACCTTGTGATCTGCCCACCTCGGCCTCCCAAAGTGCTGGGATTACAGGTGTGAGCCGCTGCACCTGGCCTGTAATCCCAGCACTTTAGGAGGCCGAGGCGGGCAGATCACAAGGTCAGGAGTTTGAGACCAGCCTGGCTAACACGGTGAAACCCTGTCTCTACTAAAAATGCAAAAAGTTGGCCGGGTGTGGTGGCATGCACCTGTAGTCCCAGCTGCTCGGGAGGCTGAGGCAGGAGAATGGCGTGAACCCGGGAGGTGGAGCTTGCAGTGAGCCGAGATTGCGCCACTGCACTCCAGCCTGGGTGACAGAGCGAGACTCCCTCTCAAAAAAAAACCAAAAAGTGTTGGGATTACAGGCGTGAGCCACCATGCCTGGCATTTTTTTTTGTATTTTTGGTAGAGACAGAGTTTCACCATATTGCCTAGGGTGGTCTCCAACTCCTGAGCTCAAGCGATCCGCCCACCTCAGCCTCCCAAGTGCTGGGATTACTGGTGTGAGCCAACGTGCCTGGCCAATTTTTAAATTTTTTGTAGAGATGAGGTCTCATTAGGTCTCATTATATTGCCCAAGCTGGTCTGGAACTCCTGGGTTCAAACAATTCTCCTGCCTTAGCCTCCCAAAGTGTTGGGATTATAGGCGTGAGCCAGTGTGCCCAGCCAAAAATGGCCTCAGGTTTCCTTTTTTTTTCCCCCCATCAAGTGTTAAACATGTTACATGTGTTTCTCTCCCTCTCCACACATACACACACATATGAATGTATTACTATATGTGTATATATGGATGTGTTTTTTCTGAACCATTTGAGAGTAAGTTGCAGACATGTTCCCTTTTACATCTATATATTACCTCTAAATATTATAGTATCTCCCCAAAACAAGGACATTCATTCACATGGTTCAATGATCAAGTTCAGGAAACTTAATTTTGGTACAGTACTGCTGCCTAATCCACGGGCTGTATTTGAATTCCAGCAACTATCCTCATAATATGCTTTATAGCAGTTTTTCCCCTCAATCCAGAGTCCAGTCCTAGATCACACATCATATTCAGTTGTCCTGTTTCTTCATTCTCCTTCGGACTGGAACAGCTCCTCTGCCTTTGTCTTGACGTTGACATTTTGAAGCATCTAGACCAGTATTTAGGTAGGATATCCCTCAGTCCCAGCTTGTGTGGTGTGTTTCCTCGATTAGCTTCAGGTTGTGGGTTTGGGGCAGGAAAAGCCTGCTTCCCAAAAGCGGTATCATGTCTGGAAGCGAGGTATTTAGGCCAGCTGCTGGCGGAATGGGTGGCGGCTGGAGGGAGGGGGTGCGGGGGCAGTTGGGCAGTCAGTATTGGCAGCCAGGATGCAGGGGTAAAGTGGGTGGTCTGAGGTGGCTCTGGTCAGCAGCTCCTGGGATGTTAGTTTGGGAGAGAGGGACAGCAGGTTTTGGATGAGTGGATCGGAGCTGTGGAGAGGCATCTGGAGGAAAGGCTAAGATGGCAGTTAGAGGCAGGTAGGGTCAGGAGCTAGAAGAGTGTGGAAGTCTAGTGTCTCTGTCAGGGAATGTGTCCCTCTTCCATTCTGTGTGTCTCTGGTGACAAGTCTCTCTTGGTTCCTACTTCCTGTCTCTCCTTGTCCCTTCATGCACCGCCACTTTCTGCCCTGTGTCCCTCAGCCCTGCAGCCCAGATGTCCAGATGCAAATCCCTTGTTGACACCTGTCCCCAGGGGATTCTGGCTGGGTCACCTGCAGGGCCAGACTGGGGTCCGGACCTGGCCAAGGCCTGCCCCACCCTGACACCCCACAGTGACCTGCCTGCTCTCTGCTGTCCCCCACAGGCTATTTCACCCCCCTCAACACCCCACAGAGCTACGAAACCCTGGAGGAGCTGGTCTCTGCCACAACTCAGAGCTCCAAGAAGCTGCCCACTTGCTTCATGTCGACCCACAGGATTGTCACAGAGGGCAGGGTGGTGACTGAGGACCAGCTCCTCATGCTTGAGGCTGTGGTGATGCACCTTGGGATCCGCTGTGCCCGCTGTGTCCTGGGCACGGAGGGTCAGCAGGTCATCCTGCACCTGCCCCTATCCCAGAAGGGGCCCTTCTGGAAATGGGAGCCTAGTGCCCCTCGAACTCTGCTCCAGGTCCTACAGGATCCAGCCCTGAAAGACCTTGTCCTCACCTGCCCCACCCTGCCCTGGCATTCCCTGATCCTGCGGCCCCAGTATGAGATCCAAGCCATCATGCACAGTGAGTTGCCTGGGCCAGGTGGATGAGGGCTGCTGGGGTAGAGAAAGAGGGGTGCCCCTGGGAGCTGCTCTGATGGAAGACACCCCCACCCCATCCCTGAAGATCACCTGGAACTTCAGGTTGCTCCCTCTATATTACACTGAAGTTATTCTTTTTTTTTGAGATGGAGTTTTGCTCTTGTTGCCCAAGCTGGAGTGCAATGGTGCGATCTCGGCTCCCCCTCCCAGGTTCAAGCGATTCTCCTGCCTCAGTCTCCCAAGTAGCTGGGATTACAGGCGTGCACCACCACGCCCAGCTAATTTTTTGTATTTTTAGTAGAAACAGAGTGTCACCATGTTAGCGAGGCAGGTCTCGAACTCCTGACCTCAGGAGGTCCACCTGCCTCAGCCTCCCAAAGTGCTGGGATTACAGGCGTGAGCCACCATTCCTGGCCAGTTATTCTTATTGATGCTCAAATTATCTCGGCTAGGCCAGGCGCAGTGGCTCACGCATGTGATACCAGCAGTTTGGAGGATCGCTTGATCTCAGGTGTTCCAGACCAGACTAGGCAACATAGCAAGACCCTCATCTCTACAAAAAAATTTTTTTTAAAATTAGCTAGGCATAGTGCTTGTAGTAGCAGCTACTCCGGAGGCTGAGGCAGCAGGATCGCTTGAGCCCAGGAGTTCAAGGTTGTAGTGAGCTATGATCACACCCGTGCACTCCAGCCTGGGCAACAGGGGGAGACCTCATTTCTCTTTTTTTTTTTTTTTGAAGCAGGGTCTTGCTCTGTCACCCAGGCTGGAGTACAGTGGTTGATCTCAGCTCACTGCAACCTCCATCTCCCAGGTTCAAGCGATTCTCTTGCCTCAGCCTCCCTAGTAGTTGGGATTATAGGCGCCTGCCACCATGCCCAGATAATTTTTTTGTATATTTAGTAGAGACGGTGTTTCGCCATATTGGCCAGGCTGGTCTGGAACTCTTGACCTCAGGTGATCTGCCCACCTCGGCCTCCCAAAGTGCTGGGATTACAGGCGTGAGCTACCGAGCACAGCCTAAAAATAATAATTTTAAAATCTATTTTTATTTTTTCTTAATACTTGGAGGAAAAAAAATAAAAATAATAATTTTTTTAAGAAGGTTGGGGCAAGGCACAGTGGCTCATGCCTGTAATCCTAGAACTTTGGGAGGCCAAGGCAGGTGGATCATGAGGTCAGGAGATCAAGACCATCCTGGCTAACATGGTGAAACCCCGTCTCTACTAAAAATACAAAAAATTAGCTGGGCGTGGTGGCGGGCACTTGTAGTCCCAGCTACTTGGGAGGCTGAGGCAGGAGAATGGCGTGAACCCGGAGGGTAGAGCTTGCAGTGAGCCAAGATCGCACCACTGCACTCCAGCCTGAGCAACAAGAGCGAGACTCCATCTCAAAAAAAAAAAAAAGAAGGTTGAAGGGAAAGCATGTGTGGGAATGTGGCGTAGCGTAAATTGGAAGATTCTGATTGGAAAGAAAAGATGGCAGCGGGGGCCGGGCGTGGTGGCTCACGCCTGTAATCCCAGCACTTTGGGAGGCCAAGGTGAGAGGATCACCTGAGGACAGGAGTTCGAGACCAGCCTGGCCAACATGGTGAAACCCCATCTCTACTAAAACTACAAAAATTAGCTGGGCATGGTGGCGGGCGCCTGTAATCCCAGCTACTCGGGAGGCTGAGGTGAGAGAATTGCTTGAATCTGGGAGGCGGAGGTTGCAGTGAGCCGAGATCGTGCCATTGCATTCCAGCCTGTGCGACAAGGGCACTCCATCTCAAGCGAAACTACATCTCAAAAAAAAAAAAGAAAGAAAAGACGGCAGCAGGAGGGAGGCCAGCCGGCCCAGCCAATGCTCTATGCCTGGGGTGGGGGCCACTCCTGGGGTGGCATGCAGTGCCACTGAGCTGCCCCTCTCCACAGTGCGCAGGACCATTGTCAAGATCCCTTCTACCCTGGAGGTCGACGTGGAGGACGTCACCGCCTCCTCCCGGCATGTCCACTTCATCAAACCGCTGCTGCTGAGCGAGGTCCTGGCCCGGGAAGGCCCTTTTCCCCTGTCCATGGAGATCCTGGAGGTTCCTGAGAGCCGCCGCATCTTCCTCAGCCCGTGGGTGGGCTCCTTGCAAAAAGGCCAGAGGCTTTGCATCTATGGCCTAGCCTCACCACCCTGGCGGGTCCTGGCCTCAAGCAAGGGCCGCAAGGTGCCCAGGCACTTCCTGGTGTCAGGGGCCTACCAAGGCAAGCTGCGGCGGCGGCCAAGGGAGTTCCCCACAGCCTATGACCTCCTAGGTGCTTTCCAGCCAGGCCGGCCACTCCGGGTGGTGGCCACAAAGGACTGTGAGGGTGAGAGGGAGGAGAATCCCGAGTTCACGTCCCTGGCTGTGGGTGACCGGCTGGAGGTGCTGGGGCCTGGCCAGGCCCATGGGGCCCAGGGCAATGACGTGGATGTCTTGGTTTGTCAGCGGCTGAGTGACCAGGCTGGGGAGGATGAGGAAGAGTGTGAAGAGGAGGCAGAGAGCCCAGAGCGGGTCCTGCTGCCCTTCCACTTCCCTGGCAGTTTCGTGGAGGAGATGAGTGACAGCCGGCGCTACAGCCTGGCGGATCTGACTGCCCAGTTTTCACTGCCTTGTGAGGTCAAGGTGGTGGCCAAGGACACCAGCTACCCCACTGACCCTCTGACCTCATTCCTGGGCCTGCGGCTGGAGGAGAAGATCACAGAGCCATTCTTGGTGGTGAGCCTGGACTCTGAGCCTGGGATGTGCTTTGAGATCCCTCCCCGGTGGCTGGACCTGACTGTCGTGGAGGCCAAGGGGCAGCCAGACTTGCCAGAGGGGTCTCTCCCCATAGCCACAGTGGAGGAGCTGACAGACACCTTCTATTATCATCTTCGGAAGTTACCAGCCTGTGAGATCCAAGCCCCCCCACCCAGGCCCCCTAAAAGTCAGGGCCTCAGCAAGCAGAGGAGACACAGCAGCGAGGGAGGCGTCAAGGTACCAGTATAATCCCAGAGGGCACGGAGGGGTCACCTATTGGGATCACTGCTTCTTTGTCACGTCTGTCATGTTTCTCTTGCAACTGTGTAAACTTGTAGTTTATAAACTTGCACACTTTGCACCCATTATTCTCATTCCACCTCACAATTAATCCTGAGGCTGGCATGATTATCAGTATCTTATGATTGAGAAAACGAGGACTTGGAGACCCTGAGACTCGCCCAGGGTCCCTGTTAATAAGTGGGAGGACTGAACTTGGCCATGGACAGTCTAACTCCAAGTTCATGGTGCTTTCCTCTCTCCACTACTGCTGCCTTCACTCCCTAGTTCGAGCCTCATCATTTTTCTCCTAAACTGCTTCAGCAGGCTCTTACAGCTGTCAGAAAGGCCTCCTAACTCCTTTCTTAGTCATTGATGGGCCTCAGCTCCATCTTCTGGAATCTTCTGTGGCTGCCCATCATCGTGGGATGATGCAAACCCCTTAAAACATGGCATCCAGGGTCCTTTATAAGCTGACTTGTCGCACCTCCCCGACCCATCTTCCTCCACTCACTCTGCTGTCCACGCTCCAGCGAGAGAAGTGCCTGCAGCTCCCTCATGGTGCCGGGACTCCTGCTTCAGAGCCCCACACCCGGGCCTTCTGCCAGCAGTGTTCTTCCTCCTTGAGGCTCACAGGCAAGGTGGGACTCAGATTTCTCACTCAGCAGCGGTGGTCCTGCCTCCTCTTCTGTGCTCCCACTGCACGCTCTACGTAGCTCAGGACACGTTGTTTTTAGTGAGTCCTACCTGATTCTCTGGCTGAAAAGAGTTCTGTGGGGGCAGGGACCTTACCTGCTCCAAGGCCAGAGAGGACCTGGGCCAAACAGAATCACAGATGAGCAGGAAAGAGCCAGGCATGGGGTCAGGAGGACTAAGTTTACGTTCTGGTTCACTTACTCTGCCTGTGCTGGGTACTCCTCTGAGCGTCCTTTTCCTCACCAGTAGAACTGTGATATCCTCTGCAGCTGCTTTCTGTGACCTGCTTACTCTGTGGCAGGCCCCTGATATGCTTTGTCCCAACCAGTTCTCACAGTGCTTCCGAGTTACACACCGGTGTCCTGCTTCACAGTTGAGAAGGTGAGAGGCACAGAGAGGTCAAGTTTACCTGAGATCACACAGCCAACAAGTGGCAGGGCCAGGGCTTGCCCTTGGGTCTGACCACACAGCCTGAACTTCTAACTACTGTGGTCTGCTGAGAACGGGAGGGGATGAGACAGATCAAAAGTCCTTTACTATCACCAGCTCTTGTTTTGGGATCTTGGGTGACTCGTATTTAATCATGTGTGGTAGGCAGCAGGTGGCAGTGGAAATTACAAGATGACTCTTGAGTGGTCTGAGCCCCAGCAGGGGCTTTTATCTGTGGGGTGAGCGTGGGAAGTCATTTTCTGACAATGGCTGGACTGAAACATCCGAAACACAGGCCTTGTGCCAGTGCTGAAAAGGGTACTTTCCAGAACCGACAGACCTTAGCCTGTGTCTTGGCTCCCGATGGAGGGACTCTGGGCCCGGTCACTGCTGTCGCCCTGGAACCACAACTTTTTCCCTCTGTGCGTGGAATCTTGGTGCTGATCAGGGAGCTGTGCCGCACACTCCGTAAAGCGTGGTGGGGCGCCAAGACCACTGCCTTTACAGGTCACAGGCGTGGCTCTGGGTCCAAACCTTGGCCCTGCTGTGGATCCCCGTGTGACCTTTGACAAGGCACACTTTCTCTCCTACATAAACTGGGAATTGAAACCACTCAGAGGGTGACTTGAGGATTAAAGAGCAGACGTCATGTAGTATCTGGCACATGGGGGAGCACCCTGGAAGTCCTCTTCCTTCTGGGCCGCCTCAGCTCAGGCGTCGTCACGAGGCTTTGTGGCTGCTTTCTTACGGTATCCCCACTTTGCTTTTTTCCCCTTCAGCAAGAGAATTAAAGGACATTGATCGAATTCCTAAGTGGAGAATCCCAGGAACACCCTGTCTCCAACCCCCAACCCTATCCTCATTTTCTACCCTGATCCCTTTCTCCCTTGCCAGAGAATATTTCACATGCGTGTAGCGAAAACACCAGGGGTCTTGAGAGGTCATAGCCCGAAAAGGAAGTAGAGAGAGAAGCAGAGGAAGTGACACTTAACGTGAATGACCGTTTTTCATGGACTTTGCTTCCCCATTTCTTGAGACCCTGATGATTTCTGCTTTTTCTCCCAAAGTCTTCTCAAGGCTTAGGATTGCAGCAACACGCTCCGCTGCCCAAACCCAAGGCGAAGACCTTGCCAGAGTTCATCAAGGGTGGCTCCAGTATGTACAGCAAGATTCCTGCCCACAGGAAGGGCCACAGGCCCGCTAAGCCCCAAAGGCAGGATCTAGGTGAGTCCCTGTGGGCGCTGCTCACCCTTGTCCTTGTGTCTCCCCTCCCTACCTTGCTGCTTCCTTTGCCTCTGATGGCCCTGTCCAGGGACAGACCCTTCTATGGTCCCAGTTTGATGGACAGGCCTCTATAGGGTGGGCTCAGGTAGAAAGGTTCCTACCGTCTTTCCCATGGGCTCTAGGGCTTTGGCAAGGAAAATGAGTTCAGTCCCCAACATACTACCCTCCCTGCAGCATATAGGAAAATGAAAGGGTTGCAAAGTGCTGAGACAGAACAAACTGTGGTTTCTAGGCTAGCAAAGACCGTAGAGCATCCAGGCCAACTCTTCCCCTGCACAGATGAGGCAACGGCCCTACAGAAGGGAAGGAACTTGCCTAATGCTAAAGATCCTCACTGACTCGGACTCTTTTGCAGATGATGATGAACATGATTATGAAGAAATACTTGAGCAATTTCAGAAAACCATCTAAGTGCTGGAGGAACCACGCTTCCTAACTGCTGCTTCTCAGGGAATCCAACGCCAGCCAACCATTTTAAGCTTCTAAAAGACCTCGGGCAAGATCTCACAGAAATTGAGCTGCAGACAGGGAGTAGCTCTGTGGAAACTGATTTGATGGACACTGCACCAGCTTCCTTCAGGTTCTAGATTCTTGCTACTTAGGGCGGGCTGGTTTGGACCTAACATCTTGCACGTGACTCCTTCAGCCTCAGAGCCTTGGGATGCAGAGCAGCTGGCAGGGTTCCTCTCAATCCTGCAACCCCAGCTGTCCCACCGGTGGGTGCAGAGGGGAATCCAAGGCCATCAACCTTGGTGATAGCAGCACAGTGCCAATGCCTCTCAGTAAAAGGGATTGCATCCTGATCACACTGCATGGGAGATTTCGTTAACGTCTGCCACCCCTACTCTCACCCGCAAGCTCTAAGCCCCCGGGAGGCCTGGACTGTCTTCCTCATCTCTGTAGCACCTAGCCTGATAGATCTGTATGTGGTAAACAGGGGTCGTATGGATTAATGTGGGAACTTGGCTTCAACAGCACAACCTTAGGACCTTGGGCTCCAAAAGCTGGTGGTGAAATGAGAGGAGCCAATTTAAGAAGACCCTTATGGAGACCTGAGGCTGCAGAAAACTGGCAGGTTTCATCAGGTGGCTAAAGTCGTCAAAGTTGTAAGTGACTAACCAAGATTATTTCATTTTAAAACCACAGAATAAAAGTGACACCTGAGCTTCTATATGAATGAGAACAGTATCATTTATTAAGTTCCGACTGCGTGCCAGGCACTTACAAACCATATCCAAATCCTCAACTTTCTAGAATGCCTGATTTTAAAAATTAGGGAACAGGCTGCATGGTCAAGTACCTTAGGACGCTGACAAGTTACAGTTAAGGGTGAGGACTTGGAAAGTATGAGACTGGGTTAGGATCCCAGCTTGCTACCTACCAGCCAGGGCTATGAGCAAGTTATTTTAACCTAAGTTTCAGTTTTTTGACATGTCAAATGAAACTATAGTTACTACCTCAGAAGACTGACTGTTTTAAGGATCAAATGAGATAATCTTTGTAAACCATTTGGTACAGTAAACATTCAACAAACATGTATCATTATTGAACAAGATCGTGTAGCTGTTCTGCCTCCAAAGCCTATACTCTTTCCACCCCTCCACAATGTTTCCTAGTCATGGAATACATCCCAGTGTTAAAAATATACCATATCCCTAGACTGTGGAGACAGAGTATACTGACTGGTTGGCGGGCCTCCCTGTCTTTAGTGGAGATAATACAAGCCTTTGTCCGTGCAGAGACTAACCCAGTTTTCAGAGGCAGTCAAGGCCTGTTCAGTGAGACAAGACCACAGGCCACATTTCCTCTAAGTGGTGGGACTTTGGTTTATGGACTGATGCAGTCACGGACTGCAAAGACAGGAAACAGACAAAGAGATGATCTGAGACTCCAGCTGAGATGGGAGCCTAAAGAGGGTGAGATGCCCACTTCCTGGTTTCTAGGCATCGCCCCTGAGTGTGTCCTTCCTTTGCGTAACATCTCCCTGGGCTGCCTGGACTCGCTGCACTTTTTAGCCTCCAGGCCTCCATACTCCAGCATGGAGTTCTCCAGGTGACTACTGAGTGGCTCCTACAGGCTGCTGGGCCAGTCACCAGGATCTGACATCCCATCTTCATCTGCCCATCAGCTCCCATGCCCTTCTCCAGAGAAGTCAACCTGAGCTGCAAAGGAGGACCCTGAGGAAGAGAGTACCGTAGGGAGAAGCAACGGGCAAGAAAGACAGAAAGTTCCTCCTTGGCACAGAATCCCGAGGGGCTAGGGTGATGCACAAAATGCCAATAGTTTTCACTTCCACATTTGCATTTACTCTTGGCACAAAATTGAGCAAGATGAGTAACAAAGCCACAAAAACAGGGGTAAAAGAGGGCTACCAGTTCCTATAAAATGGGCTGAGTAGGCCAGGTGCAGTGGCTCACGCCTGTAATCCCACCACTTTGAGAGGCCGAGGCAGGTGGATCATGAGGTCAAGAGATTGAGATCATCCCGGCCAACATGGAGAAACACCATCTCTACTAAAAATACAAAAAAATTAGCTGAGCGTGGTGGCACGTGCCTGTACTCCCAGCTACTCACGGGGCTGAGGCAGAAGAATCGCTTGAACCCGGGAGGTGGAAGTTGCAGTGAGCTGGGATCGCGCCACTGCACTCCAGCCTGGCGAAAGAGTGAGACTCCGTCTCCAAAAAAAAAAAAAAAAAAGGGCTGAGTAGCCAAATGCTGCAGTGAGAAAAATTTCACAGCAGCGAACGCTGGGCTTGAAAGCCACACCTGTGACTTTTCTCTTGTTCGTTGAGATGAAGTCTCTCTCTGTGGCCCAGGCTGCAGTGCAGTGGCACCATCTCGGCTCACTGCAACCTCTGCCTCCCAGGTTCAAGTGATTCTCAGACTTCCAAGTAGGTGGGACTACAGGTGTGTACCATACTCAGTTAATTTTTGTATTTTAGTAGAGACGGGGTTTCACCATGTTGGTCAGGCTGGTTTTTTTTTTTTTTTTTTTTGAGATGGAGTTTTGAGCCCAGGCTGGAGTGCAATGGCACGATCTCAGCTCACCGCAACCTCCGCCTCCCAGGTTCAAGCGATTCTCCTGCCTCATCCTCCCGAGTAGCTGGGATTACAGGCATGAGCCACCACGCCCGGCTGATTTTGTATTTTTAGCAGACATAGGGTTTCTCTATGTTGGTCAGGCTGGTCTTGAACTCCTGACCTCAGGTCATCCTCCCGCCTCAGCCTCCCAAAGTGCTGGGATTACAGGAGCCACCACGCCCGGTCAGCCAGGCTGGTTTCTAACTCCTGACATCAGGTGATCCACCCGCCTTGGCCTTCCAAAGTGCTGAGATTACAGGTGTGAGCCACTGGGTCTGGCTGTTTTATCAGAACAATGAGGATTAGCAGGGATCCAACTAGAGGCAGATACCAGCCTCAGGGTGCATTTGTTTTCTTTACCCCTGGAATAAGCCACGGGGTGGTGGGGTGTTATAATGGGACTAGGGATTCCCCCTAGGCAGTGGTCTCCAAAGTGGGGAGTACACAGCCCTAGGGAAACACAAGATGATCACTGGGAGACAAAGTAATTTTTAGCACATCCCTTCACATTTTTTAATTTATTTAGAGATGGCAGGTCTTGTTATGTTGCCCAGGCTGGTCTCAAACTCCTGGCCTCAAGTGATCCTCCTACTTTGGCCTCTCAAAGTACTGGGATTATAGGTGTGAGCCACTGTGCCCGGCCCCATATTGATTTTTAATATTCTTTCTCATTTCTACCTTTGAATGATTATATTTAACATACCAATACAGTAGTAGACATAAATAATTGCTAAACAAATGACTATAACCTGGAGATGGATGCTCAAAAACTTATCAATGGGTTGGACTTCCGCCAACTGCATTTTTAAAAACAGATCTATTAATCCACACCAGACACTAATTCTTAGTGGCCTTCCTCTAGTTAAACCCAATAAAGTAGTACTATTCTCCAAGGAGCCTTATTTCCCACCTGTATATGTAGGGATTCTCCCATGAGCAGGCCGGACCCATTGCTAGGCCGTGACACTGGTGGTTTCTAAGAACCTGGGTCACACGGCTATCTCAACAATGGGCCAAGAGAACACTGTACATGTAACCTACCAGGTGGACCACAAATGCCCAAGATGCAAGTTTGTCCTGCCTGAGCAGAGCAGAAGCTCTACAAAGCCTGGAGTTTCATTCTGAGAAGTGGCCTGGCTGGCTCTCCTGCCTGTGCTCATCCCACAGGTCCCAGCAGCGGTCAGAAATCACACAACTCCCATGAGACTGTGGAAATGGCAAGATAGCAGGGAATCCAGCACCACTGAGCAACTATTCTGTGCTGCTGGCAATGCTGAACCAGCCTGTCCCGTGACGCCAACCTCTTATTGTGCTTTATATCCTAGTACCTGACCTACGGGTTGATATAGCAGGTATCCAATAAGCATTAAATTAACAAGCAGTTGTTAATTGCTAAGTCATCATCTGATTTTTACCAAAAGAAAAAAAAAAACCGGTCAGGTGCGGTGGCTCACGCCTATAATCCCAGCACTTTGGGAGGCCAAGGTGGGCGGACCATGAGGTCAGGAGATCGAGACCATCCTGGCTAACACAGTGAAACCCTGTCTCTACTAAAAATACAAAAATTAGCTGGGCATGGTGGCATGCGCCTGTAGTCCCAGCTACTCGGGAGACTGAGGCAGGAGAAGCACTTGAACACGGGAGGCGGAGCTTGCAGTGAGCTGAGATTGCACCACTGCACTCCAGCCTGGGCAACAGAGCAAGACTCCGTCTAAAAAAAAAAATAAAAATAAAAATAAAGAAAAAAGAAAACCACTTCCACCTAGAAGTACTCCTACCACTTTGCCCATTTGAGGGCACCCAGCTTCATAACTAGAAAGAGAAATTTACCAACCATAAAAGTATCCCGTCATATATTCCAAATTCAAATACACGATTTTACTTGTTTTTAGTCACTGTTCTTTCTTTGAGAAAATAAACAAGAACGAACACACTTGCAAATGAACATGCTGGCTGAGTTTTACACATTTGCATAGTTCCGCAGATGTTAACAACTCTGCATGTATAGAAAACAACCATACATTCATTCACTGTTAGAAACCAAGTAGGTGGAGCCTTCTCTACACAGCTGCTACATCTCATTTAGAAACAGAGTTAAAGCAGAGAATTCTTTTTTTTGAGACGGAGTCTCGCTCTGTTGCCCAGGCTGGAATGCAGTTGTGCAATCTGGGCTCACTGCAAGCTCTGCCTCCCAGGTTCACGCCATTCTCCTGCCTCAGCCTCCTGAGTAGCTGGGACTACAGGCGCCCACCACCTTGCCCGGCTAATTTTTTGTATTTTTAGCAGAGATGGGGTTTCACTGAATTAGCCAGGATGGTCTCAATCTCCTGACCTTGTGATCTGCCCGCCTCGGCCTCCCAAAGAGCTGGGATTACAGGCGTGAGCCACCGCGCCCCACCAGAGAATTCTTATTTGGATGTTACATCTCACTAACTTTATCTCAAAATTGGTTCTTTTATTCAAGATGTAGATTACTTTCAGGAGTTGTCAAAGACATCTTTGAACTAGTTTCTTTTTCTGTAAGAAACAGCCAATCAAGTTGGCCAAAAAATGACCATAGGCTTTTGGAAAGTCTCATCTTGAGGCCAAATGGGTAGCTATTCGATTCAGTTACATGATCACACACTGCCAAAGAGTCAACATTAAAGTCCATTCTATAATCCCTTTAAATGGCAATACTAGATTTAGACGCTTTACAGACTGTTTTTTTCTATCTTCACAACAAACCCAGGGGAAATAACGTGGTTTTCTTTTTGTAAATGAGGAAATGGAGGTTCTCAGAGCTGACATAGCCTGCTCAAGATTCTAACTAAAAAGTGGGAAAGCCAGAATTCAAATCCAAGTTTCACCATGTTACACTGCCTCAGATGATAAAGTAGTCATTATACTGCTCAGAAAGAAAAATGAGAATTTTTACAAGTTACTACAATAGAACTGTTTTATTAAACATATGAATGTATTTATTTTGTACAAAACGCAGTAACACTTCTTCCTTCCCTCTGCCCCTAGAGGCACTACCACAGAACTTCATGTTCACAGAAACACACGTCATGACAAGTGTGTCAAAAAGTCATGACAAGCAGGAAAGTGCAATTCTGAAAGTAATGCCACACAACCAAAGTGGGAAATGAAAACAGGCAGAGGCCAGCAGGTTTCTCAGCTAGGGCTCTGCCTACAAGGCCCTGGTCCTGCTCATCTTTCAGCAGGAAACATTTTAAGAAGAGAAACTCCCGAGCACTATGTAAGTACTCTCCTGGTAGCATCCTTCCAATTCCATCTATCTTGATGTTGTAACAAGCTTATTTGTAACTTCCTCAAGAAATCCCACCCTGGATTGCATCCCTGTCAATTGCCCATCTCCCTCTGAGCTTCAAACAAAACAAAGTAAAACAAAAGAGCAGTAAGTTTCAAAAGGAAGTCAGAGGTCTGAGACCTTTGATAGATGAAACCTACTTCCTAGAAGCCACCTGGCCAGACATATGCAGAGCTGGAGACAACAGATTGTGAAACTAGGTCCAGCTGTAAAATATCTCAGGTACCCAATTAGATCCAGTTATTCTGCATCTGTGGATTTAAAATGGTCATCATCTACAGTAGAATAGATGTGCCCCTCATTGCTCAGAAAATCCACAGCTTGCCTAGAAAGAAAAAGAAAAAAAAAAAGGTCATTTTCAGGCCAATTCAGAAGGAAACTGTCTTTTGGATATGGCCAAATATGCAAAATTCACTTATCTCCCAACTTTCTACCTTAGCTAAGAATTCACAAGTATTCTGCACATAGAAAGCTCTCACAGGGAGAAATGCCAGTAAAATAGCAAAACAGAGCTTATTCATGGAGACAATGGCTATTAGGGCTGTCTTGGATCCCTCTCCCAAATTGTGCAAAGGAAAGACAACAGGGCCTCACTTAAATACAGTCTAAGCAGGAAAACAAGGATCTAAAGCTGTAGTCACACTTGCACACAAAATCTCATAGTAGAAACCACTGTCTTTAAAAGCCCCCCTTTTCCAGCCACACACTGAAACCCTGTTGGTCCCTCTCTGGGAAGTAAAGTTGTGGGAAGCAAAGGAAACACTCTGAAACCTTCAAACCCTTCAAGGTCCTCAGGGTTAGTTTCAGTAACATATTAATAGCCACAATCTACACAGCACTTAAGTAACAGCAGTTCTCTACCTCATCAGCACACAACTCTGAGACAGGAATTATTATCCTAATTTTACAGGACAGGAAATGGAATCAGTCCTGAGCATTTCTTATCTATATAGGCCTGGCAGGTCAATTGATTTACAGTAACAAATAACTATCACAAGCACCATAAGGCAGTTTGTTTGATTGCTTTACTACACTGGAATCAGGAGGCTGCTTGTCTAAGATGGAATCAGGATAAGGGCGTTGGAAGGACTGATTGTTTAATAAGGTACAGATAGCCTAATACACTCATGTCCACAATGGGGACAGTAACAGCAACAGGACTGTACACCTGAGGACCAGGAGCTAAGGACTTCCCTCCTTCAGTCTAAATCCCATAAGGAAATCAGGTCAACTTTTTGCTCAGAATTATTATATATCCCTCACATATAATGGTCCTTAGTGTTTGCTGAATGAAAAAATTTGCTGAATGAGTGATGTGATGGGTAGCACCATTTTGGCCCATAGTCTTTTTCCTATTTTTCCATAGCTGAACAATTTCCATTCTGCCAACAGGGTTGCAGTTAAGTTTTTTTTGTGTGACAGTCTCACTCTGTCATCCAGGATGGAGTGCAGTGGCACAATGATGGCTCACTGCAGCCTTGACTTTCTGGGCTCAAGCGATCCTCCCACCTCAGCCTCCTGGGTAGCTGGGACTACAGACATGCACCACTGTGCCCGGCTAATTTGTTTTTGTTTTTGTAGAGACAAGAGTTTCGCCATGTTGCCCAGGCTGGTCTTGAACTCCTGAGTTCAAGCAATCTGCCCACCACGCCTCCCAAAGTGCTAGGACTACAGGCATGAGCTAGTGCCTGGCGAAATTTTACTTTTTTTTGAGATGGAATCTCGCTCTGTCACCCAGGCTGGAGTGCAGTGGTGCGATGGTGGCTCACTGCAACCTCCGCCTCCCGGATTCATGCGATTCTCTTGCCTTAGCCTCCGGAGTGGCCGGGATTACAGTTGTGTGCCACCACGCCCGGCTAATTTTTGTATTTTTAGTAGAAACGGGGTTTTCACCATGTTGGCCAGGCTGGTCTCGAACTCCTGACCTCACGTGATCCACCTGCCTCGGCCTCCCAAAGTGCTGAGATTACAGGCGTGAGCCACCATGCCCGGCCGCCAAGTTTTACTTTTTAAACTCACTTCTCACTATCAGGAAACCCTTGTGAGGTGAAATAGGTACAATGCCAGAGCCTGAGCTCATGAAAATCAAATACTTACTTGACTGAGGATACAGACATGTGTTTCAGCTGGTTCTTAAGATCCTGAAAGTTCAACCCTTCAGGTCTTGGACAAGCCTTAATCAAATTCAACACCTGAAGATTCAAATCAGAAAGATTTTAGAAATTGTTTTGGATCAGCCTCCCCTTGGCAAACCTGAGTCCCTTTATAGAAAAGAAATGAACCAGGTACTTAAACAGTCGTAGCTCATTAAGGAAGTAACAAAATTTAAGACTGTCTGTGTTTTGTATTTTGAAGCCACTCTGGTGGAGTTTACCTGGTTTTGGGCCACAGTGAGGCCATTTGCTGGCATGAAGCTATTCCCACCGAAGTTCCCTGCTTCACTCATTCCTGGATTGCTGATAGGTGCTCTCCCTGCTGAGGGCTGAATTAAGAAATAAGTTAACAATATTAGAAAATCCATCAAGATAAACAGTCTTTCCTACTTCAAATAGCTCATTAAGCAGCTTACAAAAAACAATTTATAAACAGTTTCCCAGTAACACTGCTTACGCTGGAATGGACAGCTATTATCTAATGAGTATTTCACAGGAAGATAAAGTAACTCCCCGAAGCACATAAACATCAAAAAGAGAAAGATACTCTTGGCTCCTTTTGTTTGTGATGTGAGACGAACCAGAGAAGAGTAGCAGTAAGAAGAAAATTACCCAGAGTCTGCTATTTTGATATCCGTGGGGCCCAATCACTCAAGCATTCACTGAGTGTCAACAGGCATGAAGCACCACAGGCAGAGAAAAGGAGACATACTCCCTATCGTCCTCTCTTTCCTTCTTTTTTTAACCACCAAATTCTTAAAATGCTCTGCAATCACTATTTTCATTTCCTTTCTTCCCAGTCACTCCTCAGCCCACCATATTTGGGTTGTCCCCCAGTACCCTCTGAAACTGTTTTCACCAAAGTCACCAAAGACTTTTCAACCAATTATCCAAAAGTCTCTTTCAGTCCTCCTAATACTTGACTTCTCAGAAGCAGACACTGCTGACCACACTCCTCTTGAAATGTGTTCCTCCCTGGGCTTCTTGACACCACATTCTTCTGGTTCTCCATCTGCCTCTCAAACTGAAACTTCTCAGTATCCCTCATTAGCCTCTTCTATCTGTCTCCCAAAAAGCTGACAGTGTCCCCAGGATTTCATCCGAGACCGCCTCCTAGGCCACAAATCCTCATTGCCAGCCGGACTGCTAACCGGATGCCAACATGGTAAAACCCCGCCTGTACTAAAAATACAAAAATTAGCTGCGTGTGGTGGTGCACACCTGTAATCCCAGATACTAGGGAGGCTGAGGCAGGAGAATCGCTTGAACCTGAGAGGCGGAGGCTGCAGTGAGCCGAGATCACGCCATTGCACTCCAGCCTGGGTGACAGAGTGAGATACTGTCTCGAAAAAAAGGGCCAAGCGAGGTGGCTCATGCCTGTAATCCCAGCGCTTTGAAAGGAGGTTGACATGGGCAGATCACGAGGTCAGGAGATCGAGATTATCCTGGCTAACACGGTGAAACCCCTTCTCTACTAAAAATACAAAAAATTGGCTGGGTGTGGTGGTGGGCGCCTGTGGTCCCAGCTACTCGGGAGGCTGAGGCAGGAGAATGGCGTGAACCCAGGAGGCAGAGCTTGCAGTGAGCCAAGATCGCACCACTGCACTCCAGCCTGGGCGAAAGAGCGAGACTCTGTCTCAAAACAAAAACAAAAACAAAAACAAAAAACCCAAATAAACAAAATTTTAAAAATCTGAGTAAAGGTAATCCTTACCATGGCCTCCAAAGCCCCACATAATCTGGGCCCTGCCTTCTTGCCTACAACCCTCTCCCTCTCCCCTGTCATTTGCTTCACTCCCAGACACTGGCCTTGCTGGTTTCAGAGATATCATGCTTACTCCACACTCCTGGCTCTTGCACGTCCTAGTCCCTCTGGTTTAGAATGTTCTTCCTCATCTAAAATTGTACCATTCTTGTTCCCTCCAACACCCTCTTCTCCTGTTTTGCTTTATTTACTTCAGAGCACCTATATAACTACCTAAAATTATACATGTATTTTTGTTTATTGCTTGTTTCTCCCAAGAATGTAAGTATATAGTGTTCACTGCTATACTCGAATGGGGACTAGAATGATTGGTACTATCAAATCAAAGTAGGCGCAATAAATATTTTTCTTTTTCTTTATTTTTTTTTGAGACAAGGTTGCTCTGTTGCCCAGGCTGCAGTGAGTGGCACGATCACAGCTCAATGCAGCCTTGACCTCCTGGGCTTAAGTGATCTCCCAACCTCAGCCTCCCAAGTAGCCCATCTAATTCTTTAATTTTTTCTGTAGAGACAGGGTCTCCCTATGTTGCCCAGGGTGGTGTCTTGAACTGGGCTCAAGTGATGCCCCCACACCAGCCTCCCAAAGTGCTGAGATTTCAGGCCATGAACCACCACACCTTGCCCTGAGGGCTTTCTAATACTAGAGTCAACTCTAATTTTGTGTGGTCCTAGATGGACTTGCCAAAGTGAATTCACACAATGGAAAATACTATGGAGAAATTTCAATATGAACCAAGAAATATAATTTCAGGGAAAAAATAATAATATGTAATTTTTCCTACTTAGCCAGTAAGTTGGAATGAAGACAGCAAAATGCTGTCCTGAAGGGGACTACTCTGAATATGCACTGACAATCCTGGAGCTAAGAGCTATATAAGAGCTAAGAGCCTATAATTACATGTCTACACCTGAGGGTTGTCACAGCCCTCAGCTGTCCAGGCCAGTGGAGTCAGAGGAACTCCTAATTCTGAGAGAAACATGAGTGTTTCATCTGGAATAAAATACAATGACAAAGCTAATGGAGAAAGTGTTCTGAGGACTTAGTGAAGTCTTTCTCTGGCTCAGCCTTCAAAATATCAAGGAAATCAAAGCTGGAACACAAAAGTAGCCTGTGTTCTTCCAGGGAAGAGAAAAAGCTAGGAAAGTGAGGCTACTCACCTGGCTGTTGGCTTTGCTTAGTACCATGTGTGCATTGATCACTTCCAGAATATGTGTGGTGAACTCATTCATATCCTCCAGGGGCATGATCTTAAAGGCTACCAGGCTCTTTTTGTTCTATTAAAATGAAGGAAAAAAATGTGAATAAAATATGAACATACATTAATTTCAGGTCAACACTGTGGCTCTTTCCTTGGTTATAATATTAATATTTCACCAATATGAGAAAAATGTTATATACTCTCAGAAGTATTCCAAATATGGTCAAACATGAGGAGAAAAAAACTAAAACTAATAGCTAAGGGACATTAATAATTTTCCCAAGGTTGCATAACCAAGCAAAATCTAGACTCCTGACTCCGAATCTAGTGTTCTCCTTTCTCCAACTAATGAATGCCACAGATCGCAACTGTAGAAGGAGATTCTGTTCTTTCTTTACCATTCTGTTAATTTCATGTCAAGGTAAAAAAAAAAAAAAAAAGAAAAGTTATTTCCTTTTGAAGAGAGTAAGAAATAGAAATAACTTCCCATTAAACAGGGAGACTTAAGTATTTTAACTATCCAAAAGCCATGACATGAATCTAGAAACTGCTTCATGCAAAAACACTTTAACTGCTATTTTATTCTGACTTTACCTGAAAAGATCTCAGGTGGCCTGCCACTTTCACATATGTTTCTGGAGGAACCACAGTGTTTTCACTGCTGGCGTCCTAACATAAAATACAAACATGTCATTAAGGTTTTAGTGACGCTGGTGAAAGCCTCTTTAACATTTCTATATTATGTATAGAAAAAGAAAGTTATGAAGTAGAAGAGTTAAAGGATCCTAAAATGACATTAAGTAGTTTGCCCTGCCTTTTACAACTTATTTTGTAAAATCAGGAATTAGAATAAAAATATCTCTAAAGGTAATTCTCAGTTCCAAAGTTCTGTAGCACATCATAAAAAAGCAAACAATTATGACACTCTCGTTCAAGCTCTTAGGCACAGAACTTTCTTTTTTCTTTTTTTTTTTTTGAGAGGGAGTCTCGCTCTGTCACCCAGGCTGGAGTGCAGTGGCACGATCTTGGCTCGCTGCAACCTCCGCCTCCCAAGGGAGGGTTTGAGTGATTCTCCTGCCTCAATTTCCCCAGTAGCTGGGATTACAGGCACCCGCCACCCGGCAGGCACACAATTTTCTGGTGGATATACTTATTGGCAAAGCAATTCTACTTTTAGGAATTTAAGGAAGTAATTAAGAACATACATTAAGATTTAGATTTATCATAGTATAGAATATCAAAAATTTTAAAACAACCTATCCAATATAAAGTACACATTTCTATATAACAGGATACTCCACACTGTTGCAAATGATAAAATAGAATTCTATTTACTGCCTGGAAAAACAAGTCATGATACATGGAAAAAAGCTCATTTCCCATTTGGGACAATACACACTAAACAGTTTATAATGGTTGACTAGGATAATTAAAAACGATTTTAATATTTATCAGTTTCCTAGAATATGCACACATTATTTATAAGAAAAATACATTAGCTGATTTTTTTTTTTTTTGAGACGAAGTGTCTTGCTCTGTCACCCAAGCTGGAGTGCAGTGGCACGATCTCGGCTCATTGCAACCTCTGCCTCACAAGTTCAAGTGACTCTCCTGCCTCAGCCTCCCAGGTAGCTGGGACTATAGGTGCCTGCCACCACACCCGGTTAATTTTTTTGTATTTTTTTTGTATCTTTAGTAGAGACAGGGTTTCCCCATGTTGGCCAGGATGGTCTCGATCTCCTGACCTCATGATCCACCCGTCTCGGCCTCCCAAAGTGCTGGGATTACAGGAGTGAGCCACCGTGCCCGGCCCATTAGCTGATTTTTAAAGTTCTTTTCTGACTACATAAAATGTATTACTTTAAAAAAATTGAAAATATATCAGGGTATGTGGGCTCACACCTGTTATCCTAGCACTTTAGGAGGACAAGGCAGGAGGATCCTTCGAGCTCAGGAGTTTGAAACCAGCCTGGGCAACATAGTGAGACCTTGTCTCTAAAAACAAACAAAAAACTAGAAAATATATGCTTAAAAATAAAAACTCTGGCCAGGTGCAGTGACTCACGCCTGTAATCCTAGCATTTTGGGAGGCCAAGGTGAGCAAGTCACTTGAGGTTAGGAGTTCGAGACCAGCCTGGCCAACATGGTGAAACCCTGCCTCTATTAATAATACAAAAAAAAGTGTGGGCACAGTGGCTCACGCCTGTAATCCCAGCACTTTGGGAGGCTGAGGCGGGCAGATCACGAGGTCAGGAGTTCGAGACCAGCCTGGCTAACAGGGAAACCCTGTCTCTACTAAAAGTGCAAAAATTAGCCAGGTGTGGTGGTGGGTGCCTGTAGTCCCAGCTACTCGGGAGGCTGAGGCAGGAGAATCACTTGAACCCGGGAGGCGGAGGTTGCAGTGAGAGACTGTGCCACTGCACTCCAGGCTGGGCAACAGAGCAGGACTGTATCGCCAAAAAAAAAAAAAACCCACACAAACAAAACAATTGTATTCCCAAATACAACATTTTGAATCCACTTGAGAAAAGATCCCTACTTCAACTCCTTTTATCAAAATATGTTCCATGTAGATCACAGGTTTAATTATAATAAAAGAAACCATAGAAATAATATGAACAATTTTTTTCTTTTTTTTGAGACAGAGTCTCGCTCTGTCGCCCAGGCTGGAGTGCAGTGGCGGGATCTCAGCTCACTGCAAGCTCTGCCTTCTGGGTTCACGCCATTCTCCTGCCTCAGCCTCCCTAGTAGCTGGGACTACAGGCGCCCGCCACCACGCCCGGCTAATTTTTTGTATTTTTAGTAGAGACAGGGTTTCACCCTGTTAGCCAGGATGGTCTCGATCTCCTGACCTTGTGATACGCCCGCCTCGGCCTCCCTAAGTGCTGGGATTACAGGCGTGAGCCACGGTGCCCGGCTTTTGTATTTTTAATAGACAGGGTTTTGCCACATTGACCAGGCTAGTCTTGAACTCCTGACTTCAGGTGATCCACCTGCCTCGGCCTCCCAAAGTGTTGGGATTACAGGCGTCAGCCACTGAACCCAGCTGAGATTTACTTATTTGGTTTTTTGATAAGGTCTCGTTTTATCATCCAGGACGGATTACAATGGTGGGATCTCGGCTCACTGCAGCCTGTGCCTCCCGGGTTCAAGTGATTCTCCTGCCTCAGCCTCCTGAGTAGCTGGGATTACAGGCATGCGCCACTGTGCCTGGCTAGTTTTTGCATTTTTAGTAGAGACGAGGTTTTACCATATTGGCCAGGCTGGTCTCAAACTCCTGGCCTCAAGTGAGCCACCTGCCTCAGTCTCCCAAAGTGCTGAGAGTACAGGCATGAGCCACCGCACCTGGCCAACAGCTCATTTTTAATCTGAAGTATATATTGGGTGGCTGCTTAAGTTTTTTTTTTTTTTTTGAGATAAAGTCTCGCTCTGTCACCCAGGCTGGAGTGCAATGGCACCATCTGGGCTCACTACTACCTCCACCTTCAGTGGGGCAAGTAATAGCAGATGTGGTGGAAATAGCAGGAGAACTGGAATTAGAAATGGAGCGTAAAGATATAACTGAATTGCTGTAACTTTATGGTAAAACTTGAGTGGATGAGAAGTTGCTTCCTTTTTTTTTTGAGACTGAGTCTCACTCTGTTACCCAGGCTGGAGGGCAGTGGCACAATTTTGGCTCACTGCAACCTCCATCCCTCAGGTTCAAGTGATTCTCCTGCCTCACCCTCCTGAGTAGCCCGGATTACAGGCATGTACCACCATGCCCAGCTAAATTTTTTATTTTTAGTAGAGACGAGGTTTCACCATGCTGGCCAGGGTGGTCTCAAACTCCTGACCTCAAATGATCTATCTGCCCGCCTGGGCCTCTCAAAGGAGTTGCTTCTCATGGATAAGCAAATAAACTGGTTTCTTGAGATGGGATCTCCTCCTAGTGAAGATGCTGTGAACATTGTTAAAATGACAATAAAGGATTTAGACTACTACATAAGTTTAGTTGAGAAAGCAGTAGCAGGGTTTGAGATTGAATCCAATTTTGAAAGAAGTTATACTGTAAGTAAAATGCTATCAAACAGCATGATATAATATAGAGAAATCTTATGTGAACTCAGGCAAACTTTGTTGTCTTATTTCAAGAAATTGCCACAGCCAGTTCAACCTTCAGCCAACTACCATCCTCCTCAGTCAGCAGCCATCAACACTGAAGCAAGACTGTCCACTAGCAAAAACATTATGAAATTGCTGAGGGTTCGGATAACTGATTATTACTATTTGTTAGCCATAAAGTTTTTTTTTTTTTTTTTTTTTTTTTGAGACAGTTTCGCTCCTGTTGCCCAGGCTGGAGTGCAATGGCGCGATCTCAGCTCACTGCAACCTCCACCTCCCGGGTTCAAGCGATTCTCCTGCCTCAGCCTCCCAAGTAGCTGGCATTACAGGTGCCCACAACCACACCCGGCTAATTTTTGTATTTTTAGTAGAGACAGGGCTTCACCACATTGGCCAGGCTGGTCTTGAACTCCTGACCTCAGGTGATCCTCCTGCCTCAGCCTCCCAAAGTGCTAGGATTATAGACGTAAGCCACTGCGCCCGGCCACCATAAAGTATTTTTTAACTAAAACAAACAAACAAAAAAAACAAACTTTGGGACTAGTAGAAGCTTCTGAAAGGTAAACTAGAAAAAACTGCACAATTTATTTTTCAAAATTATTTCTTTTTGAGATACGGTCTTCCCATGCTGCCCAGGCTGGTCTTGAAATCCTGGCCTCAAGTGATCTTCCTGCCTAAGCCTCCTGAAGTGCTAAAGTTACAGGTGTGAGCCACTGTGCCTGGCCGCATTATAAGAGGTCACTATAATCATTTTCAAGTTCTTGCAAACAAAAACACTCTTAGGGGAAGGGGAATCAAAGAGAAAATTTATAAAAACCCCACAAATTGACATTAAACATAGTAAAAAAAAAAAAAAAAAAAAAATCTGGCTAAACCCAAAGAAATACACATAAAAAATGACAAAATTTTCACTGACAAGACTATTTTTTTCTGAGATGGAATATTGCTCTGGTGCCCAGGCTAGAGGGCAGTGACGCAATCTTGACTCACTGCAACCTCTGTCTCCCAGGCTCAAGCAATTCTCCTGCCTCAGCCTCCCGAATAGCTGGGACTACAGGCATGTGCTACCATGCCCGGCTAATTTTTGTATTTTTATTTTTTATTATTTTTACGTATTCTTTTTTTTTTTTTTTTTGAGAGTCTTGCTCTGTTGCCCAGGCTAGAGTGCACTGGTGTGAAGATCTCTGCTTACTGTAACCTCTGCCTCCTGGGTTCAAGCGAGTCTTGTGCCTCCGCCTCCCGAGTAGCTGGGACTACAGGCGTGCACCACCATGCCAGACTAATTTTTTTATTTTTAGTAGAGACGGGGTTATACCATGTTGGCCAGGCTGGTCTCAAACTCCTGACCTCAGGTGATTCACTCATCTTGGCCTCCCCAAAGTCCTGGGATTACAGGTATGAGCCACCGCACCTAGTCAAAAAGACTATTTTTTAAAATAACTATCATACTGGCAAAAATTTAAGACAAAAACCCATCGTTATAAAGGGTATGGAGGATGGGCACAGAGGCTCACACCTGTAATCCCAGCACTTTGGGAGGCTGAGGTGGGAGGACTGCTTGAACCCAGGAGTTTAAGACCAGCCTGGGCAACAGAGTGAGATCCTATTTAAAAAAAAAAAAAAAAATGTTAAGGGTATGGAAGCTAACTGGGCACTCTCATGCATGACTGAAGTGTAAACTGGTACCTTTAGAGAAGACAGTACAAAAATGCAAAAACTAAGATGTTAAAAAAATGTCAAGTGTGTATTTCCCCCCAGAAAACCTACTTTTAGGAATACATCTTATGATTATTTTATTTTTTTGAGATGGAGTTTTGCTCGTTGCCCAGGCTGAACGCAATGGCACGCGATCTTGGCTCACTGCAGTCTCTGCCTCCCAGGTTCAACTGATTCTCCTGACTCAGCCTCCCGAATAGCTGGTATTAATAGGTGCGCGCCACCACGCCCGGCTAATTTTGTATTTTTAGTAGAGATGGGGTTTCACCATGTTGGCCGCGCTGGTCTTGAACTCCTGACATTAGGTGATCCGCCTGCCTTGGCCTCCCAAAGTGCTGGAATTACAGGCGTGAGCCACGACGCCTGGCCTTACGATTATTTTATAATCGTGAAGAAATGTATGCAAAGATACTCACTGGAGCATTGTGTATAATAGCAAACGACTGAAAAGAAGTTAAATGTTGTTCCCTGACTGGGTCCACTGTTAAGTAAGGGATGATGTATTCTTATAATGGAATCAGTGGTCATTTAAAATGATAGATGTAAATCTTTACAGATAACATTAAACAATCAGTTCTTGGCTGGGCCATGGTGGCTCAAGCCTGTAATCCCAGCACTTTGGGAGGCTGAGGCAGGATCACCTGAGGTCAAAAGTTCGAGACCAGCCTGGCCAACATGTTCAAACCCCGTCTCTACTAAAAATACAAAAATCAGTCGGGTGTGGTGGTACACGTCTATAGTCCCAGCTACTCGAGAGGCTGAGGCAGGAGAATCACTTGAACCCGAGAAGCAGAGGTTGCAGTGAGCCAAGATTGCACCAATGCACTCCAGCCCGGATGACACGAGTGAAACTCAGTCTCAAAAAAAAAAAAAAAAAAAAATCAGCTCCTCACCACGCATGGTGGCATCAGCCTATAGTTCCAGCTACTTGGGAGGTTAAGGCCAAAGGATCACTTGAGCCCAGGTTTGAGGTCAGCCTAGGCAGCAAGCCAAGACCCTGTCTCTATTAAAAAAAAAAAAAAAAAAAAAAGGCCAATGGCTCATGCCTATAATCCCAGCACTTTGGGAGGCCGAGGCGGGTGGATCACCTGAGGTTGGGAGTTCGAGACCACCCTGACCAACATGGAGAGACCCTGTCTCTACTAAAAATACAAAATTAACCAGGTGTGGTGGCACATGCCTGTAATCCCAGCTACTCTGGAGGCTGAGGCAGGAGAATTGCTTGAACCTGGGAGGCGGAGGTTGCGGTGAGCTGGAGATCGTGCCATTGCACTCCAGCCTGGGCAACAAGAGCACAACTCCATCTCAAAAAAAAAAAAAAAATCAGTTCTACAACATAATTTTGTGCAGTTGCATAGCATATTATCCCTTTTACAGTAAAAGAGGTATGTGGACATCTGTATGTACATATACGCAGAGACAGATGTCTGAAAGGATATTTTCCAAAATGTGTCGTAATAGTAGTTCTTTAAGAGACATGAGATGTCAGGTGATTTTTTAAATGATTTATAAGCAAGCATAGTGCATTTTGTATGAACATGTAGTATTAGGTATCCATAGTATCTACCTCCCTGCTTGATGGCAGGGACTGTGTCTACTTCATTCTTTTTATACCTGGAACCAAGCACAGTCTAGTTCAGAATTGGTACTCCAACAATAACTGCTGAATGAATTATCCTTTATTTTTCTGAGAAGGAAAAAATTTAAAAATTACATAACTACCAAGTTATTTCTCTATAGATAACTTGTGGTTTTTGAAGGAAAACCGTCTTTTTTTTTTTTTTTTTTGAGTCAGTCTCTCTCTGTTGCCCAGAGCAATCTTGGCTCACTGCAACCTCTGCCTCCCAGGTTCAAGCAATTTTTCTGTCTCAGCTTCTGGGTAGCTGGGATTACAGGCACCCGGCTCATTTTTGTATCATTAGTAGAGATGGAGTTTCACCACGTTGGCCAGGCTGGTTTCAAACTTCTGACTTCAGGTGACCCGCCCGCATTGGCCTCCCAAAGTGCTGGGATTACGGGCGTGAGTCACCATGCCCAGCCTAAAACAGTCTTTATTATCCAAATTTTCTGTAATGAATGTATTTCAAAAACAAAATACAAAACACCAAGAGGCCTTCTGCACAATTGAAAAATAAAAGGATAAAAAGTATATACTGTATTTCAGTCTATTTTATCCATGTTTATAAAGATACTTATATATATGCTGCTTTGTAAAAATTGGGTCAAATCCTGCATACCACATTGTAATATGCTTTTCTCAACAATTTATGGCAAACACTTCTTTGTGACAATACACGCTTTTCTGTATCATTTGTAGTATGTTATAAATGTGTCATGGTTTACTTAATAATCCTTTATTGCTAGTATTTTGAGATTGCTTTATTTTTATTTATTTATTTTGAGAAGAGTCTTGCTCTGTCGCCCAGGCTGGAGTGCAGTGGCACAATCTCGTCTCACTGCAACCTCTGCCTCCCAGGTTCAAGCAATTCTCCTGCCTCAGCCTCCTGAGTAGCTGGGATTATAGGTGCGCACAACCACATCCGGCTAATTTTTGTATTTTTAGGAGACAGAGTTTCACCATGTTGGCCAGGCTGGATTCGAACTCCTGACCTCAGGTGATCTGCCTGCCTTGGCTTCCTAAAGTGCTGGGATTACAGGCGTGAGCCACTTCACTGGCCTAAATCTTTGTACATGTCTTTAATTCTTTCCTTGAGGTAAACTCCTGAGCTGTGGAGTTCTGCTAGGTCACCATTGTTTGTTTGTTTGTTTTTGAGCGTCATCTTGGCTCACTGCAAGCTCCGCCTCCCGGCTTCAAGCCATTCTCCTGCCTCAGCCTCCCGAGTAGCTGGGACTACAGGCACCTGCCACCATATCCGGCTAATTTTTTGTATTTTTAGTAGAGACGCGGTTTTACTGTGTTAGCCAGGATGGTCTTGATCTCCTGACCTCGTGATCCGCCCACCTCGGCCTCCCAAAGTGCTGGGATTACAGGCGTGAGCCACCGCGCCCGGCGTTAGGTCACCATTTTTATGATGACCGTGTTAGCCAGGATGGTCTCGAACTCCTGACTTCTAGTGATCCGCCCGCCTTGGCCTCCCAAAGTGCTGGGATTACAGGTGTGAGCCACCCTGCCAAGCCAAAAAGGAGCTTTATATTAATTAAAAATTTAAATGTTTGTAATATGTTGCAAATATTCTCCACATTCATTTAAACAATATTTATCCCAGGACCACTATGTGACTAGCACTGCTCTAGGTGCTAAGGCTACAGTGGTGACCAAGATAAAAATCTTTGTTCTAGGCCGGGCGTGAGGGCTCACACCTGTAATCCGATCACTTTGAGAGGCTGAGGAGGGTGGATCACCTGAGGTCAGGAGTTTGAGACTAGCCTGGCGAACATGGCGAAACCCCATCTCTACTAAAAATACAAAAAATTAGTCAGGTGTGGTGGCGGGTGCCTGTAATCCCAGCTACTTGGGAGGCTGAGGCAGGAGAACTGCTTGAACCTGGGGCCCAGAGGTTGCAATGAGCTGAGATTGCGCCACTGCACTCCAGCCCAGGCGACAGCACAAGATTCTGTCTCAAAACAAACAAACAAACAAAAAAAGCAGGGGCAGGGTGTGGTGGCTCAAGCCTGTAATAATCCCAGCACTTTGTGAGGCCGAGGCAGGTGGATCACAAGGTCAGGAGTTCAAGACCAGCCTGACCAAGATGGTGAAACCCCGTCTCTACTAAAAATACAAAAATTAGCTGGGCGTGGTGGCAGGTGCCTGTAATCCCAGCTACTTGGGAGGCTGAGGCACAGGATCACTTGAGCCTGGGATGCGGATGTTGTAGTGAGCCGAGATTCCACCACTGCACTGCCTGGGCAACAGAGTAAGACTCTGTCTCAAAAAAAACTTTGTTCTAATGGAACTTAACATTCTACTGTCTCCTGTCATTTGACTTTTAATTCTGTTTTTGGTATATTGGGAAGGTATATAATCAAATCTGCTAACCTTTCACTTTAGAGTATCTGTCTTTGATGTCTTTTTGTATTATTTTTATAAGAAAAAACTTTAAAAAGACTAAAAAAGTTCAACATCTCCACAATTCCAAAGTAACCCCATCATGATTCAAAAACAGCCACTTACATCTGTGTCAACCCACTGGCGAACGTCCATGGGTGCAGCTGTCATGTCATCTATTTTGTAAACAATGTTGGTTGGAGCCTTCTCTGCATGTCTGATGATCCCCACAATAGTGACCTAGGTTAGAAGAAACAAAGAGAAAAAAAAAAGGTCCAGTTTCCCCTGAAACCAAGGCTACATTTTTGTATTTTTTAATGAAGTCTTATTTCATTCTTTATTATGAGTAAGTGATTCTTTCACAAATTATTTGACATACCTGTGAAATCTCAACATTCCCAATTCTGAACACTTCATCAACCAAAGTGGCAGAAAGCAGCTGAGATATAGTACAGGGCACAATGTGCTGGGCTCGGGCTCTCTGAAAAGAAAAAACATGCAAAATTCAATTAAGAAAGTAATAACTATCACTCATTCAACACCTGCCACATGCCAAGTACTTTAAATATATTAGAATATTGAATTTCAAAACAAATCTCATTATCCTTGTTTCAGAGAGATGGAAACCAAGGTCATATAGCAAACCAATACCACACTTTTAGAATCCAAACCCAGGTTTGTCTAACTCCAGAGCTCCTGCTGAATAGATACATGTGTTGCCCTGAGAATTCACCAAAATGAGTAGGTCAGAGTGGGGGACAGGATAAGGAAGAATGACCTGCTGCTGCCAGAACAGACCTTCAAGAGGAAACCCCAGCTTTAGGGTGCAGACAGGCTGGTGCTGCTGTTCAGGTCACTGACAAAATGAGATGGTATTGGGAAAAGGTTTGAGAAACGACTAATGGAGACAGGACTTTGGAATTGCTTGTAGGTCTTGTGATGAACTGTAAAAGGTAGAAGAATAGCTTCTTGTAGGACAGATTTTTTGACAATCAAATGGAGCTCCTGGGGAAATGGAGTAAGAGCTTGGCCATGTTGGACATCTTTTTAAATTTTTTTTTCTTTTTTTGAGACAGAGTTTCACTCCTGTTGCCCAGGCTGGCATGCAATGGCGTGATCTCAGCTCACTGCAACCTCCATCTCCCAGGCTCAAGTGATTCTCCTGGCTCAGCCTCCTGAGTAGCTGGGACTATATGTGCCAGCATTTTGCATTTTTAGTAGAGATGGGGTTTCACCATGTTCGCCAGGCTGGTCTGGAACTCTTGACCTCAGGTGATCTGCCCACCTCAGCCTCCCAAAGCGCTGGGATTACAGGTGTGAGCCACCGCCCTCGGCCAAATTTTGTTTTGAGATGGGGTCTTGTTCTGTCACTCAGGCTGGAGTGCAGTGGCATTATAGCCCACCGCAGCCTCAAATTCATGGGCTCAAGCAATCTTCCTGCTACAGTCTCCTGAGTAGCTGGGACTACAGGCGCAACACACCCAGTCAATTAAAAAAACATTTTTTTTCTGTAGAAACGGGGTTTTGCTATGTTGCCCAGGCTGGTCTTAAACTCTTGGTCTCAAGTGATCCTCCCATCTTAGCCTCCCAGTGTTAGGATTACACGCATAAGCCACTGTGCTAGACTCATGTTGGATGTCTTAGGGGGAACAGGCAGGATAGGGTAGGCAGAACAGTATCTAGTGAGTACACTCAAATCATATCCTTTTTTTTGAGATGGAGTCTCACTCTGTTGCCCAGGCTGGAGTGTGGTGGCCTGATCTCGGCTCACTACAACCTCCATCTCCTGGGTTCAAGCAATTCTCCTGTCTCAGCCCCCTGAGTAGCTGGGATTATAGGTGCACGCCACCACGCCCAGCTAATTTTTGTATTTTTTCTAGAGATGGGGTTTTGTCATGTTAGCCAGGCTGGTCTTGAACTCCTGACCTCAGGCAGTCTGCCCACCTCGGCCTCTCAAAGTGTTGGGATTACAAGCGTGAGCCACCGCACCAGGCCCAAATCATATCTTAAACCAGCCAGACAACAGTGTAAACTTATTTTTGCCTACCAGTGGCAAGAGGTAGTCTGGGTAACATAAAGATGAATACAATGGGACAGGATTTACCCTCAACATAGTCCTAATCTAGGGGAGGTACAAAGGTAAACAATAAACCTGATCTTGATACATTGTAAAATGAAACATGCCATGTGGGACCTCAGAAAAGCTTACTGGCAAAAGAGGGAGGCTTTAGGCTGAACTCTGAAGCAGGAGAATTTCAACAGTGGAAATGTAGCAGGTAACAGGCTGAGGGCAAGTATGTACTCCCAGTCTCCTAGAGGGAATATGTACAAGGCACAAAAACGATGAGAGCTCTTCCTGTCAGAAGCCAAGAGGAAGTGGACCAATACCTGTACTACATGGAAGACTTAGAACACAGGAGACTCTTGGCCTTCATGGATTTAGCAGTTGCAACTCTGACCTGAACATCCACGACACTGCCAATATTTCACTTTGCTGAAGCATGATTTTGAATGGTGAGTATTGCCACAACAGGATAAAGTAAGCTCAGTCAACCGCTGGCACATATACTACAAAAGGCAGCAGCCAAGCTTGAGGGTTAAGACTGTGGCTCTATTCTCAAGAGCAGTTGCTCGGCCAGGCGTGATGGCTAACGCCTGTAATCCCAAGGCCGAGGCGGGCAGATCATTTGAGGTCAGGAGTTTGAGATCAAGCCTGGCCAACATGGTGAAACCCCATCTCTACTAAAAATTAAAAAAAAAAAAATTAGCCGGGTGTGGTGGCGCATGCCTGTAATCCCAGCTACTGGGGAGGCTGAGGCAGGAGAATCACTTGAACTCGGGAGGCGGAGGTTGCAGTGAGCCGAGATCATGCCACTGTACTCCAGCCTGGGCAACAGAGACTCTCCTCAAAAAGAGAAAAAAAAAAAAGAGCGGTTGCTCTTGGTCACATGTATTAACTCATTTGTACCTTGGTTTCCTCATCTGCAAAACTAGAAATCATATTATAAAAATTAACTACACGGTAAAGGACTCAGAATACTACCCAGCACATAGCACTCAATAACAAATGTTAGCTATTATTATATTAGCTATTGTCCCTCATTCTTTACATCTGCAATAGCTTTTAATAACAATGTTGACAGGATCAGCTGTTTTTCAATTTTACTTTATGGTATTTTATAGGTAAAGTTACATGCTATGTTAATATTTATAGCCTTAAAATTTGCAGGGGTCCCAGGATTTACCTCTCACAAACTACTATATTTCTGTTTTTACCTATCACAGCTGAGATTTTCATTGTATCTTCAGCATAAGAAAACTTAAGAACCAGTAAGGTCAAGTGGCAAGAACATGAGGTTTGGAGCCAGAGAGTCCTATAGACCCATGCTCAAATCCCAGCTCCCAAGTCCTGGACACACTCGACCACTTTTTCTGAAAACTGGGGACATATACCTCTTAAGTTGTAAATGAGACACATAACATATATGAAGTGCGAATACCAATCTCTCCATGTAGTAGATGTTTGACAAATATTATTACCTCTCAGGTAAAAATGTTACATATAGGTAACAGTTGAGATGTTAACAATGCCTTCAAATTCATCTCAAGTATTTATTTTTTATTGAGCACATATTTTATGTAGGAGTTGATCACAAGGAATTCCTAGTCTGCTCCAGAGAGGTTCACAAAGTGTCAATAAAAATACGCTTAATTTTGGAAAAAAAAAACAAACAAAAACATTTTCAAACTAAAAAAATTTTCATAGCTATGAACTACAGACTACTCTGACAGTACTTCAGGAAAGTACCATTATTACAGATTAAAATTGGGTCACTATTTGAAACTTCACATGGTTCAATCATATTGAACAAATATATAATCAACAGGAAACATTTTGGATAGAGTTTTTTATCACCCAGGGATGGTGCTGCACACCTGTAATCCTAGCTACTTGGGAGGCTGAGGTGGGAGGATCCCTTGACCGCTGGAGTTAAGAGTCTGCGGTAAGCTATGACTGCACCACTGCACTCCAGTAGGGGTGAAAGTGAGACTGTCTCAATTTTAAAGGAAAAAAAGAATAGGGCGTTTACCTAACTTTTAACTGTGGAAAATACTAGATTTAAAAACAAAACAAGGCCAGGCGCAGTGGCTCACGTCTGTAATCCCAACACTTTGGGAAGCCAAGAAGAGCGGATCGTCTGACGTCAGGAGTTTGAGACCAGCCTGACCAACGTGGCAAAACCCCGTCTCCACTGAAAATACAAAAATTGGCCAGGAATGGTGGCATGCGCCTGTAGTCCCAGCTACTCGGGAGGCTGAGACAGGAGAATCGCTTGAACCCAGGAGGTGGAGGTTGCAGTGAGCTGAGATTGTTGCACTGCACTCCAGCCTGGGCAACAGAGAAAGACTGTCTCAAAAAAAAAAAATAAAATAAAAACAAAGACTGTCCAGGTGTGGTGGCTCATGCCTGTAATACCAGCACCACAGGAGGCAAGGGTGGGAAGACTGCTTTAGCCCAAGAGTTTGAGACCAGCCTGGGCAACATAGTGACACCCTGTCTCCACAAAAAGAAAAAAAAATCCAGAGACTGGGATTGAGTCTCCAACTTACAAGCATTATTCTCTGAAAAGCTATCTTAATATCCAGCTTTTAGGAATTCTGAGATAAAAATTATAACAACCAGAATGGAGAAAAATAGTTAAGCTTGAGAAGAAAAGATGAGAACCAATCATCTACCTTGTTTTCTCCTTCACGACCTCAAGAAAATCAAAATAGAGAATTAAAGTCCCTTGAGATCTTCCAGGAAAGAGAAAACTACAACAGGGAGAAGTTGCTGCTCATCAGATGTTGGATTTGTTCAACATAATGTGCGTACTGTCTGATTCTAGTTCCTTACTAGCTATGTAAGCTTAGGCAGTCCCTTTATATACCTAAGTCTCTGTTGTATGCTGGAATAAACAATAAATTCCTTACAGAATTATATAAAATAATTTATATGAAAGTTATAAAGCGGCCGGGCACGGTGGCTCACACCTGTAATCCCAGCACTTTGGGAGGCCGAGGCAGGCGGATCATGAGGTCAGGAGATCAAGACCATCCTGGCCAACATGGTACAACCCCGTCTCTACTAAAAAAATACAAAAAATTAGCCGGGCGTGGTGGCGGGCGCCTGTAGTCCCAGCTCCTCGGGAGGCTGAGGCAGGAGAATGGCATGAAGCCGGGAGGTGGAGGTTGCAGTGAGCCAAGATTGCGTCACTACACTCCAGCCTGGGCGACAGAGTGAGACTCCGTCTCAAAAAAAAAAAAAGAAAGAAAGAAAGTTATAAAGCAATGTCCAAATATACCAGAATATCAATGAGTTTTTTAACTTGCTTACACTGAATCTTAACACATCTCAGTGACTCCTAAAGAGAAGTCAAATTAACCTCACATTTATAGAATGAAATTGCAGTTGTTAAATGCAAACTCAGCTGGGAGTGGTGGCTCACACCTGTAATCTCAGCACTTTGGGAGGCTGAGGCGGGTGGATCGCTTGAGGCTAGGAGTCTGAGACCAGCCTGGCCAACATGGCCAAACCCTGCCTCTAAAAAAAAAAAACACAAAAATTAGCCTGACACCGCAGTGCACATAGGTAGTACCAACAAGCTGCTAGAGAGGCTGAGGTGGGATGATCACTTGAGGCATGGAGGTCCAAGCTGCAGTGAGCTGTGATCACATGCCACTGCTCTCCAGCCTGGCAGAGACCCTGTCTCAAAAAAAAAAAAGGCAAACTCATTTCAGAGTGACTAATCAACATTTAGACAGCTTTCTATAGATTGTTTTCCTACACATTGCCTTACTCATCAATTCTCAATATCACCCTGTGACATAAGTACTACCAGTATCATCAGATGAGAAAAACCAAGGGCCACAGCCTTCAAGATGCTTTCCTGAAGTCACAATACCAGTTAAAAGGCAAAATGGATTCTGGAGCCCCCACGTTCTGGCTCCATAGCCTGTATTCTTTGTATATAATATTAAGTCTCACAATGACATTTTAAGGTATGTTAGCCCCTCTTCACAGGGGCAAAACTGACTCCCAAGCCAGTTAAGAAATGTGTCCAGTGACACCCTACAAGCAAAACAGCACGGCAATGGCAGAACACACATCTATGACTTCAAAGACCACATTTCTTTTTTTGAGACAGAGTCTACTCTTGCTCTATCGCCCAGGCTGGAGTGCGGTGGCACCATCTTGGCTCACTGCAATCTGTCTCCCAAGTTCAAGCGATTCCCCTGCCTCAGCCTCCCTAGTAGCTGGGATTACAGGCGCCCGCCACCACGCCTGGCTAATTTTTGTATTTTTAGTAGAGACGAGGTTTCACCATGTTGGCGAGGCTGGTCAGGAACTCCTGATCTCAGGTGATCCACCCGCCTCAGCCTCCCAAAGTGCTGGGATTACGGGCGTGAGTCACCGCGGCCGGCCCAAAAACCACACTCCTGATGTCGCCTCATCCCATTTAATTTAAAAACGGGCCCAAAAACCACACTCCTGATGTCGCCTCATCCCATTTAATTTAAAAACGACTTTGAGCCGGGCTCCGTGGCTCACGCCTGTAATCCCAACAATTTGGGAGGCTGAGGCGGGTGGATCACCTGAGGTCGGGAGTTGGAGACCAGCCTGACCAACATGGAGAAACCCCGTCTCTACTAAAAACACAAAATTAGCCGGGCGTGGTGGCGCATGCCTGTAATCCCAGCTACTCGGGACGCTGAAGCAGGAGAATCGCTTGAACCCGGGAGACGGAGGTTGCGGGGAGGCGAGATCGCGCCATTGCACTCCAGCCTGGGCAACAGAGCGAGATTCCATCTCAAAAAAAAAAAAAGAATGTAAAAGAGACTATTAATACAAGTTCAGGCCAGGAGCAGTGGCTCATACCTGTTACCCCAGCACTTGGAGAGGCCGAGGTGGGAGGATCGCTTGAGCTCAGGAGTTTGAGACCAGCCTGGGCAACATAGTGAGACCCCATCTCTATTTTAAAAAATAAAAATAAATAATAAAAAAAACAAGTTGAGAGCGTTCACACATGACTGATTCATTAGCTAGGCTGATCAATTTCAAAATAAGGCCAACAAGGGGAAAAGCCAGGGAAACAGGAGGTGCAAAATTTGGCAAGATTTCATTTCTGAAACTTACAGCACTTAATTATAAGAGATGCGGATAATAATAGATCATTATCGCATCAGTTCATGTCGAAATCTTCCTTCAAAGCATAAAGTTTCTGTCATAAATGACTCAGGGACTTCAGGACAGGATAAAACAAAACTAAATACTCCTTTCAACCTACTGATTTCTTTTCGGCCTGAGAAGGTGCGGGCGATCCAAAGCCCCCCGGGGACTGCGTGTAGCCGCCGGCTCCCCCGTATGAGGAGCTGCCATAGCTTTCGAATCCACCTGTTTTGAACAACAGGATTAGTGCCTGTGCCACGTCCCACGCCTCCGAGAAACCCGCAGGCTCCCCGAGGCTTCGCCCCTCCAAACACTGCCCCAGTCTCCCTAACCTCCCTCGCCGCCTTCCTGCGACCCCCAAACGCCCCAGCTCCGCTCCCGCCCTTCCTCTCCCGCTACCACACGCCTCTCGGACACCAGGCTCGCCCTCTTGCTAAAACCTCCTGCGATTCTCTTCCTCTTCCACCCCGCACCCCCATCATTACTGTTCCACATCTTGGTCACGATTCTCCGCAAAGAGGCCGAGAAGGTTCGGGTCTGGGGGAATCGCGGAAAACCACAGAAGGCGGCCGCCACTGCGCCGCTCTGGCTACTTTTCTCGGGCGCCACAAACTCCTTCCCGCGAATGGCGGAGCCAGTCAGCTCCCAGGTGCTTCTCGCTTCAGCCAATCGGTGCTCACGAATGCTACGCTTGTTCCTGTCTTCTCTGCCCATGCTCCAGAAAACGCGTACTGCGCTCCCAGTTGGCTCCAAAAGCCTCCGCGGCCATCTTTACGAAGGGCAAAACCCTCCGCACTAGCGGAAGCAAGGAGCTGGCAGGGCGGTATCGCAAGAAATCAACCAATGAGAACAATACTACCGCGACGCAGCGCCGTGTGATCCCACTCTCGTCAAGTGCGCGACTTCTGACGTCACTTCCTTTGTTCGGCGTGCCCAGGTTCCCGCCAAACTATCATCAATCAGACGACGCCTTCATCTAAAGGGCTGTAGTGGAGTTTTGGCTTCGGTGTTTCCCACCCGCGGTTGCGCGGGAATTGCGCACCTCAGGGATTCGCAGCACTAACCTCACAGCACCGCGTGGAGTTGCTTATTCTTTTACATAGGAAGTCACATTCTCTTCGTGTAATGCCACCAATGGTGCCGATTCTCCCCAGTGGGGCTGTGAGAAACCTACGCCCTCTTGCCCATGACAGACTTGTGAAAGATCTGAGGGTGGTGCACCTCGTCCCCCACCTGACCCCACCCCAGTCTCATCCAGGCTTGGCCTCTCCAGTCATTTTGACCATTTTTCATAATTCTTCATATAACGTGCTGGTCTGTTCCTCCCATAGGGAGTGGAACATTTTGTCAGTTCCTTCCTCAAAATACTAATGCATTGTTAGAATTTTATGTTCATTTATGTATTTAAGAAAAATTAGCAGGTGCTGTGGCTCATGCCTGTAAACCCAGCAAATGGGGTCTGAGGCCGGAGGACCGCTTGAGGCTGGAAGTTTGAGACCAGCCTGGGCAGCATAGTTAGACCCTCTCTCAAAAAATATTTTAAAAAATTAGTCTGGTGTGGTGGCAAGTGCCTGGGGTCCCAGCTACTGGGGTGGCTAAGGTGGGAGGATCACCTGGGCCTGGGGTGTCCAGGCTGCAGTGAGCTGTGATGCCACCACTGCACTCCAGCCTAGGTGGCAGAGAGAGACTACGACTCAAAAAAAAAAAAAAGAATTGTTTACGCCTTCTTTGTTCCTGGCCCTGTGCTGGCCACTGGGATTCAATGGTTAAGTAAGATAGACATGGCCTTTGGGCTCCAGGACTGTGTGTTTTTTCTTCTCTTCTTCTTTTTCCTTTTTTTTTTTTTTTTTTTTGGAAATGAAGTTTTGCTTTTGTTGCCCAGGCTGGAGTGCAATGGTGCGATCTCACCTCACTGCAACCTCCGCCTCCCAAGTTCAAGTGATTCTCCTGCCTCAGCCTCCGGAGTAAATGGGATTACAGGCACGTGCAACCACACCCGGCTAATTTTTGTATTTTTAGTAGAGATGGGGGTTTCGCCATGCTGGTCAGGCTGGTCTCGAACTCCTGACCTCAAGTGATCCACCCGCCTTGGCCTCCCAAAGTGTTGGGATTACAGGCGTCAGCCACTGCACCCTGCTTTCTTCTTTCTTCTTCCTCCTCCTCTTCACTTTGACATTCAGAGCACTGGGCAGAAATCACATCGAGTCAACAGTCGCCGCGGACCTTCGCGGTGATTTGTTTTAATTAAACAGATTTCCCTGGTCGCCTCCTCTCCACCTCCCTCCTGCCCCCTCCCTTTTCCTCCCACCCATCCCCCTTTCTCCCCCAACTCCTTCCCTGTTCCTTTTTTTTCTTTTTCTCTTCTTTTCTTTTTTTTTTTTTTTGAGACAGAGTTTCGCTCTTGTTGCCCAGGCTGGAGTGCAATGGCCCGATCTCGGCTCACTGCAACCTCTGCTTCCCGGGTTCAAGCGATTCTCCTGCCTCAGCCTCCCAAGTAGCTGGGATTACAGGGATACGCCACCCACCCCCGGCTAATTTCTTTTTTTGTATTTTTAATAGAGACAGGGTTTCTCCATGTTGGTCAGGCTGGTCTTGAACTCCCGACCTTAGGTGATCTGCCACCTCGGCCTCCCAAAGTGCTGGGATTACAGGCGTGAGCCACCAGGCCTGGTTTTTGTGTGTGTGTGTGTGAAAAACAGGGTTTCACTCTGTCGCCCAGGCTGGAGTGCAATGGCACGATCTCTGGGATTACAGGCCCAACTCCCTCCCCCTTCCTTCTTTTTTCTCCACCTCTCTCCTCCTCCTCCTCTCTCCCCCTTCCTCCTCCTCTTTCCTCCTCCACCCTCCTCCTCCTCTCTCCTCCTCCTTTCTCCTGCCTCAGCCTCCTTCGTAATCCTTCTGGGATTACAAGCCCAACTCCCTCCCTCCCTCCCTCCCTTCCTTCCTCCTTCCTCCCTCCTTCCTCCCTCCCTCATTCCTTCCTTCCTCTCCCCCTCCACCTCCCCCTTCCTCCTTCCTCCCTCCTCTCCTCCTTCCTCCCTCCTCTCCTCCTTCTGCTGCTTCTTCTCCTCCTTGTCCTCCTTCTCCTTCCTCCTTCCCCTTCTTCCTTCCTCTTTAAAAATAAATCAGATGGTGGCAGGTGCCTGTAGTCCCAGCTACTCGGGAGGCTGAGGCAGGAGAATGGTGTGAACCCGGGAGACGGAGCTTGCAGTGAGCCGAGATCGCGCCACTGCACTCCAGCCTGGGGGAAAGAGCGAGACTCTGTCTCAAAAAATAAATAAGTAAATCAGAAAGAGCCAAGTGCAGTGGTACACCATGCAATCCCAACTACTTGGGAGGCTGAGGCTGGAAGATCGCTTGAGCCCAGGAATCCGAAGCTACAGTGTGTGATGATCTTGCCTGTGAATGGCTGGTACACTCCAGCCTGGACAAGGGAGCAAGAGCCTATCTCTTAACAAAATAAAAAAGAGAAAGAAATTAAAATGTCTTAAAATATAACACAATGCCAAATATCAAAATCAGATTTTCGCCCAGGATTTCAAGACCTGGGTGATCTGATAAGTCAAATAGAGGAGTTAGTTCTCAATCAATGCTAAAGTAATTGGTATTTACTGTGTGTGTGGATGTGGTAGTAAACTCATCTCTTAATTTAGTTTTGTCAAGTTGAAGTTTTCCTGTCACATAAAAGTAATTTCTGGGAGGTCTTCCACTTCCCTCTCCAGGCAGGTTGTACACTTTATTCCTGGACTGGGGGCTGTCAGGGAAATCTAAAGTAAGACTGAGAAGAAGAGAAATCGTCTTTTTTTTTTTTTTTTTTTTGAGTCAGGGTCTTGCTGTATTGTCCAGGCTAGAGTGTAGTGGCATGATCACAGCTCACCACAGCCTTGACTCAACCTCCCTGGTCTCAGGTGAACCTCCCGCCTCAGCCTCTTACATAGCTGGGACTACAGGTGTGCACCACCACACTTGACTAATTTTTGTATTTTTTGTAGAAACGGGGTTTCCCATGTTGCCCAGGCTGATCTCGACCCCCTGGGCTCAAGTAATCCGCCCAGCTTGGCCTCCCAAAGTGCTAGGATTACAGGTGTGGTCCAGCTGAAATCATCCTTTAAGACCAATCTGGTGACACACCCATTAGGATTGCCACTATTCAACAAAATAAAAAACAACAAATGTTGGTGAGGATGTGGAAAATCGAAACTTTTGTGCACCGTTACTGGGAATGTAAAATGGCACAGCAACTATGGAAAACAGTATGGTGGTTCCTCAAATAATTACAAATAGAATTACCATATGACCCGGCAATTCGACTTCTGTGTCTATACCCAAAAGAATTGAATGGGAGGACTTGGAAATATTTGAACACCTGTGTGCATAGCTGCATTATTCATGATACCCAAAAGTGGAAGCAGACACATAAAAGGATAAACAAAACAAAATGTGGTATAGATATACAGTGGATTAATATTCAGCGTTAAAAAGGAAGGAAATTCTGAGACATGTTACAATGTGGAGAACCTCAAAAACTGCAAAGTTAAATAAGCCAGTCACAAAAGGACAAATATTATCTGATTCCACTTATATGTGGTACCTCGAGTAGTCTAATTCATATGCACAGAAAGTCAAAGGGATACAAAATTAACCAGGCATGGTGGTGCCCACTTGTAATCTCAGCTACTTGGGAGAACTGAGGTGGGAAGATGGCTCGAGCCCGGGAGGTGGAGAGATCGCGCCATTGCACTCCATCCTGGGTGACAGAGCCAGACCCTGTCTCAAAACAACAACAACAACAAAAGAGTCAAATAGTGGTCATAGAGGGCAATAGATAATTAGTATTTAATGAGTACAGAATTTCAGTTTGGGAAGATGGAAAAGTTCCAGAGGTGGATAGTGGTGATGGTTGTACAGCAACGTGAATATATTTATTGCCACTGAACTGTACACTTGAAATGGTTAAAGTCCTAAGTATTAGGTTATATATATTTTACCACAATTAAAAACATTATTGTTTTAAAGAGAGAGGAAAAAAATAACCCAATCTGCTCTTTGTTGAGTACATACCACCTGCCAGGTACATGCATTATTTGCTCTGCTAAGTGTTTAATATATGTCTCAATGTTTTAGACCTGCCATTTTAACCTCCAATGTCATTTTGCCTCCATTTCATAAATATACATATTTTAATCAGATCTGACCCAATATTGGTGAATTTCCATTTATACTTAATTCTCTGTTCAATATTCTGTACAGTGTAAGTTACCCATTTCCAATTTTTGCCATTTTAATTCTGCAGAAATCATTTTTGTGGAGTATTTCCTGGGCAGAGTTTACAATGAAAATTTATTTCATCAATAAAAATTAGATCCCGATCAAATTTTACAGATTTTTTACATCTGCCACTGTCATTTTATGGGTGCTCCTTATTTGTATCAAGTATAATTTGATTTGGAGTGATTTTTTCTTTTTTTTGAGACAGGGTCTCAGTCTGTCACCCAGACTGGAGTGCAGTGGCATAATCTTAGCTCACCGCAACCTCTGCCTCTCATGCTCAAGCGATTCTCCTGTCTCAGCCTCCCGAGTAGCTGGGAGTACAGGCATGCACCATCATGCCCAGCTAAGTTTTTTTTGGTATTTTTAGTAGAGATGGGGTTTCACCATGTTGGCCAGGCTGGTCTCAAACTCCTGACTTCAAATGATCTACCCGTCTCGGCCTCCCAAAGTGCTGGGATTACAGGCGTGAGCCACCATGCCCGCCGAACTTTTTTTTTTTTTTTTTGAGAGGGAGTCTCCTTCTGTCGAGCCCAGGCTGGAGTGCAGTGGCGTAATCTCAGCTCACTGCAACCTGTCTCCTGGATGCAAGCAATTATCCTGCCCCAGTCTCCCAAGTAGCTGGGATTACAGGTGCCTGCCACCACGCCTGGCTAATTTTTTGTATTTTTAGTAGACACGGGGTTTCACCATAGTGGCTGGTCTCGCACTCCCAGCCTCAGGCAATCCACCCGCTTTGGCCTCCCAAAGTGCTGGGATTACAGGTGTGACCCACCGCGCCTGGCCTGGGGTGATTTTTTAAAATAGTTTTCAATGTTAAACACATGTGATTTTCCAAAAATTTTTTTGGTCTAAGATAATTTTACTAGATGGAGTTTTAGCTGTTTTCAGTTTTAAATTACACTGATTATTTCTACCAGTAATACTCATTATGAATGGATAATACTGATAGAATTACTTTCAATATCAGAGAGTGGAGCAGAACATTTCATTCACAACTACATTTGTTCCTCGGTATACACAAGGGATCAGTTCCAGGACCCCCAGTATACCAAAATCTGCCCATACTCAAGTCCCATAGTTGGCCCTGTGGAACCTGCTAATATGCAAAGTCAGCCCTCCTATACTGGGTTTCGCGTTCTGGAAACACTATATTTTCAATCTGCGATTGGTTGAAAAAAATCTGTAAAAGTGGGCTGGGGCTGGGAATGGTGGCTCATGCCTATAATCCCAGCACTTTGGGAGTCTGAGGCGGGTGGGTCATGAGGTCAGAAGTTCAAGACCAGCCTGGCCAACATGATGAAACCGCATCTCTACTAAAAATACAAAAAATTAGCCAGACATGGTGGTGGTCGCCTGTAATCCCAGCTACTCCGGAGGCTGAGGCAGGAGAATTGCTTGAACCCAGGAGGCGGAGTTTGCAGTAAGCAGAGATCCTGTCATTACACTCCAGCCTGGGCAACAGAGTAAGACTCTGTCTCAAAAAAAAAAGAGATAATAATAATAATAATAAGTGGGCCAGGCTGTAGGGACCCGCCCCACAGGGTCGGTGGGTCTCTCCCTGTGTGCAGCGACGAGAGAGTGTAGAAATAAAGACACAAGACAAAGAGATAAGAGAAAAGGCAGCTGGGCCCGGGGGACCACTACCACCAATGCGCCGAGACCAGTAGTGGCCCCGAATGTCTGACTGCGCTGTTATTTATTGGATACAAGGCAGAAGGGGCAGGGTAAAGAATGTGAGTCACCTCCAATGATAGGTAAGGTCACGTGGGTCATGTGTCCACTGGACAGGGGGCCCTTCCCTGCCTGGCAGCTGAGGCAGAGAGGGAGAGGAGACAGAGAGAAAGACAGCTTACGCCATTATTTCTGCATATCAGGGACTATTAGTACTTTCACTAATTTACTACTGCTATCTAGAAGGCAGAGCCAGGCGTACAGGATGGAACATGAAGGCGGACTAGGAGTGTGACCACTGAAGCACAGCATCACAGGGAGACGGTTAGGCCTCCGGATAACTGCGGGCAAGCCTGACTGAAGTCAGGCCCTCCACAAGAGGTGGAGGAGCAGAGTCTTCTCTAAACTCCCCCGGGGAAAGGGAGACCCCCTTTCCCAGTCTGCTAAGTAGCAGGTGTTTTCCCTTGACACGCTACCGCTGGACCACAGTCCGCCTGGCAACTGGCATATTCCCAGACGCTGGCATTACCGCTAGACGAAGGAGCCCTCTGGTGGCCCTGTCTGGGCATAACAGAAGGCTCGCACTCTTGTCTTCTGGTCACACCTCACTATGTCCCCTCAGTTCCTATCTCTGTATGGCCTGGTTTTTCCTAGGCTATGATTATAGAGCGAGGATTATTATAATATTGGAATAAGAAGTAATTGCTACAAACTAATGATTAATGATATTCATATATAATCATATCTAAGATCTATATCTGGTATTACTATTCTTGTTTTATATTTTATTATACTGGAACAGCTCGTGTCCTCTGTCTCTTGCCTCAGCGCCTGGGTGGCTTGCCGCCCACACCAGGCACGATGGCTCATGCCTGTAATCCCAGCATTTTGGGAGGCCGAGGCTGGCGGATCACTTGGGGTCAGGAGCTGGAAACCAGCCTGGCCAACATGGTGAAACCCCGTCTCTACTAAAAATACAAAAAGATTAGCCGGGCATGGTGGTGGGCGCCTGTAATCCCAGCTACTTTGGAGGCTGAGGCAGGAGAATTGCTTGAACCCAGGAGGCAGAGGTTGCAGTGAACCGAGATTTCGCCACTGTACTCCAGCCTGGGTGACAGAGCGAGACTCCATCTCAAAAACAAACAAACAAACAAAATCCATATAAGTGGACCTGTGCAGTTCAAACCTGTGTTGTTCAAGGGTCAACTTATTGTTCAATGCTAAATTTATTAAACTCTAATAGCTAATAAAACTTGAAATCAAACCTTTGGGTATTTAAACATTGTTTACACATTTAATTAAATATGCTTAAAATTTTAAAGTGCAATTAAAGTTTTAGGATGGCTAATTCTTATGAATACTTCAGATATCTTAAAGAGCAGACAAAACATACAGAAACAATGATTTACTGGGAAGCTCATGAGGTTTAAGCTTCAGGGCCCCTCACTTGCACAGCCTCTTCCAAGGGTCTACATTCATACTTACGTTTGTATCTTTGCATTCTTTTTCTTAAAGAAAGCCGCCCAAATTGTGTAAGCTTCTGGCCCCACAAAATCTAGATCCTCATGTCCCATACTTCTTTGGATCCTTGCTTTATTTATTTTGTTATCCTCCTAAGGCTTCTGTACCATTATTTATTTATTTATTTTGAGACAGAGTATTACTCAGTTACCCAGGCTGGAGGTGCAGTGGCAGAATCTCAGCTCACTGCAGCCTCAACTTCCCAGTCTCAAGCCATCCTCCCACCTCAGCCTCCCAAGTAGTTAGGACAACAGGTGTGCACCACCATGCCCAGCTAATTTTTATAATTTTTTTGTAGAGACGGGATTTCACCATGTTGCCCAGGCTGGTCTGGGACTTCTGGGCTCAAGCAGTCCGTCCACCTTGGAGTCCCAAAGGGCTGGAATTACAGGTGTGAGCCACCACACCCAGGTGAAAATATTATATTATATTTATTTATTTATTTTGAGACAGAGTCTCACTCTCTCGCCCAGGCTGGAGTGTAGTGGCGCAATCTTGGCTCACTGCAACCTCCATCTCCCGGGTTCAAGCGATTCTCCCGCCTCAGCCTCCTGAGTAGGTGGGATTACAGGTGCCCGCCACCACGCTCTGCTAAGTTTTGTACTTTTAGTAGAGACGGGGTTTCACCATGTTGGCCAGGCTGGTCTCGAACTCCTGACCTCGTGATCTGCCAGCCTCGGCCTCCCAAAGTGCTGGGATTACAGGTGTGAGCCACCGCGCCCAGCCGAAAATACTTATTTTTTAAGGTTAGACGTTTACATTTCTTTTTCCAATTCAACATAGCATGTTGCTATACTTTATATTTGTCACAATGACAGATGAATTGTGGGTGTTTTCTAAGATCTTGGAGTAAAGATCATTACACTGGAAAAGGCATGGGATCTGGGTGTGCCTCTAGCAAAAAGGATAGGGTCAAAGGTCCTGCTTTATTTACTTAATCTTCATGATCACCAAATGAGGGAAGCAGTATGTCATCCGCATTTTACAGATAAGGCAACTGCCCCCCAACCTCTTCTACATCACAGCTACAAATAGAAAATAATGTTTGCATGGTACATTGGATTAAACACAAGACACTGGCTGGGGCCAAAGGTACAAGGTGACCATTAGTCCTGGTTTACCCAGGACTTTCCCAGTTTTTTTTTTTTTTTTTTGAGACAGAGTCTTGCTCTATTGCCCAGGCTGGAGTGCAGTGGCGCCATCTCGGCTCACTGCAAGCACTGCCTCCTGGGTTCACACCATTCTCCTGCCTCAGCCTCCCGAGTAGCTGGGACTATAGGTGCCCACCACCACGCCTGGCTAATTTTTTGTATTTTTAGTAGAGACGGGGTTTCACCGTGTTAGCCAGGATGGTCTCTATCTCCTGAACTTGTGATCTGCCCACCTCGGCCTCCCAAAGTGCTGGGATTACAGGAGTGAGCCACAGCGCCCAGCCAACTTTCCCAGTTTTTAAGTGAAAGTCCCAAGTCCCATATTCCAGAAACCTCCTCACACCACCCAGTCCCAGTTGAACTAAGACGGTTAGTTACCCTGGTCAGGGGTTCCTGACTGACCTATGGATGAATGTCTTACTGTTCCTGTAACCTTTGGGTGCTGTAATGGTGTGCCTGACCACTCTGGTGAGACTGTCATCAGCCTAAGGTCACAGAGCTAGTAGAGGGAAGAGTTGGAGTTGAACCCAGTTCTGTGTGACTCCTGAGCCCAACTCTTTTCAGAGACGAGGTTTTGCTGTGCTGCCTAGGCTGGTCTTGACACCTGGCCTCAAGTGATCTGCCAGCCTTGGCCTCCCAGAGTGCTAGGATTACAGGCATGAGCTACTGTGCCCAGCCACTATGTATAATTTTAAAGAGTACTCCAGGAAGAGGTGTACCCAGGAGGACAGATGGTAAGAGAGACACCTACAAAGAAGTGACAGTGCCCAAGCTAAATGTCATGCTAAGAACTTAGGATTTTTTTACCATTTGGCCCAGCCATCCCATTACTGGGTATATACCCAAAAGATTATAAATCATGCTGCTATAAAAACACATGCACACATATGTTTATTGTGGCACTATTCACAATAGCAAAGACTTGGAACCAACCCAAATGTCCAACAATGATAGACTGGATTAAGAAAATGTGGCATATATACACCATGGAATACTATGCAGCCATAAAAAATGATGAGTTCATGTCCTTTGTAGGGACATGGATGAAGCTGGAAACCATCATTCTCAGCAAACTATCACAAGGACAAAAAACCAAACACCACATGTTCTCACTCATAGATGGGAATTGAACAATGAGAACACATGGACACAGGAAGGGGTACGTCACACACCGGGGACTGTCGTGGGGTGGGGGGAGGGGGGAGGGATAGCATTAGGAGATATAACTAATGCTAAATGATGAGTTAATGGTTGCAGCACACCAACATGGCACATGTATACATATGTAACAAACCTGCACATTGTGCACATGTACCCTAAAACTTAAAGTATAAAAAAAAACAAAAAAAACTATATGGTCTTAGAGAGTCAAGTTAAATAAATTTGAAAAAACTGCATTCTTAAAGATTCACTATTCATTTTTGCATAAGAGCTATGAGATGTTTATGCAAAATATAGCAATAATTTGTTTAATGCATAATATCTTTGTTCATAATAAACTTTTATTATATAGGCCTAAAAAGTTTATTGTTTCCTAGAAGACTATATTAAGATGTTTCTGCAACAAAGGTCTGTAACACATTAGTCTTTCTGACTTTTCTTCTACCATAATGTACATTAATTTAATTTTCATGATCCTTAGAAAAATCTGTTTTATGCAACTGTTATTTTAAATTATGTGTGGGATATATTTAATAAATGATAAGATTGTGTTCATTTAAAAATTTATACAAAAACAGGTTTTGGAAAATTACCAGTCAAAAATCAATGTAGGAAAATGGCACCAGGCAAGAAAGGCAACACATATTTCTTTAGTCATAGGTTTTCCAAATGAAGTTGCTTAACAGAAGAATCTATGCAGCTCTCTGGTCGTTAGAATGATAAAAGCAAAACTATTTGTCAGAGAAATCCCTGAAAGATCTAATTTTCGAAAATGTTAGAAGAGAAAAAGAATCAAGTTTGTAGCATGATAAAAAAAAATTAGCTTAGAACACACAAAATTCACATTCTTAATAGTGAATTTATAAAATACAAAAATATATGTATATAGACGATCTGTATTACATCGTTTTTTAAAAGGTATGAGAGATGATTCAGAAATAAACACTTCTAAAGGGTAAAATTTACTTAGAGAAACTATGTAACCTACAACCATATATATCTGTATATATAAAATATAGTTATGCACATTTTATATATATAAATATGTATGCATATATATGTAAAGTGAGTGTGTAATGTGAATTAACTAATGTCATAAACAAAGTAAAATAAGAAAAAAAAAAAACTTAGGATTTTTTTTCCCACAGCCATGGGGAGCCACAGGTTTTTGGAGCAAGAGAATTACAAGATCACTTCCAGATTGAGTGAGGCAGAGTGAGGGAGTGTGGAGAGGCCAGGAACTGCCTGAGACTAGAGGTAGGGAGATCTGTTAGGAAGCTGGATTAACAGACCCAGGTAGCAATGATGCAGACCTGCACCACGGCAGAGACTGTGGGAAAGAAAGGGGCAGAGCAAGCAGAAGTCATAGGAAGGGGCAAAGCTTTGGGTGTCTTCAAGTCATTAATTTTTTTATTCATCCAGACTTACTCATTCCACCATACATTTATTTGATGAATATATATTCAGTGCCAGGAACTGTGCTAACCCTCAAGTGACTCTAGTTTTGAATCTGGGTGAAATTCAGAAATGGATGAGGAGAAATAGAGTGGAACCCAGGAACAGAAGCAGGTTTCTTCAATTAATGTTTGGCCAGGCCAAGTTTGTCAATCGTGGACAACTTAAAAATTTCTGAAATTTTTAAGGACCAACCATCACAAAAAGCCCAGATAAGAGAAGACACGAATAGATGGTATAATTTGAGGCCTCCCAGGTTTTATCTCTACTTATTTTTTATTATTTATTTTTTTTTTTGAGACAGAGTTTCACTCTTGTTGCCCTGGCTGGAATGCAATGGCGCGATCTGGGCTCACTGCAACCTCCGCCTCCTGGGTTCAAGCGATTCTCCTGCATCAGCCCCCCGAGTAGCTGGGATTACAGGCATGCACCACCATGGCCGGCTACTTTTGTATTTTTAATAGAGACGGAGTTTCTCCATGTTGGTCAGGCTGGTCTCAAACTCCCGACCTCAGGTGATCCACCTGCCTCGGCCTCCCAAAGTGCTGGGATTATAAGTGAGTCACTGCGCCTAGCTCACTACTTATTCTTTTGAGCAGTCACTGCTGCTGCAAAGGGGAAAATTTGAGTAATTATTCCGTGATCTTTTCACTTTCTTTTATTTATTTATTTTATTTTTTTCGAGGTGGAGTTTCACTCTGTCACCCAGGCTGGAGTGCAGTGGCACAATCTCGGCTCACTGCAACCTCCGTCTCCCAGCTTCAAGCAATTCTCCTGCCTCAGCCTCCCTAGTACCTAGGATTACAGGCACCTGCCACCACGCCCGGCTCATTTTTTTGTATTTTTAGTATAGATGGGGTTTTGCCATGCTGGCCAGGCTGATCTCAAACTCCTTGACCTCAGGTGATCCACCCGCCTTGGCCTCCCAAAGTGCTGGGATTACAGGCGTGAGCTATGGCACCCAGCCTGATCTTTTCACTTTCCTCCTCCAAAACCTTCAGTGGCTCCCCATGAACTGTATGAAAAAGTTCAAGGTTCTTAGAACGGCACCCAAACTGAGCCCCATCACAGTTATAATTTTAATTTGTCTGCGTGACTCTGTCAAAGCCTGTTTCTCTCACTAATCTAGAACCGAGTTTTGTCCACCATTGTATCACCAGCACTTGCCACAGTTCTTGGCACATAGAGGCTGCTTAATAAATGGATGTAGAACGAATGTTAAATACATGAGTGAATGAATGCAAAAGAGCAAAGTGTCCTTGCCTGGGCTACAGGCCAGCAGTCAGAGATTCTGTCCCGGTCTTCTGTGGACTTGAACCCCAGGTCAACCACAGTTGCAGCCTGGCTTCCCAGAGGCTCTGAGGCCAGGAATGGGCAAAGGTGATCAGCACCTGAGGGCTTTCCCTTCCTGCAAGGGCTTTGCCACCAGGGTGTTTGTTTTATATGATGCAAACTAGAAATAAAATTCTAAGTCCCACCCCGATTGAACAGACCCCTCTTGGCCACGGGGACTCCACAAAAACCTTAAAAACTGAATTCCTGGCCATGATGACACACTTCATTATACCCGCTCCCTTTTGGAGTCAGGCACAACAACTGACCAGCATAAATGTTAAAATAGAGACGGTAAGACTGATGAAACAGACTCTTTGTGGCAATAAGATACCAAATTATAAACAAGATCTAGGGCCATGCCAGTCAAGGGTTAAGTCATGCCAGCAGGCCATCAACCTGCTACATAGCATCTTATCATCATTTAAAACATTCCTTTCTGGTGGGGCGCCGGGGCTCACGCCTGTAATCCCAGCACTTTGAGAGGCCGAGGTGGGCAGATCACCTGAGGTCAAGAGTTGAGGACCAGTCTGGCCAATGTAGTGAAACCCTATCTCTACTAAAAATACAAAAATTAGCCAGGCATGGTGGCAGTTGCCTGGAATCCCAGCTACTCGGGAGGCTGAGACTGGAGAATTGCTTGAACCCAGGAGGGGGAGGTTGCAGTGAGCCAAGATCACACCACCGCTCTTCAGCCTGGGTGACACAGCGAGACTCCGTCTCAAAAAAAAAAAAAAGTAAAACGTTCCTTTTTGCTGACTTCAGGTTTTAGACACAACCTTACTCCTTTAACCAACTGCAAATTAAAGAATCTCTGGGCCGGGCGTTGTGGCTTACGCCTGTAATCCCAGCACTTTGGGAGGCCGAGGTGGGTGGATCACCTGAGGTCTGGAGCTCAAGACCAGCTTGGCTAACATGGTGAAACCTTGTCTCTACTAAAAATACAAAATTAGCCAGGCGTGGCGGCACATGCCTGTAATCCCAGCTACTTGGGAGGCTGAGGCAGGAGAATCACTTGAATTCGGGAGGTGGAGGTCGCAGTGAGCCGAGATCATGCCACTGCACTCCAGCCTGGGCAATAAGAGGGAAACTCTGCCTCAAAAAAAAAAAAAAAAAGAATCTCTGGGTGGGTTGTGGTGGCTTATGCCTGTAATCCCAGCACTTTGGGAGGCCAAGGTGGGCAGATCACTTGAGCCCAGGAGTTTGAGACCAGTGTGAACAACATTAGTTGAGTGTGGTGGTTTGCACCTGCAGTCTCAGCTACTTGAGAGGTTGAGGTGGGAGGACTGCTAGAGCCTAGGAAGTAGAGGTTGCAGGAGGCAGAGCTTGCAGTAGGGCCACTGCACTCCAGCCTGGGCGGCAGAGTGAGATGAGACCCTGTCTACAAATAAATAAATAAATAAACCTATAAGCCCCTGTTTTAAGATATCCTGCCTTTTCAGACCAAATCTATGTATACCTTCCGTGTATTGACTTATGTCTTTGCCTGTAACTCCTGCCTTCCTAATATGTATAAAACCAAACTGTAATTCGACCTCCTGGGACCACTTACTCAAGGATTCTTGGGTTTGTGTTTTCACTGGGTGTGGTCACTCATATTAACTCAGAAAAAACCTCTTTAAAATATTTTACAGAGTTTGATTTTTCTACTAACGTGCGCTACTGAGGTTATAGGACAAAAAGGGATACAGCAAAAACATGAAGAGCCCTTACTTCTTGTCAGCTTCACACAACATGTCTTTTTTTTCTTTTTTTGAGACAGGATCTCACTCTTTTGCCCAGCCTGGAGTGCAGTGGTGATCTTGGCTCATTGCAGCCTCAGCCTCCTGGGCTGAAGCTATCCTCCCGTCTCAGCCTCCCAAATAGCTGGAACTACAGGTGCGTGCCCACAACTGGCTAATTTTTATTTTTATTTATTTATTTATTTTTGTAGAAATGGAGCCTCTCATGTTGTTTAGGCTGGTTTTGAATTCCTGGGCTCAGGCTATCCTCCCTCCTTTGCCTCACAAAGGGCCGGGATTACAGGTGTGAGCCACTGTGCCTGGCCAACATGCTTTTCTCTTAAAAGTGGTGGGGATTTCCTGGAAATTACAGTTGCCAAGAGTCAAACAAATGGTTTGGGCAATTTGAAGAAGAGGGGCTGTTTTGTAGCTAAGAAGGCAAAGTCTGGACCACTCGGATTTCCCTCTTCAGTTACCTCTTTCAGCAAACCCAGCACAGGCGCCTCCAGCTGGTCAGGCCCACGAAGAAGCACTGCCATTGAGTCAAAGGCTCTTGACAGAGCACTGAGTGGGGGCTTAGCTCCCCACCCCCACCCCTGCTTCCACTCTGAGCCCTAGCTGTGCCTGTCTGGGATGGGGGCATGTTTCCTTTTTTTTTTTTTTTCTTAAATATATATATATATTTTTGACCGGGTGCGGTGGCTCACTCCTGTAATCCCAGCCCTTTGGGAGGCTGAGGCAGGTGGATCACAAGGTCAGGAAATCGAGACCATCCTGGCTAACACAGTGAAACCCCGTCTCTACTAAAAATACAAAAAATTAGCCAGGCGTGTGGCAGGCGCCTGTATTCCCAGCTACTCGGGAGGCTGAGGCAGGAAAATGGCATGAACCCGGGAGGCGGAGCTTGCAGTGAGCAGAGATCGCACCACTGCACTCCAGCCTGGGCTACAGTGCGAGACTTCGTCTCAAAAAAAAAAAAAAATTAAAAAATATATATTTTTTAATTAATTTTTTTTCGGAGTCTCACTCTGTTGCCAGGCTGGAGTGCAGTGACACAATCTCAGCTCACTGCAACCTCCAACTTCTTGGTTCAAGTGATTCTCCTGCCTCAGTCTCCAGAGTAGCTCTGATTACAGCCACCTGCCACCATGCCCAGCTAATTTTTGTATTTTTAGTAGAGATGGGGTTTCACCATGTTGGTCAGAATGGTCTCGATCTCCTGACCTCATGATCCGCCTGCCTCGGCCTCCCAAAGGGCTGGGATTACAGGTATGAGGTCACCACGCCCAGCCTATTTATTTATTTATTTAATGAGATGGGGTCTTGTTGTGTTGCCTAGGCTGGTCTTGAACTCCTGGGTCCAAGCAATCCTCCCATCTTGGCCTCCCAAAGTGCTGTGATTATAGGTGTGAACCACTGTGCTCAGCTGGAGGCATCTTTTTCTAATACACACAAAGGCCTAGAGGAGTCCCCTTTTCTACATTCACAAAGATATCTTATTTACTGGTGGTGGTGATGATGGCATCTTCAGGGGACACTGACCAAAAAGCTGAGGTATTTAAAAGAAGCCCTTGCAGGCCTGGTGCGGTGACTGATGCCTGTAATCCCAGCACTTTGGGAGGGTGAGGTGGGTGGATCCCTTGAGCCTAAAAATTTGAGACCCACCTGGGCAACCCAGCCAAACCCCCTTTTTGCTAAACATACAAAAATTAGCTGGGTGTGGTGGTGTGCACTTGTAGTCCCAGATACCTGAGAGGCTGAGGTGGGAGGATTGCTTAAGCCTGGGAGTTCAGGGCTGCAATGAGCCATGATAGTGCCACTGCACTCCAGCCTGGGTGACAGAGCAAGACCCTGTCTCAGAAAAAGCAAAGCGAAGAAAAGAAAAGAAGTCCTGCATGCAGTCAAAAGCTGAGTAAGACTCTAGCACCCCTCAGACGGGTTTATTTTTTTATTTTATTTTATTTTTTTGAGACTGAGTCTTGCTGTGTCGCCCAGGCTGGAGTGCAGTGGTGTGATCTTGGCTCGCTGCAAGCTCCGCCTCTCAGGTTCACGCCATTCTCCTGCCTCAGCCTCCCAAGTAGCTGGGACTACAGGCGCCCGCCACCACGCCCGGCTATTTTTTTGTATTTTTAGTACCATGTTAGCCAGGATGGCCTCGATCTCCTGACCTCATGATCCACCCGCCTCGGCCTCCCAAAGTGCTGGGATTACAGGCGTGAGCCACCATGCCCAGCCTAGATGGGTTTATGAGGAGCTCCTGTGCCCTCCCAGAACTCTCTCCCTTGTTCCAATTTCAAGTGTAACCATTGCCAACTCCCTGCTCAGCCCTGGGAGCGCTGGCTGCCCTAGACTCCTTGTCTGCCCTCCTTCCCCACCAGTCCCATAGGTTACCTTCCACGCATACCTCGACATGCCCTAGATTATAAATCAGGCCACAGGCTCAGGGGCAAGAAAAGTCACACGGCTGTATTCTCATTAAATCAATAGCAGTGGGTCTCTGAGCTTTCTTCCCTCTGGACTGGCAGAAGATTCAGTCTTGGTGATTATTTTGATGCCCCTCACTTCCTTGGGGTGACCTAGGCCCTAAACAGAAATGGGGCTTTAGTCTGTAGTTGTTTGTGGACGTAATATACTTATCGGCTAAGGCTGCACAGTTCCTAGGGGCTGGAAATTCTGCTGCACCTCTGACCCCAGGGACTTAGCTAGGCCAGGAGCCTTGTTGTTGATTCATTTGTGCAATGCCCATGTTTTCGGCTGAATGTAAGCCCTGTGAGGGCAGAGGCTTTGCATTGTTGCATTGTTCACCACTGTCTTTTTTTCTTTTCAGATGGAGTTTGCTCTTGTCGACCAGGCTGGAGTGCAATGGCGTGGTCTCAGCTCACTGCAACCTCCACCTCCCGGGCTCAAGCGATTCTCCTGCCTCAGCCTCCTGAGTAGCTGGGATTACAGGCACCTGCCACCATACCCAGCTAATTTTTGTAATTTTAGTAGAGATGGGGTTTCACCATGTTGGCCAGGCTGGTCTTGAACTCCTGACCTCAGGTGATTTGCCTGCCTCGGCCTCCCAAAGTGCTGGGATTAAAGGTGCGAGCCACCGCACCCGGCCTGTTCACCACTTTCTAGACATCCAATATTTATTGAACCCAAGTAAATGTCCAAGGACTTCCTGTCTGAGAATCTGCTACCTTCCAGGGGCAACCTAGACTCTTAAGATCCAGCAACGTCTGTCTGCTGCCCTGGCTATGCCAGTCTCCCCTCTCTTATGACTGTTCCCTCCCTCCTTTCACTACACCCTCTAGGAGGTCAGAGGACACACCATGGAGGTAGCTGTCTCCAAGAAGCTGTGGCTTTCTACTCTGCCACATCCTCCTCCAAGGGAAGGGATCTTTGCTACCTACTTAGAATGGGGTTTAAAAATACAATTAGAGGCCAGGCGTGGTGGCTCAAGCCTGTAATCCTAGTACTTTGGGAGGCCGAGGCGGGCGGATCACGAGGTCAGGAGTTTGAGACCATCCTGGCCAACATGGTGAAACCCCGTCTCTACTAAAAATACAAAAAAATTAGCCGGGCATGGTGGCGGGCGCCTGTAGTCCCAGCTACTTGGGAGGCTGAGGCAGGAGAATGGCGTGAACCTGGGAGGCAGAGCTTGCAGTGAGCCCAGATGGTGCCACTGCACTCCAGCCTGGGCAACAGAGCCAGACTCTCTCTCCAAAAAAAAAAAAAAAAAAAAAAATACAGTTAGAACAGGAACTACTCAACCAATTACCCAGCCACAGCCTCTTCAGTTCCTCCCTACTACTAGTTACCAGTTCCTAAACGTAGCCCCTTACAGCTTTTCACCAAGACTTCTGCTATGGTTTAAATGCTTGTTCGCTCTAAAGCTGGTGTTATAATTAGTTACCATTATGGAGGTATTGGGAGGTTGGACCTTTAGAAGGTGACTGGGCCATCGGGGCTCCACTCTCATGAGTGGGAGTAATGCTGTTACAAAAGGGCAAGTTTGGCCTTCTTTTGTCTTGGCCCTTTGCCAAGACATGCCATGTGAGGACTCAGCCTTTCTCCTCTCCAAAGGATGCAGCATTCAAGGTATCATCTTGGAAGAAGCGAATGGCCTTACCAGACACTCAGCCTGCTGGTGCCTTGATCTTATACTTTCCAGCCTGCAGAACTGTGAGCCAATACACTTCTGCTCTTTATGAAATACTCAGTCTCAGGTATTCTGTTATAGTAGCACAGAATGGACTATGACAACTTACCTGCCTTAGCCTCCTTGCTGGTCTCCCCAGAAATCCATCTTCCACAGAGCCAGTGCATCTTTCTAAAATGCAAATTAGGTTGTGTCTCTGCCATAGCTCCCCACAGCTCTCAGCTCAAACAGCTGAGCACAACCTGGCTCCTGCCTGCTTCCCCAGCCTTAGCACCCCAAACCCAATATCACCCAGCTCAGCTCTCTGGGATGTTTCAGCTCCTTCTGCCTGGGATACCTTCCTCCCCAACTTTCTCCTTTTCCTGCTAACTCCTACTTGTAAATTAAGGTTAAGCTGGTGGGACAACCATATCTTATGTGCTTTGCCATGCAAAACAACAGGAAAGACCCAAGACCACCTGAGAAGTCTTCTTCCCCAAAAGTCAAACCTGAATGTCATCAAACCCTTGGCTGTAACTATCAGTTTACAGGAAATATGGGGGACAGAGGAATATGTTAAACGACACCACCAGAAAGGAATCAGCCAAATCCTCCAGAATGTGCGAAATTCATAGGACAAAGAACAAGGAAAAAATGGGGAGAGGGCAGGAGAGCTACAAATTAAGGGAGACTTAAGAGACACATCTACCAAATGCAATGTGTGGACCTTGTTTGGACCCTGATTTGAAAGAACCCGCTGTTAAAAAAAAAAAAAAAAAAAAAAAGAGACATCAGGGAAATTTGGTGACATCAGGGAAATTGACCACATATCTGCCTGGTGGAAGTAAGGAATTACTGTTTTTCTTTTTCTTTTTCTTTTCTTTTTTTTTTTTTTGAGATGGAGTCTCACTCTGTCGCCCAGGCTGGAGTGCAGTGGCACTATCTCGGCTCACTGCAAGCTCCGCCTCCCGGGTTCGAGTGATTCTCCTGCCTCAGCCTCCCAAGTAGCTGGGATTACAGGTGTGAGCCACCACACCTGGTGGAATTACTATTTTTTTTTTAGATCTGATAATGTGTTAGAAAAAGAGTCCTAGCCAGGTGCAGTGGCTCACGCCTGTAATCCCAGCACTTTGGGAGGCCAAGGTGGGCAGATCACCTGAGGTAAGGAGTTCGAGACCAGCCTGACCAATATGGAGAAACCCCATCTCTACTAAAAATACAAAATTAGCCAGGTGTGGTGGCGCATGCCTGTAATACCAGCTACTTGGGAGGCAGAGACAGGATAATCGCTTGAACCTGGGAGGCAGATTTGGTGGTGAGCCAAGATCCTGCCATTGCACTCCAGCCTGTGCAACAAGAGTGAAACTCCATCTCAAAAAAAAAAAAAGAAAGAAAGAAAAAGAGAATCCTTATCTTTTAGAGATAAATACTGTTTATGTTCAAGATGATATGATCACTGGAATTTAACATAATACAGTGGGGGCCAGGTATGGTAGCTCACACCTGTAAGCCCAGTGCTTTGGGAGGCTGAGGTGGGAGGATCACTTGAAGCCAGGAGTTTGGGACCAGCCTGAGTAATGTAGTGAGATGCTGTTTCTAAAAAAAAAAAAAAAAAAAAAAAGCTAGGTGAGGTGGTGAGTGCCTATAGTTCCAGAGGTTGAAGCAGGAAGATAGCTTGAGTCCAGGAGGTCGAGGCTGCAGTGAGCTATTATCTTGCCACTGCACTCTAGCCTGGGTGGCAGAGTGAGACAACCCCCTTTTTTTTTTTTTTTTTTTTTGAGACAGAGTCTTGCTCTGTCACCCAGGCTGGAATGCAATGGTGCAATCTTGGCTCACTGCAACTTCCACCTCCCAGGCTCAAGGGATCCTCCTGCCTCAGCCTCCCAAGTAGCTGGGCTATAGACATGTATTATCATGCCCAGCTAATTTTTGTATTTTTTGTAGAGATGGTGTTTCACTATGTTGCTCAGGATGGCCTCAAACTCCTGGGCTCAAGCGATCCTCCTTCCTTAGCCTACCAAAGTGCTGGGATTACAGACATGAGCCACTGCACCCAGCCTGAGATACCTTCTCTAAAAAAATACATAAATAAATAAAAGTTAAAATAATAAAAAATTTAAAAAGTTGTTTAAATAGGGCTGGGCACGGTGGCTCATGCCTGTAATCCCAGCACTTTGGGAAGCTGAGACGGGCGGACCACGAGGTCAGGAGATCAAGACCATCCTGGCTAACACAGTGAAACCCCGTCTCTACTAAAAATACAAAAAAATAGCCAGGCGTGGTGGCGGGCGCCTGTAGTCCCAGCTACTCGGGAGGCTGAGGCAGGAGAATGGTGTGAATCCAGGAGGCGGAGCTTGCGTGAGCGGAGATCGTTCCACTGCACTCCAGGCCTGGGCAACAGAGCGAGACTCCGTCTCAAAAAAAAAAAAAAAAAAAAAAAAGTTGTTTAAGTACATAAAATAATCAAATGGGAGTATAGATGAAATAAGAGTGGCCATAAGTTCATAATTGCTGAAGCTGGAGGAAGGTACTTGGGGGTTCATTACATCATTCTCTCTCCTGTTTCTGTTTGACCGTTTCCATAATACAATGTTAAGAAAGGATTAAATGTGTCACCTCCTCCTAGAAGCCCTCTCACATTCCTCAGTCTGAATTAGATCCCCGTTTCCGGGGCTTGCCAATACACCTGACGTGCTGACCGGCAATACTGTGGTTTGCCCCTCCCTCTTGGGGGCAGGGGCTGCACTGGCAGGAGAGGTGTGGCTTCCACTTAAGGGTCCGGTATGCCTGCCTCCTCAGGCCAGCCCAGATCACACCCTGCTGGGCAAAGGAGGAAGAGCCAGAGGATCCAGACGCCTTGGAGGACTTGGAACACCTGTAACAGGACAGGGAGTTCTGCTCAGGCACGTGGCCACAGAAAACTACTTGGGAAGCCTGCGGTGAGAACAACAACAGTTCCTGGAGAATCCCACGGCTCTGGTGAAGTGAGCCCCGAGGATGAGGCTGCTCGCCTGGCTGATTTTCCTGGCTCACTGGGGAGGTGCCAGGGCTGAACCAGGTACAGCACTGGGAATGTCTGCTATGCCTTTGTTTTGTACTGTGAACTCTGGGGCTGCGGGAAGCTGCTCGCAGCAAGCTTGAAGGTGCTTGTAAAGATAGCAGGCAGGAGCTAGGCAGGGAGGCAGGTGGGGAGAGCTAGTGGGCCTTAGCGAGTGCTGTTTGAGGCTGAAGATTTTAAGTGGAGGCGCCAGCTGGCCAGGGAGGGACACCGACGTTGCGAAGAGGCCTGGGTACGTGAGAGCTAGCTAATTAGTAGAGGTAGGAGGTGGCAGGAAAGATTCGTGGACTCATTCAACAAATGAGGTCCTTTCCTGTACCATACGTTATTCTAGGAGCCAGGGATATATCAGAGAAGAAAACAAAGTCCCCGTCTCAATGAAGAATTCCTTCATCTGGGGAGAAAAAAACAAACCACACGAACAAGTAAAATACACAGCATCAGAGGAGATGATAAGTGTTATGGGGAAAATAAAGTAGAACAGGGAGGCGGGGGTGTGGGGAGGGGGTATTTACAAGACGGCCAGAGAAGAGCTGTCAAATCAGGTGACATTCAAGTGGAGCCTCGAGGCAGTGAGTGGGGGAGCCACGTGGGTGTCCAGAACATCACAGGAAGAGAGGACAGTGCACAGGGTCTGAGGTGGACACACAGGTGATATGCATGAGGAACAGCAAGGAAGCCTGCGTGGCTGAAGCAGGGTGGGCAGGACAAGTGGGGGTGAGGTTGGCAGATGGTGGGGTGGGGCAGGTGCCAAATCATGGATAGCCTCGAAGACTCTCTTGAGGACTCAGACATTTTTCTTTCCATGTGCCTGTAGATAGGAAGGACGCAGGCTTTTGCTCAGGGTGAAATGGGATGTCATTGGAGGGTTCTAGGCACAGGTGTAATCTATTCTGACTTCTGTATGTTTAAGAGGACCCTTGAGGCCAGATGCAGTGGCTCACATCCGTAATCCCAGCAGTTTGGGAGGCTGAGGAGGGTGGATTGCTTTGAGTCCAGGAGTTTGAGACCAGCCTGGGCAACATAGCAAAACCCTGACTCTACTAAAAATACCAAAAATTAGCTGGGTGTGGTAGTAGGTGCCTGTAGTGCCAGCTACTTGGGAGACTCAGCTGGGAGAATTACCTGAGCCTGGGAGGTTGAGGCTGCAGTGAGCTGTGATTGTGCCACTGCACCCCAGCCTGGGTGATGGGAATGAGACCATCTCAAAAAAAAAAAAGAAAGAAAGAAAGAAAGAAAGAAAATGAAAGAAAAAAATTCTCTTTATGGCCCCTGTGAAGTAGGTGCTAATATCATTATACCCATTTTGCAGATGAGGCAAATGAGTCTCAGAGGGGACACTGCACTTGCTGAAGATCTCCCAGCTGGGAAATGGCAGGACAAAGCCTGTGCCTGGCTGTACTATGCTTCATGTCCTCTTGGGATGGTGGGGTTTAGAGGTACTATTTTTTTCTCTTTTCTCCAAACTTGCTGGAATGTATTCCTTTTAAAGTAAATTTAATTTAAAAGGAATTCCGGGCCGGATGCGGTGGCTCACGCCTGTAATCCCAGCACTTTGGGAGGCTGAGGCGGGCGGATCACAAGGTCAGGAGATTGAGACCAGCCTGGCTAATACGGTGAAACTAAAAATACTCTACTAAAAATACAAAAAATTAGCTGGGCATGGTGGCGGGCACCTGTCATCCCAGCTACTCGGGAGGCTGAAGCAGGAGAATGGCGTAAACCCGGGAGGTGGAGCTTGCGGTGAGCCGAGATCGCACCACTGCACTCCAGCCTGGGCGACAGAGCGAGACTCCGTATCAAAAAACAAACAAACAAACAACAACAAAAAAAGGAATTCCGCAGCACCTGTAAGGTTTTTCCGACTCCAGGTGTCTTCCTGAAGCACAGGTGGATTCTGAGACAGGGGATCAGACAGCATCATCCCTGCTTTGCATTAAACTGTGGGATTTCTGCCTCCACTTTCCTTAGTCAGGAGCTTGGGTGGATGCCAACTTGCTGGCTCCTTCTCCTCCTACACATGTCCTGTGCAACATTTCACCCTTCCTCAGCTTCTAACTGCAGAGAAGCAGACAGGTTCTTCCCCTGTGGGTTAGCTTGGTAGGAAAACACTCCCTGGAAGGCCAGCCCAGGGCTAAGGGAGCAGGACCAGGGCAGGAATGGTAACACCTACCTCTGGAGCTATTGTGAGCAGAGGGTATTCACTGTAGGTGGTCTGTAAATGTAGGTTTTAACAAATGAACTCCATGGGTTTTGGAGGGCCTCCGTTTACAGAGGATGAATTACTATTGTGTTTTGGGGCTAATGCTAGCCTTAATAGCAAAGGACTGAAATAGAGACTGAGATCATTGTGTGGTGTGGGTTATAGGCAATAACAGACAAAAGTCACTGAATCACAGGAGTCAGACTGGGGGGGCCTTCAGGGAACCTCTGTTCTGTACTTTCATCTTATACTTGAGGAAACGGAGGCTGAGGGGCAGTGTGGCCCAGGGAATGAGCCCTAAGGCTGCCTTGCTCACCCCACAGCCAGGTGCTCTGTATAAGAGAACTCTTTCACCTGCACAACTGAGGCAGGAGGTGGGACTGGACTCCAGAGGCAGGGCTTTGACACCAGACCAGATTGAGGACTAGCTAAAACACGGCCTGGGCAAAAGCAGTTTTCAAACACACCCAGCAGTGTGGCATGTCAATTTGCCTTTGCAATGGCAACACCCAGGAGTTACTGCCCTTCCATGGCAGTAACCCAATGACCTAAAAGTCACTACCCCTTCCCTAGAAATTTCTGCATAAATGCCCCTTAATCTCCAGGCAATTAAAAGTGGGTATAAATATGACTGCAAAACTGCCCTGAGCTGCTACTCTCTGCCTGTGGGGTAGCCCTGCTCTGCAGGAGCAGTCGTGGAGCCGTACATCACCTGTTCAACAAAGCTGTTTCCTTCAACTTCAAGCTTGCCCTTGAATTTTTTCCTGGGCAAAGCCAAGAACCCTCATGGGCTAAGCTCCACTTTGGGGCTCACCTGCTTTGCATCACAGCCATCCCTCTGCTGGGTGCATTCTAATCCTCATTTTATAGATGAGGAAACTAAGGCTCAGCTCTGAAAATCCCTTGCTTAAGTTGCCACTGCCTGTATGGACGAGCCAGGATTCAAAATAAGATGTCCCTGATTGCAGGTTTCATGCATGTCCTTGCAGAAATAACCTATTGCCTGAAGCCAGAAAACTTAGGTCCTACCTGTGGTCCTGCCTTTGAATACCTGTGTGACCTGCAACCTTTATTTTACTGTTTATAAAATAGGGATATTAGCAGAGGAGAGATTAAATGTGATGGCCCTAAGTGAGATCATGCCAGGTACATTGTAAAATGTTGTAAAAGTTTAAGGAGGCATACACACAGATGGTCCCTGACTTACGAAGGTTCCACTTAACTGTATGATGGTGCGAAAGCCTTAGGCATTCATTAGAAACCACACTTCGAGGAGCCATACAACCATTCTGTGTTTCACTTTCAATTCAGTATTTAATACATTGCAAGAGACATTCAACACTTTATTATAAAATAGGTCTGCGTCAGATGATTTTGCCCAACTGTAGGCTAATGTAAGTGTTCTGAGCTCCTTTAAGGTAGACTGGGCTAAGCTATGATGCCCTTTGGTAGGTTGGGTGTGTTGAATGCATTTTTGATTTATGATATTTTTCAATTTTGGGGGACGTAGCCCCATCGTAAGTCAAGGAAAACCTGTATATATCTCCAAGGCCATGCTAGTAGGTGGTGGCAGAATATAGTGCACCGTAATAATTTCCATTGTGACGTGCTCGGAATCCCCGGTCTGCCGCTCACTCGCTCAGTCTCCCCATCTGTAAAATGAGTACATCTTAGGATGCATTTCATAATGGTGTCGTGAGGCTGCATGGATAGAATGTGTGGCACAGTGTCTGGCATTCAGTAGGTGCTAAATGAATGGCAGATGCCTTCCTGCCCCCCTGACTCCAACCATAAGGGAACTCACCTTCTAGCCATTTTAAGAACTTAGGTTTTATAAATAACTATGGGAGTTCTCCCCACCCCTGTCACAAATCATACTAAAAAGATCCCATATCATGTATGATTTTAATTATTTTATTTTCTTTTTCTTTTTTGGAGACAGGGTCTCTATCTGTTGCTCAGGCTGGAGTGCGGTGCTGCAATCATAGCTCAAGGTAACCTCAAACTCCTGGACTTAAGGGATCCTCCTGCCTCAGCCTCCCGAGTACGGAGAAATTAAATTTCTTTTTAAAAAGTAGCTGGGTGTGGTGGCATATACCTGTATTCCTAGTGCGGTGGCTCATACCTGTAATCCTAGCACTTTGGGAGGCCAAGGCAGGCAGATCACTTGAGCTCAGGAGTTCAAGACCAGCCTGGGCAACATGGCAAACCCCATCTCTACAAAAAAATACAAGAAAATTTGCCAGGCCTGGTGGCACGTGCCTGTAGTCCCAGCTACTTGGGGGACTAAGGTGGGAGAATCAGTTGAACCCAGGAGGTTGAGGCTGCAGTGAGCCAGGATCATGCTGCTGCACTCCAGCCTGGGTTTTTTGTTTGTTTGTCTGTTTTTGTTTTGTTTTGTTTTTTGTTTGTTTGTTTTTGTAGAGGTACGGTTTTGAACTCCTGGTCTCAAGTGATCCTCCCACTTTGGCCTCCCAAAGCACTGGGATTACCAGTGTGAGCCAATGCATGTGGCCCATGACATTTTTAATATTGCTTTTGAAATGAATTGTTGATTTTGATGACTTACTTGATATTCGTAGTTTTTGTTTTTCCTGCACTTTTAGAGTCAATGCATTTTTTTCCAAGTCTCAGATAATTTCTGTGGGCCTTGCAGAGCTGTGAGGCCTTGGGCCCTATGTCTGTTGTCCCTAGTGGGCATAAAGGCCTGGTGATCCCCTTTGGTGAAGGAGGAGATGGGCCAGGACACTTTTTGCCTGCCCAGGGACGCGCTGTGCCCACCAGTCCTCCTCTCAGAGATGGTCTTCTGGGGCAGACAGGCTCTATCTTCATCTTGTTTCCCTTCAGATGTCCTGCCTGCCCCTGCACTTTACCTGTGGACAGTAGCCAAGGACACGCTGGGGCTGGCTGGGTAGGACGTGGCCACTCCCCACCTTGTCCTGTCTCTCATGGTGAGAGGGGGCCTTGTAGAACCCCCCAGGAACCAAATGTGGAGTAACCACTGCTTCCCATTTCTGATATTCTGTTCATCATCTCACATTTCTCATTTTAATTCTCACGAGGGCCCCAAGGGGTAGGGGGCGCTGTTATCTTGATTTTACAGAGGAGGAAACAGGCCCAGGGGAAGGTTCCGCTGTTCACACAGCTATGGGGTGGTACAGCAGGACTCCCCCCCAGTGGCCTCAGCTACTCACTGTACTCAATACCAGATTTATTTATCTTCTCAGTAATAATTGAATAATAATGATAGCTGAGATTGGTATACCTTTCTATAAAACTCAAGTTATAGATGAATACTGTCTTACTGTAAAAGGTCCAAGCAGTGCGAATGTAGAAAGCCTCTTAACTTTAACGAGATCCCCAGTGAAGCATCTGAACAGTAACATTTGAGAAGTTCTGGTCTAAAGGGTAAAGCATTAAAGTGCCCAGGTCCCCACACCTCCCCAGTCTCACTCCTGGCCCAAGGGGTAATTGCAGGTAACAGTGTGGTGTGTTGGGATTGTCCTCTATGAGCCCTTTCTCCTTCACTATCTTATTTGATGCTCACTGAGAGGCAGGTCAGATGTCAACATCCTCTGGCTCAGTGAGGCCTGGTGGCTTGCCCAAAGTCCCTAGGCAAACACATGGAAGAGCCTGGATTAGAAACCAGATCTCCCACCTCCCCATCCATGGTCCCGACATGCTAATTAGAGCTTAATTATTTTGATGTAGGGCCTGAAAGCTGGTGGATCCCATATTCTTATGGAAAACATATATTTATTATTACAGCCACCTTCTGGGCGGCGGGGAGTTCCAAGTCAACAGGCATGACAACATTGTGTCTCAGCTTTGGGGTCAGAGAGGTCTGGGTTTGAGCCTTAGTTTGCTCATCTATGCAGTGGGCATAAGAATCCCTATCTCACAGACCGGCTGCCAGGATGAAATGAGATCAGTGTATGAAAGCCCGGGCACCTAGCCAACACTGTTTGAGTGCCTACAATTCTAACTGGCCTCCCCACAGCCTTGTTCATTCATCGAATGTGCATTTGCACATCTTCCACGTCCCAGGCACCCTTCTAGGCACTGAGGACATAGAGGTAAACAAGACAGGCTTGGTGCTCTCATGGAACTGACATTGTAAACAGGGAAGATGGACAATAAGCAAGCCAGTAAGGTAAGTTCACATGTGAGAGTGCTCTGAGAAAAAGGAAGCTGGGGGAAGCAACAGTTAGCGACCAGACAGGCAGGAGAGGTGGCACTTGAGATGAGGTGGTCAGGGGAGTCTTCTGAGGAGGTGACCTTGGGGCAGGGGCCTGAGTGAGGAGGAGGCAGCCGCATGATGATGTGGGAAGGTTGGGTGAGGCCATGGCGTAGTCAGGGAAGAGGCCCTGTGAGGAGAAGCAGCTTGGCTGAGGGTGGTGGGTTGGGCTGAGCTGACAAGGTCGCTGGGATCTGCACCCCCACAATGAGGAGGCTGGACCCCAAGGAGTTGGAGCTGCCCACCTGGATCCCAAGGAGGTAGAGCTGCCTGTCTGGACCTCTGGCTGTCTCCGCCATTCTGTCCACTAGCCTGGCCTCTCCTGGAGTCAGCACACACACATGCACACACACAGACACAAATACACACACATGCATGTACACACATCCTTCAGTAGTATGTGCCAGAGAGGCTGGAAAGTAGTTTCAGTTCTACACGCTGGCTGGAAAACGACAACTGACACGTGAGATGAGGAGTTTCTGGAGTGGAGAAATGTTCCTGAATACTTTGAGGGCTGACGTCAAAGGGGCCAAACTGCTCAGTGTTTGTAGTTAACTGAGAAAGAGCCAGCTTGAGGCAGGGGAATAGCCTCTTTCTCTGTTTGCAGAGGAAGCGCGAGGACCATGTGTCCAAGAGAAAGGCAAAGGGCCTCCCCCCACATCCATCCGGGCTAGCCTGGCTCTGGGCTTGGAAGCAGGTGAGAGCCACTCACAGACTCAGCTTAGGGACTTGGGATGCCCACCAACTCTGCCCACCAACTAACTGGTATGAGGCAGTTCATTCCTTTACTCTGGCTTGGGGTTTTGTCACTGTATTCTTTTTAATTTTTTTGAGACAGAGTCTTGCTGTGTTGCACAGGCAGGAGTGCAGTGGTGCAATCTCGGCTCACTGCAACCTCCGCCTCCTGGGTTCAAGCGATTCTCCTGCCTCAGCCTCCCAAGTAGCTGTGGCTGGGATTACAAGAGTGCACCACCGTGCCCGGCTACTTTTTGTTTTTTGTTGTTGTGGTTTTTTGTTTTTTGTTTTGTTTTTTTTTTTTTTTGAGACAGAGTCTTGCTCTGTCGCCAGGCTGGAATGCAGTGGCACAATCTCGGCTCACTGCAACCTCTTCCTCCCGGGTTCAAGCAATTCTCCTGCCTCAGCCTCCTGAGTAGCTGGGACTACAGGCACGTGCCACCACGCCCAGCTAATTTTTGTGTTTTTAGTAGAGATGGGATTTCACCATGTTGGCCAGGATAGTCTTGATCTCTTGACCTCGTGATCCACCTGCCTCAGCCTCCCAAAGTGCTGAGATTACAGGCATGAGCCACCGTGCCTGGCCTTACTTTTTGTATTTTTAGTAGAGATGGGGTTTCACCATATTGGCCAGGCTGGTCTCAAACTCCTGACCTCAAGTGATCTGCCCACCTTGGCCTCCCAAATTGCTGGGATTACAGGCGTGAACCACTGTGCCTGGCTGAATTTTATTTTCTGTAGAGACGAAGTCTTGCTTTGTTGCCCCTGCTAGTCTTGAACTCCTGGCCTCAAGCAATCTTCCTGCCTTAGCCTCCCAAAGTGCTGAGATTACAGGTGTGGGCCACCATGCCACCATGCCTGGCAGGAATATATTAGTGATCACAATATGTGTAGAAAGGTTAAATTTTCCCCATTATAAACAAAGGCTCAGTTTGGATAAAAAATAAAAATGTGGGAATATGCTGTCAACAAAAAGACCCATCTAAAATAGAAAGGCACTGGTTTTAACCCCTTTCACAATCACATCTTCCTGGGAGGGATTGGAGCCCCAGAGATCCCCATCATTTACCATGTGATCTTAGGCATGTTGACCTCCAGACCTTAGTTTCCTTATCTGTAAAGTGGGGATAATGTTCCCAGGGCTGTGCAGAGAATACTGTAACAATGCATGTGGGAGGGATAATGATTTGCTTAATCAGTCATTTACACTTTAGTATGAACCTGTTTCACATCCTTTCCTGAGACTCAGTTTAGATCAGGAGAGGTGGGAAAAAGCTCAAGAGCATCTGGGAGGGAAAGTCAAGGAGTGAGGGTCAGGGGCCAGCCTTTATCTGCAGGCTGTCCACTGAATGTCCTGTGGCCTGTGTGGGGCCCGGGCTATCCAACCCTGAGATCAAAAGAAGTCCAGTCTCCCAGGCCCAGACATAGCTTCCTGGGGCCAGTGATGTTGACTTGTGGCTCTAGGTGACACAAGAAATGGGGGAGGAAGTGACTGCAATAGCAGAGGGTGAGGAAATCCTGGGCGTCACTCTGGTTTTATCGACAAACAGGATGAACAGAGGCCAGATCTGCTCAACCCTCCTTCAGTAAGCAGTCATTGAAACAACTTGTGCCGGCCAGGTGCGGTGGCTCACGCCTGTAATGCCAGCACTTTGGGAAGCTGAGGCGGGCGGATCACCTGAGGTCAAGGAGTTTGAGACCAGCCTGGCTAACATGGTGAAACCCCATTTCTACTAAAAATACAAATACGAAAAAAAAAAAAATTAGCTGGGCGTGGTGGCACATGCCTGTAATCCCAGCTGCTTGGGAGGCTGAGGCCGGAGAATCACTTGAACCCAGGAGGCAGAGGTTGCAGTGAGCCGAGATTGTGCCATTGCACTCCAGCTTGGGCAACAGAGTGAAACTCTGTCTCAAAAAAAAAAAAAAAAAAGAAGAAACTATTGTGCCAGGCCCTGTGTGGGGTTCGCATGAGAAGTCTACTCCATATCACCTGTTTCTTTGGATTCCTTTCTCTTTATTACACTGTGAAGTTTTTTGCCACTTCAGCCTCCTTTGGTCGGAAACTGAGTCTAGGTTTCGGTCAATCACTTCAGCAAGCAGGACCACTCCCAGCTGCTTGAGCCACACCCTGGATCCAGAATCACCAGCAAATATACCTACCAGAGGAGGTCAGCCCAATCTGAAGTGGCGTTCCTTTTTCCCTGGTCTAGTACTCTTACACTCACTTCCACATGTAGTCCCCAGGTTTTTGCTGGGTTTTTTTTGTTTTGTTTTGTTTTGTTTTGTTTTGGAGACAGAGTCTTGCTCTGTCACCCAGGCTGGAGTGCAGTGGCATGATCATGGCTCACTGCAGCCTCCACCTCCTGGGCTCAAGCGATCCTCTCACCTTAGCCTCCTGAGTAGCTGGGACCACAGGTACATGACCCCACACCTGACTAATTTTCTAAATTTTGTGTAGAGATGAGGTCCCCCTATGTAGCCCAGGCTGCTCTTGAACTCCTGGCCTCAAAGAATCCTCTTACCTTGGCCTCCCAAAGTACTGGGATTACAGGCATGAACCACTGCACCCAGGCTTTGCTGGTATTGCTTAGCAAGGTTTTCCAGCTCATTTGGTGTGTAAGCCTTTTCCATCCAGGTCAGACTTTTTTCTTTTTTTTTAATTGTGTAAGAAATTCCAGGACAGGTCAGATTTTCATATGTAGTTATATTTCCCTGCAGCACGAGAGGATCTGGCTCTAGTTAATGGGCTTAGAAAAGTGACATAGCCCAGGTCACATAGCTCCTAAGTGGCTCAGAGCCTGAGCACTTAACCCATACCCTCTCCCGCCTTTGCTTTAAAACAAGCCCCCTCATTAGAATGCCTGAGCTCTAATGCTGTGGCTGCGCATCCAATGTGAGGAGAAGGACGGGGCCTTGCCAAAGGTCAGTGGTCAGGGATGGAGCTGAGCCTGTTCTCTGCTCTGCTCAATGTGTCCCTGGGCAGAGCCAGGCCTGTGGGCCTTTCTCTGAACCCGGGGTGCTCAGAGAAGACTTCCATTTGCCTGTGTAACGCCCCTGCCCCCCCCGCAGGGCTCCCCTGGACTTCCTTGCTTCCAGGCTGAGAGAGAGACCAGCTTTGAAGGATGTCTTTTCCCCTGCAGGGAAGTTCTGGCACATCGCTGACCTGCACCTTGACCCTGACTACAAAGTATCCAAAGACCCCTTCCAGGTGTGCCCATCAGCTGGATCCCAGCCAGTGCCCGACGCAGGCCCCTGGGGTGACTACCTCTGTGATTCTCCCTGGGCCCTCATCAACTCCTCCATCTATGCCATGAAGGAGATTGAGCCGGAGCCAGACTTCATTCTCTGGACTGGGTGAGTACAGTCGAGGCGGCAGCTACCCTTTGCCAGGCATCTGCTATGTTCTACATGCCGGATGGCCCTTTGCCCACATTATCTCCTTTAAACCTCACATCAGTCTCATGTGAGGCTGAGGAACCTAAAGCTCAAAGGAGTTTTGTAACTTGCCCGGGGATCCCTGAGTCCAACTGATTCCAAAATCTGTGTCCTCAACCTCCATGTCTCCTGGCTGTGGCAGAACACAGCTCTCAGTCAGGCTTTGGACGTGGTCCTGGCATGCCTGGGCATCTGGAGAGTGTCCAGGTTTTAAGCTATGGGTGGACACTGGAGCCATTTCCCCTGGGGCTTAGGGACTCTAAGTCTGAGAGGTCCAAGTGCAGGGAGGGAAGAAGTTATGAGGGCCGAAGGTGTCCCAGCCTGGGGTCCTAGTGTCCTGGCCGGCTGCTGGCCACCCCTGGGCTGCCCAGTGGCCCTGGATTTTCTCACCAGTCAGAGCTCTGCTCTACAGAGTGACAGCTTGAGGGCTGATCCCACTCAGCTGCAGAGACCCAGTTTCTGCTTCCTGTCCAAGATTGCTGCTCTAATTCCTTCAACTTTCCTGGGAACTTGCCTCCTTATCATTCAAGATTCCCCCATTCCGGCCAGGCATGGTGGCTCATGCTTGTAATTCCAGCACTTTGGGAGGCCAAGGCAGTGGATCACCTGAGGTCAGGAGTTTGAGACCATCCTGGCCAACATGGTGAAACCCCGTCTCTACTAAAAATACAAAAATTAGCCTGGCGTGGTAGTGCACGCCTGTGGTCCCAGCTACTCAGGAGGCTGAGCCAGGAGAATCGCTTGAATTCGGGAGGCGGAGGTTGCAGTGAGCCGAGATCACACCACTACACTCCCAGCCTGAGTGACACAGCAAGACTGTCTCAAAAAAAAAAAAAAAGAAAGAAAAAGAAAAAAAGAAAAAAGAAAAGAAAGAAAAAAAGATACCCCCATTCCCTTGCTTGCTCCCTCACTTGGCAGGGCAACAAGTCGTGCTCAGTTGTGGGGTAGATGCTAAGCATCTGAGATGATGGACACCCACACTTGGCTCCAAGAAGCTCACGGTCTTGGGGGCAATGCAGACAAACCCATTGACCCTACCCTTACATCCCAGCAAGAAGAGAGGGTCACCTGGAGGGATGTGGGAGCTTCACAGGGCACATGATCCCATCTGGCAGGATTAGGGGAAGGACATCCTGCAGGAGGTGGTGGAGCAGGGGAGCTCTCGAGGAAGGCTGGAAGGAATTCTGACTTTGCGCTCCCTCTACCAGCCTCAGTGGACACTTCTATAAGGCAGGGTGAAACCCATGATGCCCCTAGCTGTGATATGGTTTGTGGGTGTGACCAGGAAGGACCCTCAGATGAACCTGCCAGGCTGGACACATAAGAAGACATGTGACATTGTCTCAGGAGGGGCCTGGACAGCTCTGGCTTCCTTGGGCTCAGGAATCAATCTAAGAAGAGAGTGAGCTTTGGTCCATGACCTTGGGCCTGCTCCCTCGAGGGGCCTCGCTGGGGGAGCTTCTGATTTCTCCGAGAAGGGAGAGCATGTGTAGCATTCTGACAGATGGGATCCTTCGGGAAATTCATGATCCTTTAACAGATGCACTTTTTTTTTTTTTTTTTTTTTTGAGACGGAGTTTCGCTCTTTTTGCCCAGGCTGGAGTTCAATGGCGCGATCTTGGCTCACCACAATCTCCGCCTCCTGGGTTCAAGCGATTCTCCTGCCTCAGCCTCCTGAGTAGCTGGGATTACAGGCATGTGCCACCACGCCTGGCTAATTTTGTATTTTTATTAGAGACAGGGTTTCTCCATGTTGGTGAGAGTGGTCTCAAACTCCCGACCTCAGGTGATCCGCCTGCCTCGGCCTCCCAAAGTGCTGGGATTGCAGGCGTGAGCCACTGCGCCCGGCCACAGTTGCACCTTTTTTTCCTGGGAAATCTCTGAGACCTTGAAGAGGTACACAGCATCAGATAAGAAGATCTCTAGGACCCTTTACAATTCTTCAATTATAATGAAATTTGACTTCTAAGAGAGCTGCAGTCCCTTTAAGGATGGCCATTAGAAATTAGGTGTGTTTTACTGCTACTCAGGAGGCTGAGGCAGGAGAATCGCTTGAACCTGGGAGACGGAGGTTGCAGTAAGCCGAAATTGCACCACTGCACTCCAGCCTGGGCGACAGAGCGAGACTCCATCTCAAAAAAAAAAAAAAAAAAAGAAATTAGGTGTTTTTTGTTTTTTGTTTTTGAGATGGAGTCTTGCTATGTCACCCAGGCTGGAGTGCAGTGGTGTGATCGCGGCTCACTGGTGCCCCCTACCACGCCTGGCTAATTTTTGTATTTTTAGTAGAGACGGGGTTTCACCATATTGGCCTGGCTGGTCTGGAACTCCTGACCTTATGATCCGCCTGCCTCGGCCTCCCAAAGTGCTGGGATTACAGGCTTGAGTCACCGCGCCTGGCCTAGGTGTGTTTTTTATCAGACAGAATTAGATTCTCTAATCTAGACATAAAAAATATGAAATTTTGTCCCTGTGTCTTTGGGTTTCTGGCCTGTCCCCAGGGAGTTTTCAGGGCAAAACAGCCCCTCTTGCTGCCCTAATGTGGGTATCAGAGACACTATAGGATGCAGTGGTGTGAGCATAGACTCTGGGGCCAGGCTGACTGGGTTCAAATCTTGGCCCCACCACTTTCTAGTGGTGTACACTTAGGCACAATTTTTTTCTCCCCTGTCTCTGGTGCTTGATTTAGGATAGGCACAATTCTTAACTTTTCTGTGTCTTGGTTTCTTTATCTGTCAAACAGGCCTAATCTAACAATAGAATTTACATTGCAGCGTTATAATGGGGAAAAAATTAGTGGCTATGGCAACAACACACAGAAAGTGCCTGGCAGAAAGTCAGCCGGTGTGAGCTTCTAGCAGCAGTATTAATAATATTATGCTAATTAGTTTCCCTGGGGGAATACCTGGGCAGCAGAGGCCTCAGGATTTTGACTGTCTGGACGTCTCCCCATCCCTACACTCCACCTGCCACCATTCTCCTCCCCTTGCCAAGCATTTCTAAGGTGGACCCAAGAATTTTGATTCATGGCATGAAGGGCACAATGGTCCCAGGACAGAATCAGTATCTGCCCTGGAAAAGATCTGAACCCTACACTTGAAGCCAGCTTCAAACTCCTTTGAACTCTTCTGGAAAGGAACAGAATTCAGAGATGGCTTCTCAACCCTGAGCTCCCTCGGGGTTTGCAGATGGGACTGGAACTCCAGAGCTTTCCTCTCTAAATAATAATATTCATTACAACCTAGCAGCTACTCTTACTGTACTATATTATGTATATAATTTTCCTGCTTGATGGATACCTAACAAACACTCTGTGAGTAAGAACTGTATTATCCCAACATTACAGATGAGTTAATAGAGGCTCAGAGAGGTTAAACAGCCAGTCAAGGGACCCACAGCAGGAAAATGGCAAAGCCTAGTTCTCAGCTCTGTCCCATCTGATTCCACTCTAGCCTGGCCGTTCCCCCTCAAGGGGACATCTGAGGCCCAGGTCCATAGGTTTTCCTCTCACTGCAGAGCTGTCCCTTCCTTTTCTTCTGCCCCTTCCTGAGTTGCCTGCCCCAAATTGGCTTGGTGGTGTTTTGTAGTGATGACACGCCTCATGTGCCCGATGAGAAACTGGGAGAGGCAGCTGTACTGGAAATTGTGGAACGCCTGACCAAGCTCATCAGAGAGGTCTTTCCAGGTAAGACTGTGCCATCCGTCCCTCCACAGTGTTCTCTGAACTCCAGGCACTGCCTGGCATAGTGGGACAATAGCAGCAGTGAGTGTCCTGGCTGACCTTCATCCATGGACAGCGATGGCTGTTGGCCAGGTCTTCATGGTGACCATTTCTCACCTTCCTAACAAGCCCGAAGGCAACATGCAAGCCCATGGGCCGGTGGATACACACAGAATCCTTTCAAAGGAAATGCCCGGACTTTCACTGCCTTCTGCTCCTGCCTATCTCCAGACTCATGAGCCCTTCTCCAGGTGTCTAGAGTTGCACACAGGTGTCTTCCCTGGGTGAGTCTCACACACAGCCCTTGTGTCCTGCTCTGGAGTTGGCATCCATCACCCTCAAACTGTCCTGGCTGCCAGGGCCTCTGGGAAATGCTCATTTCCAGCCAAGGTGCTGTTTCTTGTTGCTTCCAAGGACTTCAGAGCCTGGCAGAGCAGGCAGGGACTGGGGGTGAGTGAGGCGGCAGCCCTATGGGACCTATAGGGTGGATAGGGTCTGCGTGCCCCATCTGATGGCCCTTGCACATGTTTTAAAGCAGTCTGCACCAAAAACAACATCCTGGACGCCAAATCAGGCTGCCAGGCTGCCAACTGGGCACCTGAGAAAGCAGCCCATAGCCCCTACCCCCCCCTTTTTTGGGTTCCAGTACATCTGCTCCCTCTAAAGATCTTCTTCATGGGTCCCAGGACACAGATATGGAGTAATAATCAAAATAAATAATGGCACTAGCAGCAGTCACTCTAGATCAAGTGTAAAGGGTCAGGCTGGCTCTAAGAATTTTCAAGCCTTAGCTCCTTCACTGTCACCATAAGCCTTGGGGGAGGTGCTGTGACCTCAATTTTACTGATGAGGGAGGTGAGCCTTAGGGTTAAGTAAACTAGTGAAGGTCACATTTACTTAAGAGGCCCAAATCCTGGTGTGAGCACTGCCCTTACTGTCTGTTCCCGCTGCTTCCTTTCCTCAACACAAGTCAATCTAGGCACAGAGATGCCTGGATGCTTCCATCTTATCTAACCCAGCCAACCCAAGTCAGGATGCTTGGTTTCCTTTGTCTTCCAGCAGGGGTCACCAGTTACGGTCAAACCAGGACATTCCCCTGACCCCAACAGCAGGCACCATTATTCCCAATGTATAGAAAAGGAACCTATGGCTCCGAGCTAGTCGGTTCCTAGGGAGGGACTCAAACTCAGATCCAACTGCGAGTACCTCTCTTTTGCTTCACATGGGGCTTCTGGAACACAAGTCAAATAATGGGTAAGAAAATGCTTCACTGACTGTTTTGTTTTTTGAGAGAAGGTCTTGCTGTCACCCAGGCTGGAGTACAGTGGCACGATCAAGGGTCACTGCTGCCTTCATCTCCTAGGCTCAAGCAATCCTTCCATCTCACTCTCCTAAGTAGTTGGGATTACAGGCACATGCCACCACACCCTGCTAATTATTTTTATTTATTTATTTATTTTTTTAAGACTGAGTCTTGCTCCGTCGCCCCGGCTAAAGTGCAGTGGTGTGATCTTGGCTCACTGCAACCTCCACCCCCACGGGTTCAAGTGATTCTCTTGCCTCAGCCTCCCAAGTAGCTGGACTCTAGGCATCCACCACCATAGCCAGCTAATTTTAATATTTTTGGTAGAGATGGCATTTCACTATGTTGGCCAGGCTGGTCTCAAAGTCCTGACCTCAAGTGATCCGCACGCCTTGGCCTCCCAAAGTGCTGGGATTACAGGCGTGAGCCACTGCACCTGGCCTGTTTTCAATTTTTGTAGAGATGGGGGTCTTGCTGTGTTGCCTAGGCTGGTCTTGAACTCCTGGGCTCAAGTAATTCTCTCTCTTAGCCTCCCAAAGTATAGGGATTACAGGCATGAGCCACCACGCCTGACCTATTGACTATGATTTAACACACAAATGTAAATTATAAGATTTTGTAGTTTCTACCACACTTGCACGTTTATTGAATTTCCTAATATCCAAGATGCCATTGACTGAAAGATGCATCATTATATATAACTAAGAAAAAACAGCTACCAATTATAATCTGACACAGCACTTTCTCATGGCCACACCTCACTTTTAGAGATGGTACTATGAGAACAAATTGGAAGAGATGAAATGAAGGTATTATGTAGCTGAGAATTCTAAAAACACAAGTCAAGCAGAACACTCCCATTTTATAAATAATTAAACTGAAGTACAGAGAGGTCGAGTAAGTGGCCTAAGAAGAGGAAGGGACTGAAACTCGAGATTCAGGGTTCCACATCATGTGTTCTTCCTGCTGTGTTCCACTTTACCCACCAGAGTCGGCTGTGAACACTGGTCCTCACCTCATCAGCACAGCCAAGTGGTTGACAGCACAGGCACGCAAGGCAAACAAATCCAGGGCCCTGGGCCAGGTGCAGTGATCATATGCCTGTAAACCCAGCACTTTGAGAAGCTAAGGCTGGAGGATCGCTTGAGGTCAGGAGTTTGAGACTGGTCTGGGCAATATAGCAAGACTCTGCTTCTACAAAAAATTTAAAAAATTAGCTGTGTGTGGTGGTGTGTATCTATACTCTTAGCTACTTGGGAGGCTGAGGCAGGAGGATCACTTGAGCCCAGGAATTTGAGGTTACAGTGAGCTATGATCGTGCCACTGCACTGCAGCCTGGGCGGCAAAGGAAGACCCTGTCATGCAGGGCCCAATTCTAGCTCTGCTATGGTTTAGCTGGGTAATCTCATAAAGACTCAGTCTGCTCCCTGTGAAAAAGGAAAATAATGGTACCTGTCCATAGGGTTGTTATGAGGATTAAATAACGTAATTCATTCACTCATTTAGTCAGTCAACAAAGAGTTATTGAGCATCCACTATGGGTGACACACCATTCCAGGAATAGAAGACATGGCAATGAACAAGATACCAGGTCGCACTCTCATGGAGCTTATGTTTGCAAGGAGCTGGACACACAGAAGCATTGAAAACACAGGAGTGAGTCCCTCCCTTCTCAAATGCCCTTGGGATTCAGGGATTTTTTTTTTTTTTTAATGGATTCTTAACGGCTGCTGGCATTTACTTCAGAGAGGTGAGGTTTTTCTAGGCTGTTACAGTGATGCGTTTGACAACCTCCTACTTTGGCAGAGATCTCAGCATTTCCAGGTCTTGTCAGCTGTACAGGGCAAAGGGTGTGTTAGAGATATTTCCTAACTGGAAAGGGAGGCTCCAGCCTCCCTCCTTTGTTCCAGGTCACTCCCTGTGATAGACTAAGCTCATATAAGGGCACAGCCCTGTTCTGAGTCCAAGAGTTATTTTTGTTGATTGTCAAATATTTATTGAGCACCGATTAAGTGCCAGACACCGAGCATAAAATAAAAACAGAAATGAGGCTGTTCATGTGGAGGAAATGAGTCTAATGGGTTCCCCTACACCTCCGGGCTTCATTCACAGGCCCCTTCCTCAGGGAGGCCTCCCCAAACCCACTCCTACCCTCTGTTATTACTCCCATAGCAAGTGGCCATTCCCTTTTTGTGACATCCCTTACACCTCTACTCAATACCTGTCAACCCTCTTGAACTGCAGGACCTCTGGGGCTGGAAGCCTGGTTTCCAGTTCTATGCATTGGCTCATAGTTGGTGCTCAATAAGATACTTGCTGACTGCATGGATGAGTGAAACTCCTAAGGCCTCCCAGAGTGAAGCAGACCCTTTCCCTAACAGTAAGATGATCTGGAATCAACAGGAATTGGGAACACTAAATTACCAAGTGGCTGATGACGATCGGTCTCATTTAGACCTGGTTTTCCCCTTCTCATCATCTGCTGCTTTCCTTCTAACCAGGAAACTTTCTGCTGGGAATGGGTTTAGGGACTGCGACGAAAGAACCCACTGCTCTTCCCTCCAAAGTCTAAGCAAAGTTCAGTCAGATTCTATCAAATGTGGGTTTCCTATCTGTGTCTTTTCCTCATCTGTGCTATCGCTCTTCCCCTTGAGCTCTGATGGCCAGTGGCCAACAGAAAATGATTACCTCCCCCGAGTGCTTTTGCATATATATTTTGATATTTCACCCTTTCTTCCCAGATACTAAAGTCTATGCTGCTTTGGGAAATCATGATTTTCACCCCAAAAACCAGTTCCCAGCTGGAAGTAACAAGATCTACAATCAGATAGCAGAACTATGGAAACCCTGGCTTAGTAATGAGTCCATCGCTCTCTTCAAAAAAGGTACCAACACCATCTGCTCCTATCAAGAGCACTTACTGTATGCCAGGGTCTGATCTTCGTCTTCACAACAACGCCTTGGAATAAGTACTGATTTTATCCCCAATTTACAGATAAGGAAGCCAGGGTCATACAGCTTAGAAAAGGCAGTCTTGGGAGCAGAATCCAGAATTAACGCCAAAGCCCTTCCTCTAAACCCCACGACACTGATGATGCTCCTAAGTTCGTATTTATTGAGCCTTTACTGTGTGCGAGGCACTGCCCTCAGCCTGGTCCTAGACACTTCACAACAACCCTTGGAAGGAGTGGTTTCATTTCCAGCGGGTTTGAACCTTGCCACCACTGATACCATGGGCTGGATAACTCTGTCGCAGACGACTGCCACGTGTGTTGCACAATGTTGCAAACACTCACTAGAGTGATACCCTCAGGAATACCCCCAGTTGTGACAACCAAAAATGTCTCAGACATTGCCCAGTGTTCCCTGGGGCCAGAAGCACCTAGTTGAGAATGACTAGTTCAGAAACACAGCCAGCCCAAGGTGACTTTGACCCTACTCTTCCCTTTCCTCGGTCTCCTGCTGCTGGGACTCCCCAGTGGTTAAAGCCGACCAGAAGCCTGAGGCACAGAAGCCTGTTGATTTAGTCCCCATAGATCAGCTCTTGGAAAAGACAGCTGAGCCGTGAAGGGTCGACAGTGGACCTGGATGGGCAAACACACATCACTGTTATTCTCACTATATAGATAAGGAAACCGAGGTATAGAGAGGTGAAGTTACTTTCCCAAGTTGCACAGCGAATGAGTTCCAGAGCCAGGAATTGAATCCAGGCCACCTGGCTCCAGAGCCTCTGATCTTCCAGATTTCCACCCATGGGAAAGATGGGAGGGGAAGATGCAATGGAAAAAGAAAGTGGGACAGTGAGGTGGAAGGGGCGGAAGCCTGTCTGACCAGAGGTGGGGGCCTCCTTCATATTGTCCCTGGCTGTGACAGGTGCCTTCTACTGTGAGAAGCTGCCGGGTCCCAGCGGGGTTGGGCGAATTGTGGTCCTCAACACCAATCTGTACTATACCAGCAATGCGCTGACAGCAGACATGGCGGACCCTGGCCAGCAGTTCCAGTGGCTGGAAGATGTGCTGATCAATGCATCCAAAGCTGGGGACATGGTAAGAGGCCCTGCTTCTTTCTTTTCTCATCTGGGGTTATTTCCTGCACAAGTCTCCCACTTGGCACAAACTCACCCACCCACCCAAAGATGCCCATATCCCAGAGGGTCCTTCATCAGCCCGGCACCAGCAGAGGGCTTCCTCCATCCTCACCACAGCCCTGTGTGCTGGGATCCGGAGCCCACTGCAGATAAGGACCCTGAGGCTCATAAAGAGTGGTGACGGTCCCAAGTCACATAGTAAGTGATGAAACCCAGACTAGAAGACCAGACTCCAAGTCCAGTGCTCTTTCCACTCCTACCACAAGTGCAGCTGCAGCCAGTACTGTGTGCCAGACCTCCAGGGGATGCCCTGCCCTTGAGTGTGTCCAGCTAGTCTGCTGGCCTGACAGCTCCTCAAGAACTGGCTCAGTGTCTCATTTGCCCAAGTCCTTGCACTGACCAGCCCATCCCAAGAGGATCTCACAGCTGGTGCCCATGAGCACGCACTATGCCAACATTGGGCACGTTGTTTAGGACATTATACAGATGATCTCAGGTAGCAGAACTATGGAAACCCTGGCTCAGTAGCGAGTCCATCATTCTCAAAACCCCACCCGCCACATGCTATTCCAGATGAGAAAACAGCAGCTCAGAGAGGTGACACACAGCTGGTGTCTAAGCTGCAGTCTGACTCCAAAACTCATACAGTTAACTCTGTCCCTTGTTCTAACTCCTGCCATGGTGGCCAAGTGCCCAGGTGTTGTCAGCTGAGTGACTCAAGGAATGTAAGAAACGAGTGCACATTACCGTGTAGCATACCACACAACCATGCAAGAATGGTTTCGTTGCAGTGTTCAAGCTCTCTAAGAGAAGAGTAGTCTTTGAAGGATTAGGAAGGCTTCATGGAGGAGGTGTTCTTTGAGTTAGGTTTTGAAGTGTGGGGAGGATTTACAGAAGTGAAAAGGAGAAGGGTACTCCAGGTGGCAGGCACAGAGGTGGGAGGCACAGGTATGTGGTGCATTCATTGCAGGGCACAGGGAGAATGCCTGAATCTGCCTGGGAGATGGAATCCGGGAGGCCTTCAGGGAGGAGATACATTTGGGCCTGTCTACCTGCCTTTGGGGCAATTTGCAGGTTTTGAGAAGTAGAAATGAGGGTCTGGAGAGGGCATCTGTGAGCCACTTCTGGGAACCCCTCCCTTGTAGGTGTACATTGTTGGCCACGTGCCCCCAGGGTTCTTTGAGAAGACGCAAAACAAGGCGTGGTTCCGGGAGGGCTTCAATGAAAAATACCTGAAGGTGGTCCGGAAGCATCATGGCGTCATAGCAGGGCAGTTCTTCGGGCACCACCACACCGACAGCTTTCGGATGCTCTATGATGATGCAGGTATTCAACCTGGAGGGCAACTGCCAGCTCCCTCCCTCCTTCTCTCCCCAGACCCTCTCAGTCCTGCTGTCTCTCTCCTGACAGGTGCCCCCATAAACGCCATGTTCATCACACCTGGAGTCACCCCATGGAAAACCACATTACCTGGAGTGGTCAATGGGGCCAATAATCCAGCCATCCGGGTGTTGGAATATGACCGAGCCACACTGAGCCTGAAGGTCAGGAGTCCTGTGGAGGCTAGAGGAGGAGGGTGGGAGGGGTTTAAATGCATCACCGCCTTCCCTAACTCTCAGCTTATCCACCCTCCCCTGACCACTGAGCCTCAGGAAGGCTGAGCTCCTTCCACCCTTCTCCAGCTCAGGATCAGAGCCCTGGAGGCACCTGCCACTGAGTCAGGGCAGTGCCTCCCCAAGTCTCCTTTTCCCCTGGATGACTGTCACAGCCTCATACCTGGTCTCCCTGCCTCTGGCCCTGCCCTGCTATGGCCCATCTGCTACACAAGAGAGAAGAAACTAATCTCCTATAGCACCACTTTCATCTTGTCTCTGTCCCACTCAAAAACCTTCAATGGCTCCCCAGTGCCTTCAAGATAAAGTTGTGTCTCCTTGGCCTAGTACTCAAGGCTTCCCACAGTCTGACTTCAAGCCCATTGTCCACATTTTCCATACACAGATGAGGCTCCAGCTCCTAATTCTTTGGGCAGTCCCTCACCTCGTAGGATGAGCTTGTGGTTGTTGAGATGAAAAATATTATTCCTTTATTTATCCAACAAAATGCATTAAGTCTGTGCCATTGGCCAGGCCCTGTTCTAATCTCAGAAGATATGTAAATTTAAAAGCAAAGTCACCCCTCTCCTGGACCTGACATCTTACAGGAGAGGGACAATAAATATGTAGAATTAATTATAGTACTGAGAGAAGGGCTAAGGAGAAAATCAAAACAGTGAGGCGACAGGGTGACAGCTATGGGAGGTGTGTACTGTGTTAGTAGGTGGGAAGGGGAAGTGTCCACATAAGGTGCCATTTGAGTTCTGAGTGTATTGAGGGAGTGAGCCCAGTGGGTATCTCGCGGAGGTGGAGGGAACAGCAAGTCAAAGGCCCCGGGGTGGGAATGTGCGTGGTAGGTTAGGGGAAGAGCACGGAGGCCTTGTGGCCACAGGAAGAGGCACAAGGGGAGAGTGGGAGGGGAGGTCCGATCTTGCAGGCCTCCATGAGGACTCTGGATTTGGAGGGTTTGGCGCAGAAGAATGAAATCCTGTGACTTATAATTTTATGGAATCTTCATGTCTGCTGTGCAGGGAACAGGCTGTAGGGGCAGGTGGGGGAGCAGTGAGGCCGTTTGGAGGGAAGGACAAATCCCAGATGACAGGATGGTGGCTTGGCCAGGGCGGAGGCAGTGAGATGGTGAAAAGTGCCAGGTCCCGGATGAATTTTGGATGCAGGATTTGCTAGAGTGGATATGGGCTGTGAGAAAAAGGGACCAATCCAGGAGGCTTCCAAGGCTTTTGGCCTGTGCAACGGATAGGCTGCGGCTGCCGATTACTGAGATAAGTGGCAGGGTGATCAGGCTTCGGAGGGTCAGTCAGAGGTCTGGTTTTGGACCTGTTACCTTTGGGATGGCTAAATGGCATCAGGTGAAAGTGGACAGGGAAGGGGCAAGTTGGAGCTTGAAGAGGTGACGATAGAGATGTGATCTGGGAGTGGAGAGAGGACATTTAAAGCCAATGACTGGATGAGCTAACCAAGGTCCTTGATTCTAGTAAACGTAGATTAAGAAGAGGTCTGAGGGGTTTTAAGAGTGGCCCGTTGTCCACATGGGTCTGAGCAAGGGGCATGGCAGGCTGCACCATCACCCCCTAACAGGCCCTCCATTCTCCTCAGGGAGGGAGTCAGCCCTGAGCTTGAATCCTGGCTCCACCACTCATAAGCTTTTTAATCTTTTGACCTCTGTGCCTCACTTGCTTCATCTGTAAAATGGGAGTAACAGAACCTCACAGGGTTTGAGGAGGACTACATGAAATAATGGAATGTTCCTGGCATAGAGTGGCCATGCATACAGGCAGCTCCTCTTACCCCGTCTGCAGTGGCCTGAAGCAGGTTCATAAATGTACCTGGAACCTGCTGGACTGATGAACCCTGCAGAGTCTAGCCGTGAACATGCACCTGGGTCCTAGGAGTCTACAGTTCATAATCTCTCTCATGCTTAGTGTCACTCTTTTTACGTTGCTTTTATCTATTCATTATGTAAATATTTACTGAGCATCTTCTATGTGTACCCTAGCATGGTGGGACCTGGGGTAAACAACCTGGGGTCCAATCCTGCTACCACTGAATACCTGTATGAATACCTGTATGACCCTGGCCAAGTGAATTAACCTCTTTAGGCCTCAGTTTCCTCATTTGTGAAACCAAGGTCATAAGCGCAGTTACCTCATTTGATTCAGAGGATGTCTGCCCAGCACACTGGGTGCACAGCTAAGTGCTCAATAACTCCTAGTGGTCATGGTTACTGCTCCAAAGAACTTGGGGGCAAATGCAAGGTGCAGGATGGGGATGGAAGCAGACCGCTGCTCACAGCCGGCCTACCCCAAACCCTTTTTCCAGGACATGGTGACCTACTTCATGAACCTGAGCCAGGCGAATGCTCAGGGGGCGCCGCGCTGGGAGCTCGAGTACCAGCTGACCGAGGCCTATGGGGTGCCGGACGCCAGCGCCCACTCCATGCACACAGTGCTGGACCGCATCGCTGGCGACCAGAGCACACTGCAGCGCTACTACGTCTATAACTCAGTCAGCTACTCTGCTGGGGTCTGCGACGAGGCCTGCAGCACGCAGCACGTGTGTGCCATGCGCCAGGTGGACGTTGACGCTTACACCACCTGTCTGTATGCCTCTGGCACCATGCCCGTGCCCCAGCTCCCACTGCTGCTGATGGCCCTGCTGGGCCTGTGCACGCTCGTGCTGTGACCTGCCAGGCTCACCTTCTTCTTGGTAACGGGTAACGGGGGCAGCGCCCAGGATCATCCAGAGCTGGGCCTTCCACCATTTCTTCCGCGCCTGAGGAGTGAACTGAAATAGGACAACCGAATCAGGAAGCGAAGCCCCAGGAGCTGCAGCGATCCGTGATCGCGCCACTGCACTCCAGCCTGGGTGACAAAGCCAGACTCTCTCCAAAAACAAACCGGAAACAGAAAAGAAATGACGACCCAAGACCCCCCACAAGCATACTTCTTTTGCGTTTTATGTTTTACTCACAAAACAAAGCTCATCATGCGTTTGATTCTGTATTGTATTCCTTTTCTTTTCTTTTGAGACGGAGTCTCGCTCCGTCGCCCGGGCCGGGGTGCAGTGGTGCCATCTCGGCTCACTGCAACCTCTGCCTCCCGGGCTCAAGCGATTCTCCTGCCTCAGCCTCCTAGCTGGGACTACAGGCGCGCGCCACCACGCCCGACTAATTTGTATTTTTAGTAGAGACGGGGTTTCGCCATGTTTGCCAGGCTGGTCTCGAACTCCTGACCTCAAGTGATCCGCCTGCCTGGGCCTCCCAAAGTGTTGGGATTACAGGCGTGAGTCACCGGTGACTCTATTCCTTTTCGTATGGAAATGAGGTTAACTCATTTGCAGGAACCTAACGCCCGCCCTCCCCCTACTTGGATCGCTGGCGTGAACCCAGCGGCCCCGTGCTCTCCGTGTATCCCCGGATCGAGGCGCACGCGTTGTTGCAACGTTCCGCACTTAGGGATTAGAATGTGCCTTTGCGTTTCGTTTTGTTTTGCAACAATACAGGTGTGAGGGATCGCAGCCCTGGTCCAGGCTCTAGTCTCCCCGCCCTCTCGCTTTCTTGGGCCTCCGGGCGCCTCAAAGGTAAAACTAGGCCATTTGAAGCCTGCGAAGCGAAGGGCAGTCGGTCTTCAGGCCTAGCGGGCTGGGCTGGGCTGGGTCGGTGGACCCCTGGGCTGGCGGCGGGAGCAGAGTATCGAGCAGCTTTTAGGTGGGGTTCGGGCGGGGGACCTAGGACAACCGCGGGCCTCGCTCCTCCCCGGACGGGGCGGGACGGGGAAGTCCCGCCCACCAGGCCCGGGTCCCGGGCCGCCCCGAGGGCTGCGCCCACCTCCTTCCTGCCTCGGCAACCCCGGGCCCTAAGGGCAGGCCCCAACCGCAGAGGAGCAGGAGAGGGCAGAGGCTGGCGGGCCATGCCCTGGTCGTCCCGCGCCACCCTCCTTCGGGACCTGGTCCTGGGCGTGCTGGGCACCGCCGCCTTCCTGCTCGACCTGGGCACCGACCTGTGGGCCGCCGTCCAGTATGCGCTCGGCGGCCGCTACCTGTGGGCGGCGCTGGTGCTGGCGCTGCTGGGCCTGGCCTCCGTGGCGCTTCAGCTCTTCAGCTGGCTCTGGCTGCGCGCTGACCCTGCCGGCCTGCACGGGTCGCAGCCCCCGCGCCGCTGCCTGGCGCTGCTGCATCTCCTGCAGCTGGGTTACCTGTACAGGTGAGTGCTTCGCCCCGGGAGGGGAGGAGTGTCGGAGCTCAGCACCTCTGTCAGCTGGGTCACCTGTACAGGTGACACGCCATATGCCGGGAAGGGAACCAAGTCCTGTGGGCGCCTGGCCTACAGGTGAGCGTGCAGCCCTTTACGGAAAGGGAATCCCGGTAGACTGCCTTCATCCTAGCCCCAGCTTTCCTGGCACAGGCGAAGAAACTGAGGCCCAGGGAAGAAAGGGAGGCGCATGGGCTTTGAAGTCGGACCTCTCAGGGATCCACTTCAGGCTTTGCCCCCTCTCGCCTCACTTCTGCATTTCTCTGAGCCTCAGTTTCCTCCTCCATAGAAAGGAGGTAGTCACCCTGAGACAGGTTTGACGAGCAGGCCTGTTGTGAGGAGTGAGCGAAAGAGTGAGAAAGTGCCTCGCACAGTGCCTGGCCTGTAATGGCAGGGGCTGCGGACCCAGTTCAGCACCCCATGTTTCAGCATGGGCAGGGCCTTGGGAAGTCACTGACCTCTCAGTGGGGCTGTTTGGTTGCTGTTCCCATTGGGATGGGGATAGCGCCTGCCTGTTTGGTGAAGATGCAGTGAAATTACACCTGTCCACTGCCCTGGCTCAGAGTGAGCTCTCAGCAACCTCAGCTCGCTTCTTGATGACCTGGGCCCCCCTGGGAGTTTCAGCAGCCCTGACCCCACCACAGCGCTTGCCCCTCACAAAGGCCGCCTCTCACCCTGTCTGCCTGTTTGTATTCTTCCCCCTGAAACTTGGCTTCCCACCCCAGACCCAGCAAGAGGGCAGAGATGGCCTCTGACTCATCCATGCCCGTGGAGCCAGCCAGGGCTGGGCACAGGCTGGGTCCTGGAAAATGTGTGTGGATTCTGCTCCTTTTGGGACCTGGTGAAGCCTTGTAGAGATGGGGAAACAAACCCAGGGCTCAGAGGCATGCGACGAAGTCAGGGCAGAGGGTGGTGTGGGTTGGGATGGGGTGGCGGGGGCCAGGATGCGCTCTTGAATCTGTTTTTGCAAACTCTTGAGATCTTGCCTTGACAAAGCTGCACGGGGTCTCCAGGAGTGGAGGAGAGGAGCTTTGAATGTGGCAGTTTTGCCTGAGGGATTGTAGAGACATCAGAAAACCCCGGGTAGGCATGAAGGGGTGCAGTTGTTAAGTCCTGGGCAGGCCTCCACGAGCCGTGAATCTGTAACTACCTCATGCATCTTTGCAGCCAATATTTCTGCTGAGCTTGAGTCAGACAGACTGTACTAGCTTTGGCTTTGGAAACGGGTCTCTGTTCCTGCCTGTGAATTGGCCGAGGCAGGGGCCCCTTCCAGGTCACTGGGGACCATACGCAAAGGCTCCTGCTGAGGGAGAACCCCAGCCCGTCCTGCCTGCCTGCTCCTCAGTGTGTTCTTGGCTCCTTCCAGGGGAAGTGACAGTACATGTCTGGTGAATGAGCTTGTGATGAGTGAACGGGGTTCCCTCCCAATAGGCAACTGAGAGCAAAGTTCTGGGTGGAGGGTCCTTGGTGCATTCTCCACTTACTCTTCATGCCAGTGGGTACCCCAGGCCTGTCTCTCCACCCTCTGGACTCTCTTAACTCTGCCCCAATCTCCATCCTTAACCACTCAGGGCCAGCCTCTTAAATGGGATCCCTCCTTCCCATCTAACCCTCCTCCAGCCCCTCCCCTGTGTGGCCGGGGCAAGGCAGAGTCTGATTCCATCTGGCCTGTGCCCGGAAGTGCCCAAGAGGCAAATGTCCTCTTGCCCACAGGACCCCAGGAGATCTTGGGCACACTAAAGTTTGAGAACTACTGCCTCAGGCAACTTTATAGCATGCCTTTCCAATTCAGGTTTGGATCCAAATCCTCATTCCAGTACTTATGAGCTGCTTATAATTTTTTGTTTGTTTTTTTAAAAAGAGGCAGGGTCTGGTCAGGCTTGATGGCTCATGCCTGTAATCCTAGCAATCTGGGAGGCTGAGGTGGGCAGATCACTTGAGGTCAGGAGTTTGAGACCAGCCTGCTGAATATGGCAAAAGCTCATCTCTACAAAAATTAGCCAGGTGTGGTGGCGCATGCCTGTAATCCCAGCATCCCAGCTACTCCGGAGGCTGAGGCAGGAGAATGGCTTGAACCTGGGAGGTGGAGGTTGCAGTGAGCCAAGTTTGTGCCACTGCACTCTAGCCTGGGCGACAGGCGACAGATGCAGACTCTGTCTCCAAAAAAAAAAGAAAAAAAAAAAGAGAGAGAGAGGCAGGGTCTCTGTTGCCTGGGCTGGAGTGCAGTGGCACAATCAATCATGGCTCACAGTGGCCTTGAACTCCTGGGCTCAAGCTGTCCTCCTGCGTCAGCCTCCTGAGTAGCTTGGACTACAGGCTTGTAAGACCACGCCCAACTAATTTAAAAAAATTCTTTGTAGAGATGGGGCTTGCTGTGTTGCCCAGGGTGGTCTCAAACTCCTGGCCTCCAGTGATCCTCTTGCCTTGGCGGGTCAAAATGTTGGGATTACAGGCGTGAGCCACTGCACCCAGACCTTATTAGCTTCTTGATCCTGTTTCCCCATCTGTAAAATGGGCTTTTGTGAGAAGTAAACAGGACAAGGTTTGTGATGAGCTTGGGACAGTGCTTAGCCAGCAGGAGTAGAAGGTGTATTGATCCCCATTTTTGTTTTTGTTTTTTTTTTTTGAGACGGAGTCTTGTTCTGTCGCCAGGCTGGAGTGCAGTGGCACGATCTCGGCTCACTGTAACCTCCGCCTTGCAGATTCAAGAGATTCTCCTGCCTCAGCCTCCTGAGTAGCTGGGACTACAGGCGCGCACCACCACACTCAGCTAATTTTTTGTATTTTTAGTAGAGACGAGGCTTCACCATGTTAGCCAGGATGGTCTCGATCTCCTGACCTCGTGATCAGCCCACCTCAGCCTCCCAAAGTGCTGGGATTACAGGCATGAGCCACCACACCCGGCCTGGATCCTCATTTTACAGATGAAACAAGTTCAGTGAGGTTAGGACATTGCCGAAGGCCCCATAGCATGGATGTCAGGAGCCATGTTGGAGCCTGTGTCCACTCATTAGATGGGTGGGAGGCTGAGGAATTCACAGGACACTAACCTGGCCCTCTGGGCATTTGTGTGTGGTGCCTAGGTGCGTGCAGGAGCTGCGGCAGGGGCTGCTGGTGTGGCAGCAGGAGGAGCCCTCTGAGTTTGACTTGGCCTACGCCGACTTCCTCGCCCTGGACATCAGCATGCTGCGGCTCTTCGAGACCTTTTTGGAAACGGCACCACAGCTCACGCTGGTGCTGGCCATCATGCTGCAGAGCGGCCGGGCTGAGTACTACCAGTGTGAGTGAAGGCCTGTGGCTGGCCCCCGCGTCATGGCTTGGTGGGGGGTCTCTCTCAAATGTCGGAACTGTTTTTATTCTTTTATAAAGGCTGCTTAGAAAACAGGAGAACAGGCTTTAGTCAGGCAGATCTGGCTTGAAACCTAAAGTCACTCTACAGCTGTTTGAGTTTGGACAAATGCCTTGACCTCTCTGAGTATGTTTGTTCTCATCTGAAAAATGGGCTTAAATCCTCCTGCCTGATAGGTTGATGAAAGGTTTAAATGAGGTGATGCAAAGAAAGCCCATTTCCTGGTACATAAGTTCCTGGTACAGAGTCTCACTTTGTCATCGCCCGTAGTGGAGTACAGCGGCCTGATCATGGCTCACTGTAGCCTCGACCTCCCAGGCTCAAGTGATCCTGCTGTCTCAGCCTCCTGAGTAGCTGGGACTACAAGTGTGTATCACCATGCTGGCTAATTTTTCTTTCTTTTTTTTTTTTTTCTGTAGAGATGAGGTCCCACTTTGTTACCCAGGCTGGTCTTGAACTCCTGAGCTCAAGTAACCTCCTACCTCAGCCTCCTAAGGTGCTGGGATTACAGGTGTCGGCCACTGTGCCTGGCCCACAAGTCTTAATTGTAATTTTTATAATTTTGAAGATAATGAAGTGTGTAAGGTGCCTGATACAGCATAGGTAACTTTTTAGTTAAGAAACAATTTCATATGTTGGGAGGCCAAGGTGCACAGGTCGCTTGAGGCCAGAGTTGGAGACCATCCTGGGTAACATAGTGAGACCTCATCTCTTCAAAATTTTAAAAAGGAAACAAGAAACAATATATTGAATGCCTTCATCCAGTCAGGTTTTCATTGTGCATCTCTTCTGTGCCTGTTACTGTGCTGGGGACACAGCAGTGAACAAGATGGACCCAGCCCCTGCCCTGCCAGGATGATAGACTAAAACAAGTAGCTACGGTTGAGTGACTGGAAAAGGGAGAGGCAGGTAGCAGAGGCTCACAGGGCCCCCTAAGCATGGGTGAAGTTTATAGTGAGGAGCTTTGGGAGGGTTTTTGCCCATAAAAGGAAAGTGACTTGCCCATTTTCACAGACCCAGACAGTGGCCAAGCTAAAGAGGGCCCCCACTAACATCCGATTCAGGGTCCAAGCCTTCCCCTTTGCCTTCCTCCACCGCTGCCATAAATGCCACAGCCTCTCAAGAAACCAGTCCTCACTCTACCATCACTCGCTGTGTGACCCGGAGAGCCTTCCTATGGAAGATGGAGGTTAGACTCGATCTCCAAGGGCCCTGTCGTCTTGCTAGTCTGAGTCTATATATTGATTGAAAAAACAATAATAGCGGCTGTCACAATGGAGTGCCAGCTATTAGCCAGGCCTTGTGGGAAGCGCTTACAGTCATCATTGCTCATGTTCACAGCAGCCCTGTAGGTTTGTGCTATATTGATCTCCATTTTTAAAGAGGTACAGAAAGGTGAGTGACTTGCCCTGGGTTACTGGGCACTCACTGGGCACACATTTTTGTCTGTTGAGGGTTGGGGGTGTCTAGAACCAGGGCCAAGTGCAGACAGTCTGCACTGCGAGTGTGGCAGGGGGTAAGGGGGTGAGACAGATTTTCCCTACTTTTTCTTTAGCAAACATCTCTTTCGCTGCTGTTATGTGCCAGGTACTGGGCTGCTGGGGGATCCCAAGTGAGCAGAGTCTGTTTTCTACCCTCGAGGAGCTCAGAGATAAGGAAATAGATAATTACTGTGTGATGAGACTCCAGACAGAGGTGGGTGGCATGTTACAGGGATACCTGACACAGCTGAGTGGGTGGCATGGGGTCAGGGTGGGTGACTCCAGGGGCTCTTCAAGCTGGGGCCTGCGGGGTAATGGAGGAGTAGGCCGGGGAAGTGGGGCATGTGCTTCTGGCGACCTAACAGCCTGGGCAGAGCTTGTCAAGGTCACGGAAGGTGGCATGCTGGGCAAACTGGAAGAACATCAGCCCTGCTGAGACCTGGGCGAGGCTAATGGGCACAGATCTGTTTCCAGGCTAGGAGTGGGTTCTGGGCGCCTAATAGGTTCCCAGTAAACATCTGCCGAATGACTGCGGTGGACGGGGACAGGGGAGGAAGTAGTCGGGAGATGTGCCAGTGCCACTTCCATCCCTCCCTGGAGGCCCTTGTGCTTCTGCTCCAGGATTGGCAACCAGGAGGTGGGATAGGACCCCTGTTGTAAACTTCTGGATCTTGGAAAATCAAGATTAGGGGTCAGTCCAATGGCCTCTTGTCTTGGAGGGGAGGGGAGGGGAGTGCGGAGACCTTCTGTCCACACAGCAGGGACATCTCTCCTGGCCCTGAGGGCAGCTTTAGCCAGAGCCTGTTGCCACCCCGTGGGATTTTCTACTTCCTTTTTGAGACTAAGAAAGAGGGAACTGAGACTGTTGATTTCAGATACAAGAAAGGCTTGTGTTCTTCCCAGAAAGGAAGGGTTATCGGGCCCTGGAAGATGCCCAGGGTGCAGCCAAGGCCCAGAGGCGCTGAGTGCTGGGTGGGCCACAAGTCACATCCTTTCATCTTTGACAAATACCACCCGGATAGCACCTACACAGCAAAGCCCTCACTGTGGTGAGGGGCAGGTTCTATATTAGGAGTCATAGCTTTGTTTTTGGTTATGGGAACTCACTGGGTCTTCTCCAGCTGCAGATTTGCCTTCAACAAACGAAGGATTCTAATACCTACCCCAGGGTTGCTGGGAGGGCTCCCATGGTACCTGCGACCCCTGGGGAGTGCCAAGCAGGCTGGCCCCAGGACTCACTGTTCCCTCCTACTCTTTGCAGGGGTTGGCATCTGCACGTCCTTCCTGGGCATCTCGTGGGCACTGCTCGACTACCACCGGGCCTTGCGCACCTGCCTCCCCTCCAAGCCCCCCCTGGGCCTGGGCTCCTCTCTGATCTACTTCCTGTGGAACCTGTTGCTGCTGTGGCCCCGAGTCCTGGCTGTGGCCCTGTTCTCAGCCCTCTTCCCCAGCTATGTGGCCCTGCACTTCCTGGGCCTGTGGCTGGTACTGCTGCTCTGGGTCTGGCTTCAGGGCACAGACTTCATGCTGGACCCCAGCTCCGAGTGGCTGTACCGGGTGACGGTGGCCACCATCCTCTATTTCTCCTGGTTCAACGTGGCTGAGGGCTCCACCCGAGGCCGGGCCATCATCCACTTCACCTTCCTCCTGAGTGACAGCATTCTCCTGGTGGCCACCTGGGTGACTCATAGCTCCTGGCTGCCCAGCGGGATTCCACTGCAGCTGTGGCTGCCTGTGGGATGCGGCTGCTTCTTTCTGGGCCTGGCTCTGCGGCTTGTGTACTACCACTGGCTGCACCCTAGCTGCTGCTGGAAGCCGGACCCTGACCAGGTAGACGGGGCCCGGAGTCTACTTTCTCCAGAGGGGTATCAGCTGCCTCAGAACAGGCGCATGACCCATTTAGCACAGAACTTTTTCCCCAAGGCTAAGGATGAGGCTGCTTCGCCAGTGAAGGGATAGGTGAACGGCGTCCTTTGAAGCAGGATCAGACTCAGCTGGCAGAGATGGAGAGTGACTCTGCTGGCAGAAAGCAGGCGAGGATAAGCTAACGATGCTGCTGTGGCCTCTGCACTCAGCAAGAGTGGGATGCCTGTGCTGGGCCGGGCACCAGGGATGGTGCTGAGTGGGGCAGAGGCCTGCTTTCAAGGAGTTCACAGTGAACAAGATGAGAAGGGCTGGGCCCTGGAGGGTCAAGAGCCCCAATTATGTACAAGACACTTTGGGAGGAAAGAAGACTACCTTTTCCCCCTGCCATTGGTATAGCTGGTGCTCCAAAACTTCCACCTCCCTCCCTGGCCACCTCTAAAATGACTGGTATAGGTGCTGCCCCACCCCTTAGCTCCCCTATCCTGGGCTAGGAGGCCATGGGGGCTGTCCTCTAGAATTCTTCCTCCCCTCCCCCACACCATTCATTCAATTCATGAAACAAATCTTTGCTGAGAGCAGTTTATGTGCCAGGAACATCATTCTGTCCTTGCAACCTGGCAAGACCAGCTACCACCCTAGCTTCATCCCCTACTTGCACCAACCAGTCCCGGGTTAGATCTCAAATGCTGGAAGCCAGGGATGCCCAACTCTGGGTAGCCCCAGTCAGAACCTCTGGGATCGCAGTGAAGCTGGCCTGGCCTCTGCTCCTGCTCTCAAGGGGCTGCTTTTCAACCAAGAGCCTTGTGAGCCTGGTCTGAGCTTTGCACAGCCACTGAGTATTTTTTATGCCTTAGCCAGTGTACCTCCTACCTCAGTCTATGTGAGAGGAAGAGAATGTGTCCCTGTGGGTCTCTGCAAGTGACAGACGTGTTGTTTTCAACAGTATTATTAGGTTATGATTAAAGCCTCATGAAATCCTCCCACCTAGTCTGTGTCATCAAACGAAATCTGTGGAGTTCAGAGCCTGAACTGGAAGAGGTCAGGGACATAAAATCTACCTCTCAAAATCAGTCAAGGTCCATGAACAGAGAGAGGGCTGGCTTAGGTGGGGTTTCTCAACCTCGTGTTTGAAGTTTCAGGAGCTGGTGAGCCAGCGTGGGGTTGACAGCTCAGCTGGAGATCAGAATCCAGATCTGGGCTGACTTAGTGCATCCTCTTCAACACCAGCTCTGCGGCTGGGCCCAGCAGGAGTGGCCACAGACACATTTAGGGCCAAGAAGTGAATATAGTTGCCTGGTGAAGAAAGGTCTTTTTGCTGGGAGCTCTAAGAGGTTAAGTGATGAGGTACCTTAGGGGATGTGGATGTGGTTGGTGGGTGATGGTGCTGGGGAAGTGGAACCTTTTGCTGTTCTAGGAGGTCCATGGTTTGGAGAAACAAGGGACAGAAAAGTCAATTGAGATAGAGAAGAAAAGGTTCTAGTCACCGCTGTGATGGGATCCAGGATAGTCTCAGCTCTGTTACTATTCTGGTGGAGACACAAAAACCAGGATAAGTAAAACATTTAGTATATCAGATAGTGTTAAGTGCTAAAAGAAAAAGGGAAAGAGATAGGGAGAGAGAGTAGGTATTTGTGTTGGGGGTGGGAATTACAACTTTGTATAGAATGGCTGCAGAAGGCCTTCCTGCAAAACTGGTAAGCTGGTTAGCAGTGACTTGGGTGTGGCCTATAAATGTCATGAGAAGGGGCAGAACCTGGAGTCACTGGTAGCTTGAACCACTGTGGCGGAAGGAATGATGCAAACAGAATTCCACCGGATGAAGCACTGGTAACCGCTCTACTGGCCTGGAGCTAAAGTTGACCCAGAGATGAAGGGTGGGGGCAGGGACAAGATCTGGGAAGATGATGCTGGTGACTTCTACATACAAGCAATGGTTAGAGGCAGAAAGGATCCTGCAGATCATCCTGTCTAGTGATTTTCAGGCTTTTGAATATCATGTACCTATAAAATGGCCAACATGGTTGCAACTTAATTTTAACAAAAAAGGGCATTAAAAACTAATTTTAACAAAAAAGGGCATAAAAACCACCATTTGGCTGGGCATGGTGGCCCACACCTGTAATCCCAGTACTTTGGGAGGCCGAGGTGGGTGGATCACCTGAGGTCGGGAGATCGCGACCAGCCTGACCAACATGGAGAAACCCCATCTCTACTAAAAATACAAAATTAGCCAGGCACATGCCTATAATCCCAGCTACTCGGGAGGCTGAGGCAGGAGAACCGCTTGAACCTGGGAGGCGGAGGTTGCGGTGAGCCAAGATCGTGCCATTGCACTCCAGCCTGGGCAACAAAAGCAAAACTCTGCCTCAAACAAAACAAAACACTACCACCATTTATTTTCATCATCTCATAAAAGGACGTACCAATCTTAGAACAAAGACCATTCTTCTAATTGAATACATGTAAACATACACACACACCTGAAGTTGCAGGAAGAGATGGAGATGTTTATCTACTCTGTGCTTGAAATCAATGCCTCTAATATTTGTCCTTATAACTGAGTAGGGATATAGCAGCTAAGGGTTTGCTTCAACTAATGTGCACCTAATGAGGAAAACATTTAATAACTAGAATAGGCAACTTCCTCTTTTCTGGGGAATTTTTGGAAAAATACATCTTATAGTCTGACATGTATGGTAGGTACTTGGAAGCTAGAACCCAATTCTGATTTCCTTCATTGGACTAAAAGGCAGAAAGGCTTTGTGACTGTTTTCCAGACCAGAGGGATACAGCCAGACCCAAATCAGAGAAATGAAATGAGAAAAAGTAGTTGATGTGACATGAAATCAGGGCAAATCAAACGAGGTTTGGTATCAGTTTGTCAGTTTTATCGCTTTTGTGGTTTAAGTGCAGCACAGCAAGGTACTGATTTCTCTCCTTAATAAATTTCAGCACATTTGGCAGCGAATGCAATCTTTTCTCACTCCAGTTCTAAACTTTAAAAGCAATATATTTTAGAAATAATACATTCTCCCATGCAAATTATTTTAAAATATTTTCCCATGTATATCTATACCAAATGGTTTGGTTTTACTTTTTTGGTGAAATGACCCAGTTACTGAAAGGGTGACATCTTTCTAATGAACTCTTTAGAATTTTTATGAAGCCATAATTAGGACCCCACACAGCTGGGCAACTGTGCTGATCCTATTCAGAAAAGACACAGGAGCAAACTATAGAAAATAAAAACTTTATTTTTTTCAAGTTTATAAGATAGTTCCCATTACATATAACATTATGGTCACGGATTCTACAGCCACAAATGCCCGCAGTCACATAAATATATCCAATCCGATCAATGCCTTTTCCTAACAGAGGCATCTGAAGTTCAGAGGGAGAGTCGCATTTTGAGTAGAAGTCATCCTTAATGGGAGGGCTCCTGTCAGTGCATTAGGAACTAGCCAAGGAGCCTTGCTTGCCAGAGCTGTCTGACTCAGAGGAGAGGAAGGGACAGATGGCCTGCTGACTGGGGCTGAGGCAGAACTAGATTTTCTCTCTTGTGGTTTAAGATATTTTAGAATCTCGGAATTCAGATCCTATAGCGTGAATATCTGGGGAGTTCTAACTTCTGGATGAAAAAGGAAACCAATTTAGTGGTAAGAAATAGAAGCCTGCTTAAGAGGGACCCTAACTGCCTCCTTGAGGAGTAAGGAGTCAGAGGAAGACCCTAAGCTCACCACTCCTTGGCCCAGACCATTGCTCTACCCCATACTCCTCTCCCCCGTGGTTCAGTGACACTGACAACCATTCAAGGTAGTAAACATCTAGAAGCTCCACATGCTGCAGCTAGAGTTTGCCAATCAGATTCTATTTGGAACTTTAAAGCTGAGTTTGTGTAAACTGCGAACAAGCTGTGGCATCAGTCTCTTGGGACAACTCACTAGCTTTACAGAAGACAGGAACACCCCAAATCAAACAAAAGCCCAGATAGGCATCTAAATCTGGAGCAGGTGTCCATTCTTCTGGACACTACCAGCTGCCCCAGGGGCACTGGACAGGGTGATGCTAAGGCACAGTCAGTTTTACATTCGAAAGTCAAGCCACCTCCTCAACCCAAGACACACCTCACTCCAGATCTACTAGAGAGAGCCCTCACCATGACATTACAGACCCATCTTGTAGAACCCACAGTGCCTGGCCAGGCACGGTGGCTCATGCCTGTAATCCCAGCACTCTGGGAGGCTGAGGCGAGCAGATCACCTGAGGTCAGGAGTTTGAGAACAGCCTGGTCAACATGGTGAAACCCCGTCTCTACTAAAAATACAAAAATTAGCCAGGCATGGTGGTGGGCGCCTGTAATCTCAGCTAATCAGGAGGCTGAGATAGGAGAATCGCTTGAACCTGGGAGGCGGAGGGTGCAGTGAGCTGAGATCATGCCACTGTACTCCAGCCTGGGCGACAGAGCGAGGCTCCATCTCAAAAAAAAAAAAAAAAAGAGAACCCACCATGCCCAGCTAGGGAAGGACTCATCATTTGGCTAATTTCATGAGGACTCTAATGAAGAGGGCCTCCCCCTTGATGAATGGACCCACAGTGTCCTTTGGTCCTCAGCTTCCAACAGCTCTTAATCCTACCCACTTATTTTCCTTTCCAGATTTTTGTGTTGGGGTGGAGAAAAAGACAGGGTAATTACAGAGAGCACCGTGTTCCCGGGACAATTCAATTTGGCAAAGAGCCAAGAAGCTCCTGTTTTCTCTCTTCCATTTAAATGAGGGTGGCAACAACCAGGAATGAGCAGAGACTGCTCTGCTCAGCCTCCTTACCTCTCTTGGCCAAGTTCAAGTTCCTTTTGGAAAGAGCTAAGCTAGGAAGTCAGAGTAAGAGGAAAAAGGCCATTGATAAAAGTGAGTTCAAGTTATATTCTAAAATAAAGAGCTCCCAAGAGGGTGGAGAGGGAAGTATCTGTGTGTGTATGCTTGTGTGCATGGTGGGGGTACCACTCCGCAGCCTCACAAACCTGAAGCGCAGCACAACAGCCGTGGCCTTTGTCCAGGACAAAAACCCAACAGCTATACTGCATAGGGGGAGGGTTTGAGGCCTCAGAGTAAAACCTAGAGCTTCCTAAGATCAACCATCAAACAAGGCAGAGCAGCATCTAGGCAACTATGCTGAATACAGACCAAGGGAAGGCCTACCTCACACTACATCTCCCTCCTCCCAACCCCACAGGAAACAAGGCCAAAGAGGCAGCCAAGTAAAGGAGCACTGACTTCAGCTACTCAGCAAAAACTTACTCCTTAAAATCGTGAGTCATGAGCACTTTTCAATGAGTTCTGAAGGAATGTGTATACCAGCCTCTCTCTCTTCCTATCTGGGTGGCCTGGCATTGGAAGGAGTCTTGCCTCTTTGTGCTGCAACATCTCTGGAAATGGGTACGCAGAGTCTCTGGCGACAAGCAATTATAGCTGGGGTTGGTCAACAATGCCTCCTGCGGACCAATCCTGCATCTCAATCTGAGGTTGCTTGTATCATCTCTCTCTCTGCAGCCTGGGAGAGGCTGATCTTCCTCAGCTCTAGGGAATTTTATCCTGCCTGAGCAGATGCCCAAATTGCTCTTGGAGGGATGGGGCATCCAACAATCATGGCTGGGCTAGAAGGCTGTGACTAGTGCCTGGGCACCCACCAATCTGCCCAGAGGTCGAGAGATGCTCCTGCATTTGGCCTAGGATTAAGTTTTGGGCCATGAAGTAGGGAATGATGCAATACTCTCATTTAAATCAGGAAAGTCTGGCTGGGCGCAGTTGCTCATGCCTACAATCCCAACACTTTGAGAGGCCAAGGCAGGAGGATCGCTTGAGGCCAGGTGTTCAAGACCAGCCTTGGCAACAATGTGAAACCTCTCCTCCCCCAACAATCAGCAAAGTCTTTCTGGTTTCCTAATTTAGAATGGGATTTGAGAAGCAGGGTTTTCCATGGGAAGATTTAAATATAGCAATCTGCTCTTCAGTTTCAGGCAGAGATCTGGGTAAATATACACCTGAGACATCCTTCATATGGCTTAGGGCTTCCACAAAGGAAGTCAAATACATTGGCAGTTTTGGCCAAAATGTAGTTATAAGCATGTTTTCAGATTTGAATTCTTGGGTCTAATACCCGGGGACTGGCCAAAGCTGCCTGGGGGTGGACATGAGGTGCAGAGGGCAGGAAAGGGGTAAGAACCTAGCATTATGATGACTAAGAAGGAACAAGCTGCAGGGCGAGCATCTGATGGGAAATGGGTGCTTCTCTGCAGGAGGAATAGGTAGAACCTTTCGGTCTCAAGAGCCAAAGAAGCCGAAATTCATAAGACGCTTTAGTTCCTTCTCTCCAGTTTGGAAGCTAAGCCTCCTGGGATACAGTCTGAATGAGAGTCAAGCTGAAGGAGTTTTTAGGGTTGTGCCATTTGACTAAAGGGAAAAGGGACTGGAAAGAAGACTAAGGCTTCTAGATGGGAAATGACAAAGTTTAAAGTTACTCAGTGTCCAGTGCCCCGCAGTTCACCAGCTAGGAGATGGAAGAATAGGAAAGGAACCATTCTAGAGAGCAGACCACTGGAGCAGCTATAGAGGTGCTACTGCCACAGAGAGGTATTTTAGATATTTCAATTACTATTTTCAAGACTTTAAACACCCCTTTCTTGCTAGAAAAAGAAAGTGGGGGAAATCTGCATCAAAGATCAGACCCTTACCTATAAAAATAACATACACATTCACTGGAAATAAGTGAGATTCTAAGCTAAAGAGACTCTAAGACTGCAAGAGATGTTATCATAAAAGTCTGCTGCATTTATCTGATCACCACAAGTTATTAGTAATTCTCAATCTGGTCATGGACTAAGAGTGCAATTCTGCCCCAGGAATTTCCTTTTTTCATTTTCTGAAAACAAAAAACAAAAACAAAACAGAAAAATTAAAAGCACTGTAGCTGCAGTGAGTCCATTGTTCTCTCTATCCAACTGTCCCTGCTTCTGTATGGAGATGAACACGGGGCTACAGCTCACTCTTAGCAAAAATTGCAGCTGTTGGTTCTGATTGTGTTCTCGCCAGCATTCCATGGATAAAGACAGACAGAGAGAGGGAGAGAGGGAGGGAGAGAGGAAGGGAGGGAGAGAGAGAGGGAGAAAGAGAAAGAGAGAAATAGAGAAAGAGAGAGAGACAGAGACAGAGACACAGAGAGAGACAGACAGAGAAAGTTCTCAGTTGGTTCCAGTCTCCAGCTCCCTTCAGGAGTGAAAAGGAGCTCAAAGGGAAGGCTCCTCATTCCAGTTCTTAGAGAAAATCAAGCTCTAAAGCCTGGTGAAGGGATACTAGGTCTCCGTGGTTTGTGATCCTCCAGAAAGGCATGTTGTGCTGGAAGAGAGTGGGAATAGCTGGTTAATCCAACTTCTTCTGAGAGCTTATATTAAATATTTGCCAATACTCTTTCCTCAACACACCTCTCCCCAAGGTACATGGTAACCCTATCTATCCCTGCCTCATAGGGCTGTTATAATGATCAAATAATCATATGTATAAGGACCTTGTACATTGCACACTTTATAAAAGTGAGAAATTTTAAATAGGTTTCAGTGGTACTTTGTGCTTTTGAGAGATTACCTGTTCTAGCTATTATTTTGAAGACAGGGTCTTGCTGTGTCACCCAGGCTGGAGTGCAATGGTGTGATTATAGCTTACTGTGGCCTTGAACCCCTGGGCTCAGGCAATCCTCTTACCCCAGCATCCTGAGTAGCTGGAACTACAGGCATTCTAGTTATCATATAGGGTCTTAAGGATCAAATAAAATGGCCCAGGTGAAAAATTAGTATTTGATATAAGATTATACTGTCTTATGGATGGTCAATTTCTTGTAAGTTTCAGAACTACAAGACCTAAATCTTATCTATGTCCAAGATGGAGAATGTACAGATCTGGGAAATAATAATCCCATTATATTATGTAGTCAAAATCATGTCCAGAATACTGTGTGCTGTTCTGGAGGCCATATTTTACTTTTTATTTTGAGACAGGCTCTCATTCTGTCACCCAGGCTGGAGTGTAGTGGTATGAACATGGCTCACTGCAGCCTTGACCTCCTGAGCTCAAGCGATCCTCCCACCTCAGCCTCCCAAGTAGCTGGGACTAAAGGCATGTGCCATTACACCTGGCTAATTCTTTATTTTTTGTAGAGATGAAGCCTCACTATATTGTCCAGGCTGGTCTTGAACTCCTGGGCTCAAGCAATCCTCCCACCTTGGCCTCCCAAAGTGCTAGGGATTACAGGCATAAGCCACTGTGCCTGGAGGCCATATTTTTTTTTTTTTTTTTTTTGAGACAGAGTCTCACTCTGTCGCCCAGGCTGGAGTGCACTGGCACGATCTCAGCTCACTGCAAGCTCTGCCTCCCGGGTTCACGCCATTCTCCTGCCTCAGCCTCCCAAGTAGCTGGGACTACAGGCCCCTGCCACCGCGCCTGGCCAATGTTTTATATTTTTAGTAGAGATGGGGTTTCACCGTGTTAGCCAGGATGGTCTCGATCTCCTGACCTCGTGATCCGCCTGTCTCGGCCTCCCAAAGTGCTGGGATTACAGGCATGAGCCACCGTGCCCGGCCGATATTTTTAAATTAAATTAAATTAATTTTTTACATTTTTTGAGACAGGGTCTCACTCTTTTGCCCAGGCTGGGATGCAGTGGTGCTATCTCAGCTCACTGCAACCTCCACTCCCAGGTTTAAGTGATTCTCATGTGGAGGCCATATTTTAAAGGAGGGTTTTGATAAACCCAAGTGTTGGAAACCATGTTCTATGAAGCTGAGGAGATTAACTTTCCTATCATCTAGTTGAAACTGGTTCCAAGTTACTCAGAATATTGAGGTCCTAGAACACAGTTATTTTGGCATATACCCTAGTTGTTTTTCAAGCCAGCTGCTCACACATAATATTTAAAAGGCTATTAACATACAGAAGAGGAAACCGACTTGTTATGTTCAAGAATGCCAGACTAGAGGCCAGGTGCAGTGGCTCATGCCTGCAATCCCAGCACTTTGGGAGGCTGAGGTGGGTGGATCACCTGAAGTCAGGAGTTTGAGACCAGCCTGGCCAACATGGCAAAACCTTGTCTCTACTAAAAATACAAAAATTAGCTGGGAGTGGTGGTGTGCACCTGTAGTCCCAGCTACTTGGGAGGCTGAGGCACGAGAACTGCTTGAACCCAGGAGGCGGAGGCTGCAGTGAGCCAAGATCATGCCACTGCACTCCAGCCTGGGCGATGGAGTGAGACTCCACCTCAAAAACAAAACAAAAGAATGCCAGACTAGTATGTGAAGGTAGAGAAATTTTTGCTCAGTGGAAGAGGGAACACCCTAACAGCTTGGTTGACCCCACGGTGGAATAGGCTACTGGGAACCAGTGTCCTCATCCTTGGGCATATTCAAGCAAGGACTAGAGAGACTTCTGTCAGAAAGGCTGCAGAAAAGATCCTTCACAGAGTATAGGTTGAACCGGATAAAGTGCTAAGGCATTTTCCAGTGGGTGTATACTTTTTTTGTTTGTCTTTTTTGAGACAGGGTCTTGTTCTGTTGCCCAGGCTGGAGTGCAGTGGCACGATCTCGGCTCACTGCAACCTCCGTCTTCAGGGTTCAAGCAATTCTTGTGCCTCAGCCTCCCGAGTAGCTGGGATTACAGGAGTGCACCACCATGCCCGGCTAATTTTTATATTTTTAGTAGAGATGGGATTTCACCATGTTGGCCAGGCTAGTCTCGAACTCCTGACCTCAGGTGATTTGCCTGCCTTGGCCTCCCCAAGTGCTAGGATTATAGGCATGAGCCACTGTGCCCAGCCTCAATGGATGTATTCTGTTGTAGATGATTAAAGACATTAGCTCAGAGTTACCAACTCTGCTGATGACTTGAGTTGTTCTCTCCCCCATACCCTTCTTCAGACCAGGAAACACTAATGCCTACACCCACTAGTGTCTTTCCCAAAGAGGGCAACAAGAAGCACTTTAGAATCAAAGCTTCATAACATATGTGAAAAAATAAGGATCCCTAAATTGCTACATAAAGTGGCAAATGAAAACATGAGATAATAATGCCAACTGATTACCAATCTCATAGTTTATTATAGTTGCTAAGGCTTCTACTTAACCGGATGAAGAGCATCAGGACAGTTGGTTCTAGCCGGCAACCCAATGCCTCCATGTCTAAGAAATAGAGTTGCTGGAAGAAAATAAATTGGGGTAGGGAGGGAAAGAACTTCTACAGATCCATTTAGCAGATGAGGATACTCAAAGAGGATACTTGTTCAAAGTCACATAGCTGATACACAGATGGGATTTTAAGTTCTATAGCCAAGACTCTTTCATCTATTGTTTCCTATATTAAGAAGGGGTGACCTGGGCCAGGCGCGGTGGCTCAAACCTGTAATCCCAGCACTTTGGGAGGCCGAGGCAGGTGGATCACAAGGTCAGGAGTTCAAGACCAGCCTGGCCAATATGGGAAGCCCTGTCTCTACTAAAAATACAAAAATTAGTTGGGCATGGTGGCAGGTGCCTGTAGTCCCAGCCACTTGGGAGGCTGAGGAAGGAGAATTGCTTGAATCCAGGAGGCGGAGGTTGCAGTGAGCCGAGATCGTGCCACTGCACTCCAGCCTGGGAGATAGAGTGAGACTCTGTATCAAAAAAAAAAAAAGAAAAAAAGAAGGGGTGACCTGAAGTTGGGACCTGTATAGTGGTGAGGTTAACATCAGAACAATCTTTTCAGGGCCCAAAGGCAGGAAAGACTTTCTCTACAGAAACAGCTATTGGTTGTACTGTCTGAGAACTTGAAGCATGGAAAAGAAAGAATGATTAGACTTTTTGCGGTCAAGTCTGATGCTTGAGAAGGCACTGTCTTTGAAGATGGAAGATGGGGCACATCTCAGGTTTAATGATGGGATCCCTGTAGAAGGGCTTAAAGATTTTAAGATTCTTGAGTGACAGGGAGGAAGAGGAAGGGATGGATCTAAAAACTTAAGAGGAAAAACTCCATCTGGAGAAAAAAAAGACCCTCTTTTTCTTTAAAGAAAAATGGGAGAGGAAGAAAGAGAAAATACTATAAATGCGCAATAGATTGTTAAGATTTTGTAGTTTTTCCCATTTTTCTAATTACTTGATGTACAACCACATACACTATTTTTCTTTACCATGGTTACCTGTTTGGCTGCAATTTCTTCATCTCGTCCATCTCCAATCACTACATATGTGACTTTCTTTCCAAACCTTGACACAATTCTCTCAAAGCAGCTCTCCTTACCTGATGAGAAAAAGAAATTTCCTGTTAGAATACTCTTCTTTTCAAAACCAAAGAAGAGGGCTGCTGCTAGGTTCACCTGCCTGTGCTTAGGTGGACTAAGTGACAGCCCATGTAGTTTGCTTGCTGGGGAGTAGGGATGGGAGCTAGAGATCCAGTAGACCCTCTGCCCAAAGAATGTGAAGTTGTGCCATTAAAATAACTTGGCTGGGCACGGTGGCTCACGCCTGTAATCCCAGCACTCTGGGAGACCGAGGCGGGCAGATCACCTGAGGTCGGGAATTTGAGACCAGCCTGACCAACGTGGAGAAACCCCGTCTCTACTAAAAAACAAAATTAGCTGGGCGTGGTGGCGCGTGCCTGTAATCCCAGCTACTGGGGAGGCTGAGGCAGGAGAATCGCTCGAACCCGGGAGGTAGAGGTTGCAGTGAGCTGAGATCATGCCATCGTACTCCAGCCTGGGCAACAAGAGCGAACTGTCTCAAAAAACAAAAACAAAAACAAAAAAAACCCAAAAACTTATTTTAACCTTCATGTTGAGGGTGAAGTCCCTAAGATCTTAGTGTGAGGGAATTTCTATAAATGGGAGAGATTAATAGGTTTAGTGACTTGCCCCTAGATCACAAACAAGCAGCTAGAAGTTGGGGCCCCTGACTCCAAATCTAGGCTCTGGTCATTGTGCCATAATGAATGAATGATTTTTGGGGTGAAATGTTTTAGGGTAGAAAAGAGAAATGAAAACACAAGGCCCTGATTTCTTGTTAGAAACAAAAACAAAAAGCCATTTCCCTCCAATTCTTCATTTCCCAGAAACAGTCCTGGGTATAGGCCTTATGTCTTTCAGTGAGAGAATAGCCCCAGAATAGAACTGAGAACAGTGACCAATAAATATGGCAGCAACATTTGTCATATCTGTCCTTACTTACTATACCTTGTAGTTGTAACCAAGATACTGCATCACTGAAATTGACCTTGGGAAATGGGTGATTTAAATCCATTTCTCAGAACTGCAGACAGTTTTGAGAAACATGGCAGTGTATCAAAACTCAAATCCCATCTGCAACCAACACCTAAAACATGCACAGATCATACTGCTGTGGGAAAGACACTTTATTTGTATAAATAAAAGGAAGTTATATCCCTTGCTCTTTTTATCTCCCTGCTTCTGCCACCTTCTTCAGTTAAACAAGGTCCTAACTGTGGCTTTCTTCTTCATCCTGCTCTATTAACCTTCTTGTTCTTTCCCCTTGCCCAATAGAGTGACTTAGCACCAGGGTTCCTGTGTAAATAAGATAAAGCTGCCTCTTCCTCAAGACACTGGACTGCCATCTGCTGGAAAATCACTGTAATATATAAATATACAAATCTAAGATAGCTGTAACATAATTGGCCAGAACTTATACTTCCATACTCAGAAGTCCTATTTGGCACAGAAGTTGTGCAGATATGTAACTGTAAATCTTTGACATCCTTAACCCAGTGGCACTTCAAAACAGATGGACTAGTCAACTGGACCAGACACTAGTTCACTCTGGGCTCAGCTGGCTACTTATAATACAAGGCTTGGCTTAAGTGCACTTGGGTCTCTTTTAGTGCTAATATTTTACAATAGAATTGTCATGCCTTAGATTGATATGAGGGATTCAATCAATGTTTGCTGAGTAAATTCATATTAATCGCACAAATGATTCAGTAGAGGACTGTAGTCCAGGTCTTATGCCTCAATTCAGTTCAAACATTAAACCATTCAACTAATAATAAATTCTTATTATGTTCAAGGTGTTGAAGAGTTCTTTAATTCCATTTCACCCATTACAGCTTTACAAACTAAGCCAACCTCCACCAGATGCACAGTCTACTATGATCTGTCTGTAGCAAAAAACTCTTTTAAGTGAGTCAGATTTGACTTTCTTATAAGACTCAACAAAGGCAGTAACTCATATTTTGAGGATAAGAACACAGACATTTTCATTGTCCTGGCATGCAATGATCAAGGATGAAATATACTCTGTAATGCCTCCTTTAAAAGGATTAAGAGGCCAAGAGAGTTATTAACAGCTCAAAGTAAAGAAGCAGCTCCATGAAAACAGGACTCACTCCAATACAGTTGGTAAAATACTTCCATTTCTGGATATGAGCTTTCCTATTCAGAAGGATGAGGCCAATGATTAATCAGTTTATCATATGTCAAGCAATTGAAGCTGGTGAACTGTAAGATCAGCCAAGTCTTTGGAGAATATTAGTCCCTGGGTTTTCTCTATTAAAATATTTCTGGCCAGGAGCAGTGGCTCATGTCTGCAATCCCAGCACTTTGGGAGGCCTAAGGCAGGAGGATCACTTGAGCACAGGAGTTTGAGATTAGCTTGGGCAACACAGTGGGAGCTTTTCCCTACAAAAAATTAAAAAATTAGCTGGGTATGGTGGTGGAACACGCCTGAAGTCCTGGCTACTCAGGAGGCTGATGTGGGTGGATTGCTTGAGTGTGGGAAGGTTAAGGTTGCAATGGGCTATGATCGTGCCACTGCACTCCAGCCTAGGTACCAGAGTGAGACCCTGACTCAAGAAAACCCCCCAAAACAAAAAAAAACTTCTGACATTTTCAGAAATTATTTTGAGAATTCTCTTTAATGTCCCCAAATCACAGAATGGCCATTAAGAGAACCATATTTTGCTATCATTTCAGAGGAAGTGAAAAAGTATTTCTTCTCCTTGCTCCCATTTCACAGTTCTGTGAAGAAAAGCCTCAAGCCTCCCACTGTGGTTACCATAGCACCAGATCCCACTGCAGCTTTGCAAATTAGCTCTGGATGTACTGAGACTGAGGAAAAATACCAAATAAGCACACTTACTGACAGAGGGAATGAGATCATTTCCATTAGCCTGATGAGACTGCAGGTGCCAGGTCTCAGTATAATAAGCACTACAGAAAATCTGTCTTTCAGATGTGGGAGACTCAGTGAGTGCTCTGGGTTCCTATGATATACATAAAGTAACCAGCAGCAGGAACAATATCTGAAGGGAGTGCTTTCATATATGTTCCCTTCCACCCAATCCCTTGTAAATGAAATAATTCAACCATACAAAAAAGCATGGAGAATTACCAGCCTTGACAACAAAGTGAGATCCCATTTCTACAAAAAATAGAAAAAGTTAGGCATGGTGGTATGCACCTATAGTCCCAAGCTACTTGAAAAGCTGAAGTGGGAGGGTTGCTTGAGCCAGGGAGGTCGAGGCTGTAGTGAGTCGTGATCACTGAACTCTAGCCTGGCGAGACCGTGTCTCAAAAAAAAGAGAGAAAAAATGCCTACCACCAACGAAGCTTTGTAAAATCTTAACACTTCATAGTTGCTGTATTTATTTACTTATTTATGAGACAAAGTCTTTCTATGCCATCCAGGCTGAAGTACAGTGGCACAATCATAGCTCACTGCAGCCTCAAACTTGTGGGCTGAAGTGCTCCTTCCACCTTAGCCTCCAGAGTACCTAGGATTGTAGGTACAAGCCATCACACCTGGCTAATTTTTTTTTTTTTTGAGACAGAGTCTTGCTCTGTTGCCCAGACTGGAGTGCAGTGGCGTGATCTTGGCTCACTGCAACCTCCGCCTCCCAGGCGCAAGCAATTCTCGTGCCTCAGCCTCCCAAGTAGCCGGGACTACAGGTGCCCGCCACCATGCCCAGCTAATTTTAGTAGAGACTGGGTTTCACCGTGATGCCCAGGGTGGTCTTGAACTCCTGAGCTCAGGCAATCCGCCCGCCTCGGCCTCCCAAAGTGCTAGGATTACAGGCGTGAGCCACGGCTCCTGGCCACAACTGGCTAATTAAAAAAATTTTTTTTGTAGAGATGGGGTCTGACTATGTTGTCCAGGTTGGTCTCAAACTCCTGGTCTCAAGTGATTCTCCCACCTCAGCCACCCAAAGCCCTGGGATTACAGGCATGAGCCACTCCACCTGACCCTTATAGTTGCTCTAGATTAAAAAAAAAAAAAATCAAGACATTACAGAACAAAACTTTTCAAGTACTCCTAAAATGTAAATATTTTAAATCTTTATATAGATATTACATACTGTACATTTATCTGTCTGCCATGTTTTTTGTTCATCAGTTTTTCTTTTTTTTTTGAGACAGTCTTGCTCTGTTGTCCAGGCTGGAGTGCAGTGGTGCGATCTTGGCTCACTATAATCTCCGCCTCCTGGGTTCAAGCAATTCTCAGGCCCCTGAGGAGCTGGGATTACAGGCGCACGCCACCATGCCCAGCTCTTTTTGTATTTTTTGCAGAGATGGGGTTTCACCATGTTGGCCAGGCAGGTGATCCACCCACCTTGGCCTCCCAAAGTGCTGGGATTACAGGCGTGAGCCACCGTGCCCGGCCTATTGTTTTTAATATTAATCCTTATGAGTATAGGTAATTTTACTTAATCCACTTTTAACTGCACTATAGCATTCTGTTGTTTGAATATATCTATCAATTTTCTGTTCATGGACAGGTTTACAGACCAATTATTTTCTATGATGAACAAGTGTATATCAAAAAAATCCTTGTACATGTCTCCTTGTGCATGTAAGAATTACTCAAAGGTAGAGGTTAGCAAACTTTTTCTGTAAAGAGTCAGACAGTATATAGTATATATTTCAGGCTTTGCAGGCCCTACGGTCTCTGTTGCAACTATTCAGCTCTGCTACTATAGTGTGAAAGGAGCTGTATAAATAAGTGGGCATGGTTTCAATAAAAACTTACACAAACAGCCAGAGGGTAGGATTTAGCCCATGGACTGTAATTTGGAGACCCCTGCTCTAAAGTATATATAGATCTTAAAAGCGGAATTGCATGATCATAGGGTTATGTACACCTCAAACTTCATTAGACATTAACGTTCTCCAAAGCAGGTTATATCCATTTTCAATCCCACTTGCAGAGGCAGAGTTCCCATTACACTGTTAGATTTAAGTTTTTGTCTATCTGATGGTTGGAAAACGTACCACATTTAAATCTGCATTTTCTTGATTTGCAGTTCCTTAATTTGTGAGGTTAAGGACTTATTCATATATTTACCGACAGTTTTGTTTTCCTTTTCGGCAAACTGGTTGTTTCAAGGTTTTTGCCTATTTTTCTATATTCAAAATTGTCTCTTGCTTAGTGATTTGCAGGAATTCTTTATAGATTCTGCATTCTTTTTCTTTTGAGATGGAGTTTTGCTCTTGTTGCCCAGGCTGGAGTGCAATGGCACAATCTTGGCTCACTGCAACCTCTGTCTCCCCTGTTCAAGCGATTCTCCTGCCTCAGCCTCCCCAGTAGCTGGGATTACAGGCATGTACCACCACGCCCAGCTAATTTTGTATTTTTAGTAGAGACGGGGTTTCACCATGTTGATCAGGCTGCTCTCGAACTCCTGACCTCAGGTGATCCACCCACCTCGGCCTCCCAAAGTGCTGGGATTACAGGCATGAGCCACTGAGCCTGGCAGTTCTTTATAGATTCTGTATTCTAACTGCCAATTAAATGTGTTGTAAATACCTTATCCCAAAATGTGGGCTTGTCTTGTTACCTTTTTTCAAGAGACAAGGTCTCCTTTTGTTGCCCAGGCTAAAGTGCAGTGCAGTGGCACAGTCACAGCTCACTGCAGCCTCCTTGAACTCTTGGGTTCAAGTGATCCTCCCACCTTAACCTCTTGAGTAGCTGGGATTACAGGCACTCGCCACCACACCTGGCTAATTTTTATTTTTTTTTTGTAGAGACGGGGCCTCACTATGTTACCCAGGATGGTCTTGAACTCCTGGCCTCAAGTGATGCCTTAGCCTCCCAAAGTGCTGGAATTAAAGGCATGTGCCCAGCTTGTCACTTTATGTTATATTTAACTGTATGTAAAATTAAAAGTTCCATGCAATCCATGATCTTTTTTTTTTTTGCTTTTTATACTATCTTTTGATTCTTAAAAGAGGCCCATCCTCACCTTAAGATCATACAGATACTCTTCTATATTTTCTCCTAAAAATTAAAAAACGTACCATTCATGGTAAGTTTTTATATTTCTGCATATAATATAAAGAAGGAAAACAATTCTGCCTTTTTTTCTATATGGATAATCCAATTATCTTAGCACCACTGATCGAAGGTAAGTTCCATGAGGACAGAGGACTTTTGTCACTGCTGTATTCCTAGTGCCTTGGCGTTGCCTAGCACACAATAGGCACCATTATTATTTTTCCTCATCTAGTGGATCGTTTCCATCTGCATATAAAATAGATATAATTTCTCTTATGAATCTTATAAATCCTCTGAAGTCCACATACCTCTAGAGCCACTACTTCATTTTTCTGTTCCTCTCCAAACAAACCTCCTCTAAAGAGTTGTATAGTTCCCTTCTCCAACTCTCCTTCTAGTCTCTCTCATTTACTAATAAGTTAGTAAAAATATTAGAACAGGTCTAATAAAAATATTGTTAGACCAGTTCTATAAAATTTCAATTCTCTCTTAAACTACTTCCAATTAGGGTTTAATCCCGATCACTCCCCTATTCAAACTGCATGTCAAAGCTATTAATGACCTTCATGTATCTAAAAACAACCTTCAATTCAATTCTCAAGTCTTTTTTTTTTTGAGACAGGGTCTCACTCTGTTGCCCAGACTGGAGTATAGTGGCATAATCACGGCTCACTGCAGCTTTGACCACCTGGGCTCAAGCGATTGTCCCACCTCAGCCTCCCAAGCAGCTGGGACTACAGACATGCACCACCACTCCCAGCTAATTAAAAAACAAAGAAACAAAAACAAAAACTATGTAGCCCAGGCTGGTCTTGAACCCCTCGGCTCAAGCAATCCTTCTGCCTCAGCCTCTCAAATTGCTGGGATTACAGGCGTGAACCACCGTACCTGGCCCTTGGGTCTCATTTGACCCATCAACAACATTAGAAGGAGTTGATCACTCTTCCTTCATTCTTTCAAGACATGATTCTTCTTGTTCTCCTCCTGCCTCACAGGTCAGTCTTCCTGACACCTTTTGCTGGTTCTTCTTCATGATCCAAACATTAGAGGACCCCACGGCGTAGCTCTTAGACCTCTATTCTTCTCTATCTGTACTCACTTCTTTTTTTGTTGTTGAGGTGGAGTCTCGCTCTGTCACCCAGACTGGAGTGCAGTGTGGTAAGCCATCTCGGCTTACCACAACCTCCGCCTCCCAGGTTCAAGCGATGCTCCCTGCCTCAGCCTCCCGAGTAACTGTGATTACAGGCGCCTGCCACCTAGCCCAGCTAATTTTTGTATTTTTAGTAGAGAGGGGGTTTCATCATGTTGACTAGGCTGGTCTCGAACTCCTGGCCACAAGTAATCAGCCCGCCTCGGCCTCTTGAAGTGCTGAGATTACAGGTGTGAGCCACTACACTTGGCCTGTACTCACTTCTAAGATCTCATTTTACTTGAGAAAACTGAGGCTCAGGAAAGAAGATAATCTGCCTAAGGTGAGAGCTAGTAAGTAGGGAGGCCAGGACTTAAATCCTTGTCCTTGATGTTTATTTTCTTTTTCCTTTAAAAAAAAAAGCTGGTAAAATATGCATAACATGAAATTCACTAATCTTTAAAACAATAAATTTTGGCGAGGTGCGGTGGCTTACGCCTGCAATCCCAGCACTTTGGGAAGCTGAGGCAGATGGATCACCTGAGGTCAGGAGTTCAAGACCAACCTGACCAACATGGTGAAACCCCGTCTCTACTAAAAATATAAAATTAGCTGGGCATGGTGGTGCATGCCTGTAATCCCAGCCTCTTGGGAGGCTGAGGCAAGAGAATCGCTTGAACCTGGGAGGCAGAAGTTGCGGTGAGCCAAAATCGCACCGTTGCACTCCAGCCTGAGCAACAAGAGCGAAACTCCAACTCAAAAAAAAGTAACATAAAATTTACTCTCTTAACATTTTTTTTTTTTTTTTTGAGACAGAGTCTCACTCTGTTGCCCAGGCTGGAGTGCAGTAGCATGATCTCGGCTCACTGCAACCTCCACCTCCCAGGCTCAAGTAATTCTCCTGCCTTAGCCTCCCAAGTAGGTGGGATTACAGGCTCACGCCACCATGCCGGACTAATTTTGTATTTTTAGTAGAGACAGAGTTTCACCATTGTGGCCAGGCTGGTCTTGAACTCCTGACCTCAAGTGATCCACCTGCCTCAGCTTCCCAAAGTGCTGAGATTACAGGCATGAGCCACTGCGCCTGGCTTCTCTTAACAATTATTATTATTATTATTATTATTATTATTATTATTTTGAGATGGAGTCTCACTCTGTCACCCAGGCTGGAGTGCAGTGGCGCGATCTGGGCTCACTGCAACCTCCGCCTCACTGCAACCTCCGCCTCACTGCAACCTCCGCCTCTCAGGTTCAAGGGATTCTCCTGCCTCAGCCTCCTGAGTAGCTAGGACTACAGGCGAGTGCCACCACGCCCAGCTAATTTTTTGTATTTTTAGTAGAGATGGGGTTTCACCGTGTGAGCCAGGATAGTCTCGATCTCCTGACCTTGTGATCCACCCACCTGAGCCTCCCAAAGTGGTGGGATTACAGGTGTAAGCCACTGCACCCAGCCTCTTAACAATTTTTAAGTGTAAAGTTCTGTCATGTTAACTTTTGTATAACAGATGTCTGGAACCTTTTCATTTTGCATGACTGCAACTCTATATCCGTTGAACAACTCCCATTTCCCTTCTCCTCCAGCCTCTGGCAATTATCATTCTACTTTCAGTTCTATGCATGTGATTACTTTAGAAGCCTCATGTAAATGGAATCATAAAGTATTTGTCTTTTTGTGATTGTCTTAACTTTCATTTAGCATGTCTTCAAGGTTCATCCATGATGTAGCCTGTGACAGAATTTCCTTCCTTTTCAAGGCCAAATAATATTTCACTGTATGTGTATACCACATTTTGTTTATCCATTCATCCACATTTGACATCTAAGCTGCTTCTAAGCTCTGAACTACTGTCAATAATGCTGCTATAAACATGAGTGTGCAGATATCTCTTTGAGACCCTGCTTTTGGATATTTAGATATATTTTAAGAATCTGAGACCCAATTCTCTCAGATATTTACCCAGAAAATTACCCAGGCTCAACTCAAACTCCTGGGCTCAAGTGATCCTCCTGACTCAGCCTCTGAAATACCTGGGACTACAGGTATGCACCAACGTGTCTATCAACAGTTGCATCATTTTACAATCTTACCAACAGTGCATAAAGGTTCCAATTTCTCCACATCCTTGTCAATACCTTTTATTTATTTATTTAGAGACGGAGTCTCGCTCTGTCACCCAGGCTGGAGTGCAGTGGTGCGATCTCGGCTTACTGCAAGCTCCGCCCCCTGGGTTCACGCCATTCTCCTGCCTCAGCCTCTCAAGTAGCTGGGACTACAGGCGCCTGCCACCACACCCAGCTAATTTTTTGGTCAATACCTGTTATTTTATTTAAGACATAGGGTCTCATTCTGTCACCCAGGTTATAGCACAGTGGCAAGATCACACAGCTCACTGCAGCATTGAACTTCTGGCTCAAGTGACCCTCCCACCTTAACCTTCCAAGTAGTTAGGACTACAGCTGTGTGCCACCACACCCAGCTAATTAAAAAAACTTTTTTGTAGAGACGGAGGTCTGCCATGTGGCTCAGGCTGGTGTTGAACTCCTGGCCTCAAGTGATCCTCTCGTCTCAGCCTCCCAAAGTGGTGGTAATACAGGTAATGATTCGTCTTGTCTGGCCACCATTTTTAGGTATACAGTTTAGAGCTTGATTTTTAATCTAGTGCTTTTTCTATTATACTACATACTCTCTGTGAAAAAGAGAAACTTGAAATGAGGCAAAACTAGATTTCTAAGCTAGATATTATGTTCTTTCAAATATTATCAAAGAGCATACTTATGTAACTTACTAGCTGTGAGAACTTGAGCAAGCTATATAACTACTAAGCCTCAATTGCATTACTGAAAATATTAGAAGACTGTTGTGAGGATTATAGGTATTACAAATCAAGTGTCTAACAGAGGGGCTAGAAAATAATAGGTGCATCATGAGTAGAAAGTTTTATTGCAAGGCCAGTAACAAGAAACAGCATAGAAACCATACCAATTTTGGTAGCACTATAGATGTTCTCAATAGGAAATATTTCTCCTAGTCCATATAGGAGAACCTTGGCCAGGGCTGGAACCAGCTGGGTGGTAGTGATCAGAACATTCACACAATTCTTTCTATAAGGGAGTAAAAGGGAAAAGAAAAGGTGAAACTAAACCAACCTGGGAGCAAGAATTCATATGTGCCAACTCTTTAGAATTTAATTATTAAAAATTAACTTTAAAGTACCTGGTATTATATTGTTCAGAGCCAATGTTCAGCTACTACTCATTATTTCATGTTCATTTACTTTCTATATTAAAGGGCAGAGATTCTATTCATTTTTGTATCTTAGCGGACACAGAGCAACAACTTAGTTCTTGCCTTATTTCCCCTCTGACCATTCTAGTCACAAGTACTTGATAAATACCACCAACCCATGTCACTGATACCATATTTTAGAAAACAAACAAACAACAAAAAGCTCTGAGCTGTACTCTTTCATCTGAATGCAAGTCAGTCCATAAATGAGATATGATTTGTGTTTGCTTTGCTCTTCACACAATAGCAACATAGATTCTAGAATACACATTAATTTTACATGTCCTTTACCTTCACCAGATATCCACTCCTTGGTGTCAGTTTTACTGTTTACTACGTTGTGGATCTGGAATTCCTGCTTTGAGGGAGGGAGCAATAGGGTAGTGGTGCAGACACAGACTGGTGCATTTATTTCCCAGTCTAAGCTTCATGTTGAAATCTCCTTAATCTGCTTAGTGTACCCTTTTTCTTTTGAATCGTGCCTTCTTTAGTGGGTTTGGATACATTTCTTGGAGCTTCCTGTACCTAGGATATTTGTAATACATCTCCTCCATGTATTCTTTGACGTCACCAGGTCCAACTTATGGACAAGAGATTATGGGTTACTGAGTTTTAATTTCGTGAGCAAAAAGTAAGGAGAAAGAAAAAGGATTTCATATATAAATATTCTCTTAAAACTAGAAGGTGTGCTGTTGACATAAAATGACCTTGCTTCTCACCTAACACAAATACTTCCCTACATCATTTAAACTCCTCTCTACCCCTATCCCAAACCCTATTTTAGAGAGTGGCTTATCTTGAACTGGAGTAGAAGAGTATGTCTCTGAGAGGATGAGACCTAAAAGAACCATTTCCATACCTGGACTGGATGAGAAGTAAGGACTTTAATGCAGTTCCTAACCAGGAATCTGTTAAAACTTCAATTTCTGCTCTTAATCTCTGCAGTGCTTCCTTCCTCTGGGGACTGAGGAGACCTTTAGGAATAAAAGCAGACACATTTATCATTTGACAACATATATTTGCTGACAGTGAGAAAGCAACTTCTAAATTCAATTCAAAAAGTGTGAGTCATTTAAATATTCTACTGTGTGTGTGTATATATATATATATATATACACACACACATATATGTATTTTTTTCCCATGAACACATGTGCTTTATTGAATTCCATTGTAGACAGGTGAATATAAACTGCTGTATATAGGGGTGGGGTCAAAAGGGCAGGACCAACAGCCCCAGGGTGCAGGGTCAGCAGTGGAGTACATGGGCTCTACTACTGGCCTTGGAGATCCTTTATCTTCTGAGAAATTGCTTGGAAGATTATCACTGAGCTAGTGGTGAAAAGCATGATGAGTGCAATGACCACAGGGATGTCGAGGAACAGGGTAAAGATGTTCAAGCACTTGGTGGTGGAGGCAAAGGCCTGCGCCCTGGTCATGTCACCCACCATCTTCCTGTCCCTAGACTTCATGCAGTACACTAATGCTATGAAGCCCAGGAAGCATTAGTTTATGAAGAGCATTTTGAACAGGGTTTGGGCATGGAGGTCTCGCTGCAGATGTGGATCACAGAGGACATCAAGGGAGCAGAGCTACAGGGTGCCCCTAGCACGGCAACCTTGTGTTTCTCCTTGAACATCTCCTAATTTGGCGGGAGGCCAGTGTTGGCATGAGTGAACAAGGATTTGGAAGTGTGGTTCTTGGTGTCAAGATAAGACCAGTTGTGTTTTTTTTTTTTTTTAGATGGAGCTTGCTCTGTCGCCCAGGCTGGAGTGTAGTGGTGCAATCTCAGCTTACTGCAACCTCCGTCTCCCGGGTTCAAGCAATTCTCTGCTTCAGCCTCCTGAGTAGCTGGGATTACAGGCGGCCGCCACCAAGCCCAGCTAATTTTTGTATATTTAGTAGAGATGGAGTTTCATCATATTGGCCAGGCTGGTCTTGAACTCCTGATCTCATGATCCACCCACCTCGGCCTCCCAAACTGCTGGGATTACAGGTGTGAGCCACCGTGCCTGGCATTTTTTTTTTTTTTTAATTTCTCTTCTTGGAGAAACCTTAGAGTAGTGCTACCCAGAATGCCATTTTTACTTTCTTTATCAGAGTGTTTTGGGGATGTTCAGGCAAAAATAAATTTTTAGAAAAGTCTTGTTACGGGGACACAATAACAACAATAAAATCAGCTGACAGAAATAATTAAGATTCTGGTGCAAGCTCCTTCTTTCATCACCAACCAATAGCATATCTTTTGCAGACTGGTCGACCACACTTTGAATTGCTCTGCTTAGAACATGACATCAAGAACCAAAGTGCGAAAAATTAGTGTTACAGCTAGAAGAGTCCTCAGCATTTCTAATCTCTCTGTAAAGAAACCAAACCCAACGGAAAAAAATGGCCCTAAGATTACACAGTAAGTTTGCAGCTTTTGGTCTTGAGAAGTCTTTCCATTACTCCACAGAACTTCCATGGTGACTACTTTGTCCACTTGCTTCAGAACATGTTGACAGGAAATTCCAGGTTGAATGACTAATTCTCCATACTGTACTTCTAAAACAACTCCAACTGATAAGACACTAAAACACTACCCAAGACTAGATATCTAAGCAAAAAAGAGAGCTCATATGATGGAAGCCTGCTCTCAGACACTTCAGTTAAAATATTCAAGCAGTAAATCTGGATCTGAATTTTCTATAGTGAAGGTTAAAAAAAAAAATCCTGTATTCTATTAGTAATACTCCATAAAAGCAGATGGCATTTTTGTGAGGAGGAGAACTGGAGTATAATTTGTTTTCAGATTGATGGTTCCACAATGTAAGTCTAGAATTAGATGACTCTTAACATTTTGGATAAAACAAAACGACAACAAAACCAGTACCTATATATGATATACTCAATTAATACATGATGTGGCACTTTCATCAATTCATATTGTACAAAACATACAGCTGGCCATTAATTTTAATCTATTCTCCAAAGTAGACTTAGAGGATTCTCACACAGAGTTACATCGCTTTGTTCAGGAAACCAGGTCCAGGCATTGGGCAGGGAAAAGATAAAGAGACTCAGGCTGTATATGAAAACTAACAAAAGAAAGGCTAATGTTTGTGAGAAAGAAAATGCAAAAAGACTTGGAGTTACCAAAATAAAAAATACTGGCTTTGAATCATGAGAAGAGAAAAGCAATAAGAAGGGGAATCTGAAAAAAGTAAATTAGATTCCTGAAGTCTGGAAGCCCATGATTTTTATCTGGTATTAGAGAGCTGTAACTGAAATGAACCAAATTGATCTTCAAAGTCTTGTTCCTACTTTCTGCACCACATTGTAAGGCAGCATAGTATAGTACAAGGGCTCTTGACCTTGAATAAAATACCTCTGGGCCAGCAGTCCTCAACCTTTTCAGCACCAGGGACCAGTCTCGTAGAGGACAATTTTTCCATGGACCTGGGTGGGGGGCGGGAAGTTTCTAGATGAAATTGTTCCACCTCAGATCATCAGGCATTAGTTAGATTTTCATAAGGAACATGCAACTAGATCCCTTGCATGTGCAGTTCACAATAGGGTTTGTACTCCTATGAGAATCTAATGCCGCCACTGATCTGACAGGAAGTGGAGCTCAGGCAGTAATACTCACTTGCCGGCCTGCTCACCTCCTGCTATGTGGCTGTGCTGCCTGGTTGCTAACAGGCCGCTGACTGGTACCAGTCTGAGGCCTGGGAACTGGGGACCCCTGCTCTAGGCAGGCTATGTAATCCCTGAATCTTCGAGCAACATTTTGTATGTATTTGTATCTTTGAGGGTGATGGTTTACAGTTTTAAATATTTTCTCAAAAGGGTACCTCACTAAAAAAGGAGCTGCATGAAAGTGCACTGGACCAAAAAGTTAGGGAATGTGAATTTCGAACATGATATGGTTACAAATTTGCAATGTGACCATGAATAAGCTGCCCCCACTACCCCTATGATGGACATCACTTTTCTCAACTGCAAAATGAGGAATTCAGATTAGACTTCTGTCTCTTTTAATTCAAACAATCTATGATTAATTCTAAATAATAGAATTTTAGGCATAGTGGCATCTGGCATTTGAAATATTTCTGGTCAGAAAGAATTTCCAAGATCCTTCAAATCACAACACATTGATACTGCCAACCTACAATCCTGGACCTAGATTTCCATCTGCGAAAAGTTACTAGCTAGTTCTACTTGACTTGTCCTGATAGTTATATAAACCAGCCAAAAAAAAATGTGGCACCCTATTAACGAGCATTGACAGCAGTTGTGATACATGTCATCAAACATAATCTACAGAACATGTTTCCTTTAAAAAGGCATTTGTCCAAAGAGAACAAGAGAACTTCCCAAAATTATGCTTAGAGAAGCCCATTAGAAATATAGAGCTTCCTCCCAAAAGATTTCAACCAAACCTCTATTTTTTTAAATACAGAGTTTAACATGTTACTGTGGCATAATTTACAAGCAGTTGTCATGGGGAATCTAAGGAATCCCTGGAAAGAAAAGGAGGAAACCAGGAAGAAACAGAGAATCAGACTGGTTATATGCACACTTACCACCCACGTTGCTTTTATGCTTATCATAGATTTCTCTCACTTTCCGGTAGCGGAAAGCTAGTTTCCTCATCCAGTCCACACCTCCCTGAACACCCACAGATGAACCATGGCTGCCACTACCTCCTGAGCCACTGAAACCATCTGTTGAGAAACTGTAGTTGCTGCAAGGAGAGAAGATAATAAAAATTAAAATTTATACAGCATAAAGTTTTTGTTTGAGTGCTATTTGGTTGGGTTCTTGGTATCGGATAAATAAGGCCAATGGCTTTAAGGATCTTCTTCTTTGATCTCTGTATGTCAGAGTCTATCTTTCATTAGTTCTCTATCTCACACTTATTACTTCTATCAAAGAAAGGATTGAAATGAGAGAGGGAATGAAAGGTAGAAACAATTCAAGCACCAGCATTCCTTAGAGGTTGACTTGGGATAAGGCATCTTTTTCACTAATGACAGAAAATAACCACACAGTGAAAAAAGCAGAATATAAAATTTTGTGAGTACACTTACACAGTGATTGCAACTATGTAAAAAGGAGAAACATGAAAAAATAATTAAAGGAAATAGCCTAAAATGCTAACAATGGTAAGATAATGGCAGATATTTCCTTAAGTCGTCTGCTGGCTGGTTTATGTTCATAGGTCACTGTGGTAGCTTCAAAATATGTCCATGAATTCTTTGATATTCCTCTCTTCTAATTCTGCTCCTCTTGGGTATGGACTATACTTAAAATATAAATAGAAAGTGATAAAAGTGATAGTGTTAGGCTTCAGAGACTAGGCTTCTTCTGCTCTCTCTTGGAGCACTTGCTCTGGAAGAAGCCGGCTGTCACGTGAGAACATTCAAGCAGCCCCATGAAGAGGCATGTGTAATGAGGAACTAAAGCCTTCTGTCATCAGCCACATGTCAGAGATTGGAAGCACATTCTCCAGCTCCAGTTAAGCTTTCAGATGATTAGAGCTCTAGCCAACATCTTGATTTCAACCCCAGAAACTCTAATTGAGAACTACCTCTGGGGCTGAATGCAGTGGCTCATGCCTGTAATCCCAGCACTTTGGGAGGCTGAGGTGGGTGGATCTCCTGAGGTCAGGAGTTCCAGACCAGCCTGGCCAACATGGTGAAACCCTATCTCTACTAAAAATACAAAGGTTAGCTGGTTTTGGTGGCACATGCCTGTAGTCCCAGCTAGTCGGGAGACTGAGGAAGGAGAATCGCTTGAGATTGGAAGGCAGAGGTTGCAGTGAGCCAAGATCGCGCCACTGCACTTCAGCTTGCAGAGGGAAAAGAACTACCCCTGGCCAGAGGCAGTGGCTGGTGCCTGTAATTCCAACTATTTGGGAGGCTGAAATGGGAGGACTGCTTGAGGCCAGGAGTTTGAGACCAGCCTGGGCAACATAGCAAGATCCCATCTCTAAGAAAAAATTTTTTTAATTAGTCAGGTATGGTGGTGTGTACCTGTTGTCCTAGCTACTTAGGAGGCTGAAGTGAGAGGACCACTTGAGCCCAGGAGGCTATTGGGAACTATGATCGCACCATTGCACCTTAGCCTGGGCAACAGAGCAGGCCCTGTCTCTTTGGGGAAAAAAAAAAAAAAAAGGAACCACTTCTGTACACTTAAAAAATGATAAAGATGGTAAATTCTATATGTATATTTTGCCTTGACAAAATAAAATTTGTAACAGTGAAAAAAATTAATTAACAATAGATTTTCTAGATTTAAAATCCTTTAAGTAGGCTGGGTGTGATGGCTCATGCCTATAATCCCAGCACTTTGGGAGGTCAAGGAGAGGGGATCACTTGGGTCCAGGAGTTCGAGAGCAGCCTGGGCAACGAGACCCCATCTCTAAAAAAAAAAAAAGGAAAAATTAGCTGGGTATGGTGACATGCGCCTGTGGGCCCAGCTACTCAGAAGGCTGGGGTGGGAGGATCACTTGAGCCTGGAAGGTTGAAGCTACAGCAAGCTATGATCACAACACTGCACTCCAGCCTGGGTGCCACAGCAAGACCCTATCTTAAAAGGAAAAAGGAAAAAAAAAAAAAAAAAAAAAAGACATTGAGTACAAGCCGGGTGTAGTTGCTCACACCTGTAATCCCAGCACTTTGAGGGGCTGAGGTGGATGGACTGCTTAAGCTCAGGAGTTCGAGACAAGCGTGGGCAACATGGCACTCTTGTCTCTACTAAAAATACAAAAAATTAGCCAGGAGTGGTGGCATGCGCCTATGGTCCCAGCTATTTTGGGGGCTGAGGTGGGAGGATTGCTTGAGGGAGGCAGGGACAGGGGTTATAATGAGCCGAGATGGTGCCATTACACTTCAGCCAAAAATAAAAAATAAAAATAAACAAAGAAATTGAGTAAATATTAATAAAATTAATAAATTAAAATAAAAAATATTAAGTATTTTTTAAAAAGAAAAAACTAGCTAGGTCACTTTTAAGTTCCTCACCTACAGAAGCTGTGAGAGGATAAATGTTTCATTGTTTGTTTGTTTAAGACGGAGTCTCGCTCTGTCGCCCAGGTTGGAGTGCAGTGGTGTGACCTCAGCTCACTACAACCTCTGCCTCCCGGTTTCAAGCAATTCTCCTGCCTCAGCCTCCCGAGTAGCTGGGACTACAGGTGCATGCCACCACACCAGGCTAATTTTTGTATTTTTAGTAGAGACGGGGTTTCACCATGTTAGCCAGGCTAGTCTCGAACTCCTGACCTCAAGTGATTGGCCCGCATTGGCCTCCTGAAGTGCTGGGATTACAGGCATAAGCCACTGCATCTGGCCATTTAACTGTTTTAAGGTACTAAACTCTGGAGTAATTTGTTGCATAGCAACAGACAATACAATTATACAAACTAGGAAGGATTAATATTTCATAAGTAAAGATCTAAAAATGACTGAACAACTTGGTTCAATCAAAAGTTAAAATAGATCCCAATATGCGAAGAGTGAGATTCTGTGCTTAAGAAAATATAGCTGCTAAGACATGATAAGTAATTACTGGTTAGCCACACGTATAAGAGAAAAAAAAACAACAACTGGGGTTCAGAGCAGAATATAAACTCTTCAGACCAGACTTTTCCCTGAAAAGAACAGTAAAGTGTCATAAGAATTGTGCCCTCCATGACCATGTGACGCCACAACATGTACAACTGGATGCTGCACCTGAAAGTGAAACCTTCCAATATTCTCAGCTCTACCTGAGTAGGTCCTTATTAAGGTGGTATGTCTAGTTCTGCTCTGTATTTGAGAACTTATGGATGGAACACTGAATTCTGGGGTAGTTACTGGGAAGAACATTTTACTTATAAAAAGGGATAAACATTCAAACAAACTAATATGAAAAGATGTGACAGGTTTTTTTCTTATAAGTCTTTAAGCTAGATAAATTTTTGGATCCTCCTTAGCTAAGGCTACTGGGCCAGAAGAAAGAGGAATGAGGACCCTGAGCAAGCATTTTGCCACTGAGATCTCCTTGGTTTAGCTTTCACTATAATAAAATGTGGAAGACTACCTTACAGAGATGGGATCTCCCTGTGTTGTCCAGGCTGGTCTTGAACTCCGGGACTCAAGTGATCCTCCTGCCTTGTGCTTCCAAGATGCTGCAATTACAGGTGTGAGCCACCGTGCCTGGCTTGCTACCCATTCTTTAATGTTCTGCTTTAATGCTACTCCACTGAGAAGGCCTCTCCAGTGTTGGCACTACCCACTCCCTATCCCCAACAGAATTCTTTCTTCTCGTGCTCCACGGCATTTTCTATTGTCACCTTCTCACACTGTACATCATGGTTAACTATGTTTGTTTCTATGTCCTCTAACAGGTTGTGAGCTCTTTCAGAGATAGATTCTATTTATCTTTGTTTTCCTCCAAACCTAGACAGACAGATCTTGCACATAACAGGTGTACTGGTGTTCAAGAATCATTATGTTTATCACCTCAAGTCTTGGCCATTGTCATCAGAAGCCACATCTTCCACATGTACCTGGTCACACTCCTGTTAAAAGACAAAACACACTACTTCAGTCTAGGGAGTAGAAGTGATATTACCATCATGACATACTATAAAGAGACCATATACAGCGGCAGGATAATGAAATGCCTTATGGAATCTCTTATGTGTGGGTGATCACTCTCACACCCCTTGCTGTCCAATTCCTCTTAAGACCTGATTCACATCCCAGTCTTCATGAGTTCTGTAACTATCCCATCCCTTGTTTCTACTCCTATCTCAATATTTCATTTCTCCAACAGCTCATGGGAACAAGCACAAGCTCCCTTACACTTCAAATGTTCTTATGTCCTACACCAGACTGTAAGTCCTATTACAATGCAGGTCTCTTGGGGCAGGAGCCACATCTCACATCTCCTTTGCATCTCTCTGATCTAGTACAGTATCCTTATGTAGGTTGTGCCCAGTAAATTTTTATAGACAAAACAGATGCTGGTAGAGTGTGGTATCAAAACCGAGAATGACTGAAATTTCTAACTTCAAAGTCAGGAGTTAGAAGAGGTCATCTAAGTCAATCTCATGTTTTAAAAGTGAGGTGAAATGATTTTCTCAAAGTCATACAATTAGTGAGTGGCAGAAAGAGACTAGAAATAACCCAGGTTTTCTGCTTCTTTTTTCCCCCGCTTCTAATCCAAGGTTCTTTCCACCAAGCCCATGCTACTACTGACATAAAATGCCGCCCACTGCCTAACTGATGGATGTACTCCTCTGATACCACTTAGGGTACCTGCATCAGAATCCTCTGGGGAAGTTTTTTAAAAATGCATATTCTTGGGTCCATCCCAGACCTACTTGAATCAGAATTTCTGAGAGTGAAGTCCTAGAATCTCCACTTTTAAGAAGCTCCCCAGGTGATTCTTATGCCCCCTAAAGTTGAGAAGCACTGACCTGGGGGCAGGAACACATTCAGGTCAAATTCTTCACAGAACTTTCAGTTCCTGAGTGAGGACTATGTCTAGAAAATCATTACAAATACAATTGGCAATAATTATTGGCATGTAGTAGGTTTTCAATAAATGTTTGCTGAATAAAAACTATGATGTCCTAATTTATCAACATATGAAGTTGAGGGAAGATTAAAGCATTATGGAGTTTAGACAAAAGTACTGGAGCTCGGGGCACTATTAATTTATTGAAGAATTGTCTGTTGAGTAGAACAGACATTTATTTTAAAAGAGATGGGATTACTTTGTGTTGGCTGGGCGCAGTGGCTCATGCCGGTAATCCCAGTACTTTTGGAGGCCAAGGTGGGAGGATCACTTGAGCTCTGGAGTTTGAGACCAGCCTGGGCAATACAGTGAAACCCCATCTCTATTACTAAAAAAAAAAAAAAAAAAAAAAGATTAAAAAAATGATTACTTTGTGTTTATAAAATACTATCTTTTTATTTTTTATTTTTAAAGACAGAGTCTCTCTCTGCTGCCCAGGCTGGAGTGCAGTAGTGCAATCTTTGCTCACTGCAACCTTCCCCTCCCAGGTTCAAGCAATTCTCCTGCCTCAGCCTCCTGAGTAGCTGGGATTACAGGTGTGCGCCACCATGTCCGGCTAATTTTTGTATTTTTGGTAGAGACGGGGTTTCACCATGGTGCCCAGGCTGGTCTCGAACTCCTGACCTCAAGTGATCTGCCCGCCTTGGCCTCCCAAAGTTTTGGGATTACAGGCATGAGCCACCACGCCCAGCCTATAAAATCCTATATTACTTTACTTTAAAATTTTCACTATTTTTAAAACTAGGTAAAATATGTAGTACACAGCTCAAAATTCAAAGGACATGAAGTGAAAAGTGTGCTCCCTCCCACCTTTGTGTCCTGGCAACTCATCCCTCTCTATAGATGGTAATCACTGTTGGTAGTTTCCTGTGTAGGATGACTGCGTAACTGAGGCCCAGAATGGGAACATAACTTTCCCTATGTGAGATTCACATTCTGGTCTTCTGACTCCCTGTCCTGTGCTCCTTCTGCTACACCATGTTCACCTCAAAGGTGAACTCAAATGTCAAAGCCAAAAAATTTCACCATGAAGCTCTTAGTGTTTCCTGGTTTTTCTGGCACCTAACTATAAAATTATTCTGAATATCAAGGTTAACCTACATATGAACAACAAACATGTATAAAATATGATGGGTTAGAGTAACCATTTATAGATTCGACAAATCAGGAGACTATCCTTTAAGAATGTAAAATGGAAGAAAAGTCAAAATATAATTGAGAGTACAAATAATCAAACTCACTTTATATATATTATTTAATATAGATTATTAAGTTAGAATATTGGTTTATATGTCAGTGTTTTGCCTGATGGGTTGGCCTTTCCCCTAGTGCTAGATCACCTCCAAATAAACCAACAAAAATCAAATTTTTGAGCCAATAAAATTGAAGGTCAGAACCAAAACTGTGGTGACCCAACCGCAAGTACTATTTCTCTAAGACTATGTATGTATGCCTTAGTGGCCAGCTGGCCTCTCCATATCCACCCTATCTAACCACATATCTTCTAAATATAATAAGCAAAAGCTCTAAATAGTTATTGAATAAAATGTCTCACTGAAGCACAGAAACAATTTAAAATGCTTACCTCTAAGTCATTGAAAAATAGATGAGTATCAGCCACTTCAAAAATCATTTCTTCCATTGTTAAACCTGAGCCAATCACTACTGTTGGGTCCTAGAAGACAATAAGCAAAAATCAGCTTGACTTGGTAGTCACAGTCCCGGTTCTAATATTAAAATTTCAAAATTATTTTAGGTCAAGACCAAAACACACGAGCTCCCAACTGTGCTTCAAACTATCATTGATGCAATTTCATTCACAGTTATGAGAATCCAGGATTGTAAAATAGAGAAGATATGGACAGTTAAAAATTTCAGGACTTCAGTTTCTAGAAATTAGTAGTTTCATAAAGATAAATGAGGACAGAAAATATGATTTTTTTTTCTTTTTTTTCTGAGACGGAGTCTCACTCTGTTGCCCAGGCTGGAGTGCAGTGGCACAATCTCGGCTCACTGCAAGCTCTGCCTCCCGGGTTCACGCCATTCTCCTGCCTCAGCCTCCTGAGTAGCTGGGACTACAGGCACCCACCACCATGCCCGGCTAATTTTTTGTATTTTTAGTAGAGACGGGGTTTCACTATGTTAGCCAGGATGGTCTTGATCTCCTGACCTTGTGATCCACCCCCGTTGGCCTCCCAAAGTGCTGGGATTACAGGTGTGAGCCACCGCACCTGGCCAGAAAATATGTTTTTAAAAAGATACAATGCTGACCAGGCAAAGTAGCTAGCTCACACCTGTGATCTCAGCACTTTGGGAGGCTGAGGCGGGAAGATTGCTTAAGGCTAGGAATTCTAGACTAGCTGGGGCAACAAAGCAAGACCCCCGTCTCCACAAAAAATAAAATTTGGCCAGGTACAGTGGCTCACGCCTGTAATCCTAGCACTTTGGGAGTCAAAGGCAGGCGGACTGCTGGAGCCCAGAAGTTTGAGACTAGCCTGGGCAACATGGTGAAACCATGTCTCTACAAAAGTAAACACAGAAATAGCTGGGCATGGTGGTGCACACCTGCAGTCCCAGGTACTTGGAAGGCTGAGGTGGGAGAATCACTTGAACCCAGGAAACGGAGGTTGCAGTAAGCTGAGACTGCACCACTGCACTCCAGCCTGGGTGACAGAGTGAGACTCTGTCTCAAAATGTGTGCGTGTGTTTGTGTATTTATACACATATCTATATCACTGTATATATTTATATAAGATATATACATTATATATACACAGTAATATATAATTTATATAAACTGTATCACTATGTAAATATATTCACATATGAATATACTTATTACATTTTAATATATTTTTTATATAATAATATATATAATACAAGATATATACATTGTATTTTCACATTCAGGTCTTCTGACTCCCAGTCCTGTGCTCTTCCCATTATATCTTCTTCAGCTCAAAAGTGAACTTAAATGTCAAAGCCAAAAATTTCACCATGAAGCTTAGTGTTTGTTTATAATGTAAAAAAATGTTTTTCATGAAATAATATTACGTGTATATGTAAATATATAAAATTTTTTTTTGGCCAGGCACAGTGGCTTACGCCTATAATCCCAGCACTTTGGGAGGCCAAGGCAGGTGGATCATGAGGTCAGGAGATCAAGACCATCCTGGCTAACATGGTGAATCCCCAACTCAACTAAAAATTAGCTGGGCGTGGTGACGGGCACCTGTAGTCCCAGCCACTCAGGGGGCTGAGGCAGGAGAATGGCGTGAACCTGAGAGGTGGAGCTTGCAGTGAGCAGAGATCGCACCAAGGCACCCCAGCCTGGGTGACAGAGCGAGACTCTGTCTCAAAAAAAAAAAGTCTCGCTCTGTCACCCAGGCTGGAGTGCTGTGGCGTGATCTCTGCTCACTGCAACCTCCACCTCCCAGGTTCAAGTGATCCTCCTGCCTCAGCCTCCCTAGTAGCTGGGATTACAGGCACGTGCCACCATGCCCGGCTAATTTTTGTATTTTTATTTTATTTTATTTATTTATTTTTTTGAGAGGAATTTCACTCTTGTTGCCCAGGCTGGAGTGCAATGGTGCGATCTCAGCTCACTGCAACCTCCACCTCCCAGGTTCAAGCGATTCTCTTGCCTCATCCTCCCTAGTAGCTGGAATTATAGGCATGTGCCACCACACCCAGCTAATTTTGTATTTTTAGTAGAGACGGGGTTTCTCCATGTTGGTCAGGCTGGTCTCGAACTCCTGACCTCAGGTGATCTGCCCTGCTCGGCCTCCCAAAGTGCTGGGATTACAGGTGTGAGCCACCGCACCCGGCAATTTTTGTATTTTTAGTAGAGATGGGGTTTCACCCTGTTGGCCAGGCTGGTCTCGAATTCCTGGCCTCAGGTGATCCACCCGCCTTGGCCTCCCAAAGTGCTGGGATTACAGGCGTGAGCCACCATGCCTGGCCAATATATAAAATTTTTATACACATTTTGGGATTACAGACGAGAGCCACCACACCTGGTCTTATTTTATATATATAAATGTTTTTAATTTTATATATTTTTATAATCAGTTTAGTTATATAGCTTATAAGCTTATGTCAGCATGCCAGAGTAGACACTAAAAGCCTGTAGAAAATACTAACAGAGGCTGGGTATAGAAGCTCATGCCTATAATCACAGCACTTTGGGAGGCCGAGGCAGGAGAATCACTTGAGCCTCAGATTTCAAGATGACACTGGGCAACATGGCGAGATCCCATCTCTACAAAAATAAAACAAAATTAGCCAGGTATGGTGGCATGTGCCTGTAGTCCCAGATACCTGGAGGACTGAGGTAGGAGGATTGCTTTAGCTCAAGAGATCGAAGCTGCAGTGAGCTGTGTTTGCGCCACTGTACTACAGCCTGCGTGACAGAGCGAGATTATTATCTCAGAAGAAAAAAAAAAAAAACCTCCTGGCCAAGCACAGTGGCTCACACCTGTAATCCCAGCACTTTGGAAGACCGAGGAAGGCGGATCACTTGAGGCTGGAGTTCGAGTCCAGCCTTGCCAACATGGTAAAACCCTGTCTCTACTAAAAGTACAAAAATTAGGGCTGGGTGCAGTGGCTCACGCCTGTAATCCCAGCACTTGGGGAGACCGAGGCGGGCGGATCACGAGGTCAGGAGATCAAGACCATCCTGGCTAACATGGTGAACCTTGTCTCTACTAAAAATACAAAAAAAAAATACAAAAAATACAGGCGTGGTGGCAGGCACCTGTAGTCCTAGCTACTGGGGAGGCTGAGGCAGGAGAATGGCGTGGACCCAGGGGGCGGAGCTTGCAGTGAGCCGAGATCGTGCCATTGCACTCCAGCCGACAGAGCGAGACTCCATCTCAAACAACAACAACAACAACAACAACAAAATTAGCCAGGCATGGTAACAGGCGCCTGTAATCCCAGCTACTTGGGATGCTGAGGGAGGAGAATCATTTGAACCCGAGAGGCAGAGGTTGCAGTGAGCAGAAATCATGCTACTGTACTCCAGCCTGGGTGACAAGAGCAAGACTCTGTCTCAAAAAAAAAAAAAAAAAACCACACCTCCTAACAAAAACATTAGTAACAATATGAAATAACTGGAAGTAATAGGACAGGCAAAGGAGGCAAATATTTTTATTTTTAGAGATGGGGTCTCGCTAAGTTGCCCAAGCTGGATTCGAACTCCTAGGCTCAAGCAATCTTCCCACCTCAGCTTCCTGAGTAGTTGAGACTACAGGTGCACGCCACTGCACCTGGCTGGGATGCAGATATTTGTATAAAATTTATTCATATAAACTGAAAAACATGAGCTTGGAGGTAATTTAGAAAAGAAATACACAGCCTAATAGTCTCAAAACAGCCCATCCTTCTGTTAAAACTGATATGTACACTGAAGATATAACAAGTTTTGCTTGGTGTATTTAGTTTAAAAAGGGATGTAATCTATTTTAGAAAGATATTTTATCTATATATTTTACTTATATATATCTGGCATATATTTGGCTAAATAAAATGCTCAATTTGGGCTGTTAAAAGTGTGTTAAGGAATAAGACATCAGCCTCTGGAATTTATTAATATAATCTTGAGACTCTGCTCTGTTTTGAGCCTCATTTCTATACTTTAATCTTTACAAAATGCCATTCTCCTACAACTTCAGCTTTCAGCACTGGTTCTAGTAGTTTCTAGCTTTACCATCCGTTCTGCCTGACCATGTAGCCTGCCTAATACAAGCCACTTGCAAGCCATTTGTTGAAGTTTTACATGGAAAGTGAAAAGCCAGCCAACAGGGGTAGCAGAGAAATAATTTGTTATGTGTCAGAAGAGGGACTGACTATATAGTCAGAAGAGGGACAGTTACAACAAAGAAGACTCAAATTACCTTTCCATATTTCTGGGCATAGGATCCAGTAAGAAGTGAATGGAAGATGATGATGGTTTCATCCAAGTCCCATAGAAATACCCGCTGAGGAAAGAAAATTTAAAAAATGAGTATATTTTCCCATTACAATGGAATGAAACTAGAAATCAATAACAGAAAGAGAACTGGGAAATTCACAAATATGTAGGAATTAAACAATACAATCCTAAACAACCAATGGGTCAAAGAAGAAATCATAGGTGAAATCAGAATATACCTTGAGGTGAATGAAAACAGAAATAAAACATTAAATTTGTGGAATACAGTGAAAGCAGTGCTAAGAGGAAAAATTATAGCTTATTTTATATATATGTATTACATGTTTTATATATATGTATTTTATACATACATTAAAAAAGACAAATGATCCCAAATCTATGACCTAATTGCATATCTTAAGAAACTAGAAAAAGAGCAAAATAAACATAAAGCTAGCAGTAGGAAGGAAATAACAATGGTTAGAGCAGAGATAAATAAAAGAGAGACTACAAAAACAACAGAGAAAAATCAATGAAACAAAAAGTTGGTTCTTTGAAAATATCTGTAAAATTCACAACCTTTGGCTAAATTGACTAAGGGAAAAAAAGAGAAGATTCAAATGACTAAAATCAGAAATGAAAGTGGGGACATCACTACCGGTTTTATAGAAATAAGGATTACAAGAGAATACTATGCACAGTTGTATACCAAGAGATTGGGTAACCCAGGTGAAATGGTCAAAGTCCTAGAAATACATAGCATAAAGTACCAAAACTGTCTCAAGAAGGAATACAAAATCCGGTAAGAGCTGTAACTAGTAAGGAGATTGAATGCATAATTAAAAACATCCCAACAAAGAAAAGCCCAAGACAAGATGGTTGTAATGGTGAGTTCTTCCAAACACTTATAGAATTAACACAAACCCTCCTTAAAGTCTTACAAAAAATGGAAGAGGAGGGAATACTTCCTGACTAATGCAATGAGGCTGGCATTATCCTGATACCAAAGTCAGACTAAGGCACTGTAAGAAAACTACAGACCAACATCTCTTGTGAAAATCAATATAAAAATACTCAACAGGCCAGGCACAGTGGCTCACACCTGTAAACCTAGCGCTGCGAGAGGCTGAAGCAGGCAGATCACTTGAGCCCAGGAGTTTGAGACCAGCCTGGACAAATGGCAAAACACCGTCTCCACAAAAAACCACAAAAATTACCCAGTTCCGGTGGTGCATGCCGGTAGTCCCAGCTACTTGGGAGGCTGAGGCAGGAGGATCACTTGGGCATGGGAAGTCAAGGATGCAGTGTGCAGGGACCACACCACTGCACTCCAGTCTGGGCAACAAAGTGAGACCCTGTCTCAAAAAAAACCCCAAAAAACAAAAAAAAACCCAAAACCCACACATCTATAAAACTAAACAAAATAGAGGTAAACCAAATTCAGCAGCATATTAAAAGAATTAAACATCATGGCTGGGCATGGTGGCTCATGCCTGTAATTCCAGCACTTTGTAAGGCCGAGGCAGGCGGATCACCTGAGGTCTGGAGTTCGAGACCAGCCTGGCCAACCTGGTGAAACCTCGTCCCTACTAAAAATACAAAAATTAGCTGGGTGTGGTGGTGCACACTTGTAGTCCCAGCTACTTGGGAGGCTGAGGCAGGAGAATCACTTGAACCCAGGAGGCAGAGGTTGCAGTGAGCCGAGATTGTGCCACTGCACTCCAGCGTGGGCAACAGAGAGAGGTTCTGTCTCAAAAAAAGAAAAAAGAATTAAACATCATAACCAAGTGAGATTAGTTCCCAGAACATAAGGATGTAAGGATGGTTCATTCAACATAAAAAAATTAATTAGGAGTGCAAAAGGCTTATTGGAAAAAAAATTATGCAAAGTAATGCATCACATTAATAGAACAGAGGGGAGAAAAGCTACATGATAATCTCAACTGATGCAGAAAATGCATGTGACAACATTCAACACCCTTTCTATTCCTAGTTTATTATTTTTTCAATAAATGAGGGATAGAAGGGAATGTTATCAATATGATAAAGGCCATATATAAAAAATCTATAACTAGCCAGGCGTGGTGGCTCATGCCTGCAATCCCAGCACTTTGAGAGACCAAAGCAGGTGGATCACAAGGTCAGGAGATCGAGACCATCCTGGCTAACATGGTGAAACCCCATCTCTACTAAAAATACAAAAAATTAACCAGGTGTGGTGGCACGTGCCTGTAATCCCAGCTACCCGGGAGGCCGAGGCAGGAGAATCACTTGTACCTGGGAGGCGGAGGTTGCAGTGAGCTGAGATCACGCCACTGCACTCCAGACTGGGTGACAGAGCGTGACTCCATCTCCAAAAAATAAATAAATAAATAAAAATGAAAATAAAAATAAATCCATAACTAGTATCACACCTAGTGGTGAAAGACTGAAAGTTTTACTCCTGAGATCAAGAATAAGACAAGGATGTCTGTTTTTGCCACTTCTGTTCAACATAGTACTGGAAGTTCTAGCCAGAGAGATTTGGCAAGAAAGGGGAAAAAGACATCCAATTTGGAAAGGAAGAAGCAAAATTATCTGTTTGCAGATGACATAATCTTTTTTTTTTTTTTTTTTTTTGAGAAAGAGTGTCGCTCTGTCACCCAGGCTGAAGTGTAGTGGCGCAATCTGGGCTCACTGCAACCTCCACCTCCTAGATTCAAGCAATTCTCCTGCCTCACCCTCCCAAGTAGCTGGGATTACAGGTGTGCACCACCAGGTCTGGCTAATTTTTTTTTATTTTTGTACTTTCAGTAGAGACAGGGTTTTGCCACGTTGACCAGGCTGGTCTCAAACTCCTGACCTCAGGTGATCCACCCACAAAGTGCTGGGATTACAGGCATGAGTCACTGTGCCTGGCCGATGTGATCTTATATGTAGAAAACCTTAAATAACCCAGAGAAAATTGTTAAAGCTAATAAATAAATTCAGAAATCAGCTGTATTTCTTTCTTTCTTTTTTTTTTTTTTTCCGAGACAGAGTCTTGCTCTGCCGCCCAGGCTGGAGTGCAGTGGTACGATCTTGGCTCACTGCAACCTCCGCCTCCCAGGTTAAAGCAATTCTCTTGCCTTAGCCTCCCAAGTAGCTGGGGTTACAGGCGCCTGCCACCATGCCCAGCTAATTTTTGTATTTTTAGTAGAGACGGGGTTTCACCATATTGGTCAGGCCGGTCTTCAACTCCTGACCTTGTGATCTGCCCACCTCAGCCTCCCAAAGTGATGGGATTACAGACTGAGCCACTGCACTCAGCCAATCAGCTGTATTTCTATATACTTGCAATGAATAATTTGAAAAGGAAATTTAAAAACCTTTTGTGATAGCATCAAAAAGAAAATACTTAGGAATAAATTTAACCAAGTAGGCATAGCTAAATAAATGGAAAGACATCCATGTTCATGGATTAGAAGACTTAATATTGTAAAGAAGACAATACTACCCAAACCAATCTACAAATTCAACACAATCCCTATCAAAATCCAATAGTAGTTTTTTTAAAAAAATAGAAAATTGCATTCTAAAATTCTTATCAATCTCAAGGAACCCCAAATAGCCAAAGCTGTCTTGAAATAGAACAAAGTTGAAGGATTCACACTTCCTGATTTCAAAACTTACAGTAACCAAAACAGTGTGGTACTAGCATAAGGATAGACATAGTGACGAATGAAATAAACTGAGAGTCTAGAAATAAAGCCTTACAAATATGATCAATTTTTCTTTTTTTTTTTTAGTTTAGTTTTTTACCTTCTTTTAGTATTTAACCTACAGCCAACATCATAAGTTAATTTTTAATAGGATGCCAAAACCATTCAATAAGGAACGTCTTTTCAACAAATAGTGCTGGGAAAATTGGATATCCATATGCAAAATAATAAAGTTAGACCATTATCTTACACCATATACAAAATTAACTCAAAATGGAGAACAGCCTAAATTTAAGAGCTAAATGATGAAAATCTCAGAAAAAATACATAAAAATCTTCATAACTGTGTATTAAGTATTACACCAAGAAAACAAAATGAAACAAAAAGAAACAAGTATTAGACCAAAAGCACAGCAATAATAGAAATCAGACTTCCTAAACATTAAAAATTTTTGTGCTTCAAAGCACAAAAATTGAGAGAGTGAAAAGACGACCTACAGAATGGGAGAAAATATTTGAAGATTATATATCTGATTAATATAAGGGATTAATAATCTAGAATATTCTAGAATATTAATATAGAATATATAAAGAACTCCTACAACTCAACAATGGAAAACCAAACAACCCAGTTTAAAAGTGGGCAAAGGGCAGGGCACAGTGGCTCATGCCTGTAATCCCAGCACTTTGGGAGGCTGAGGTGGGTGGATCACCTAAGGTCAGCAGTTCAAGACCAGCCTGGCCAACATGGTGAAACCCCGTCTCTACTAAAAATACAAAAATTAACCAGGCGTGGTGGCATGTGCCTGTAATCCCAGCTACTCGGGAGGCTGAGGCACAAGAATTGCTTGAACCTGGGAAGCAGAGGTTGCAGTGAGCCAAGATTGTGCCACTGCATTAGGGAAATGCAAATCAAAGCCACAATAAGATACCACTTCACATCCATTAGAATAGCTACTATAAAAAAAATGGGAAATAACAAGTGTTGGTGAGGATGTGAACAAACTGGAACCTTTATGTATCGCTGGTGAGAGTATAAAACCGTGCAGCCACAATGGAAAATAGTTTGGTGGTTTCTCAAAAAGTGGAGCACAGAATTACAATAGCATCCAGCAATTCCACTCCTACATATATACCAAAAAGAATTGATAAGATGCATTCAGATAGATAACTGTACACCAATGGTCAAAGCAGCATTACTCACCATAGCACAAAGGTGACAAACCCCAAGTGTCCATCAACAGATGAATGGATAGACAAAATGTGGTATATACATATAATAAAATATTCAGACATAAAAAGGAATGAAATTCTGGTATGTGCTACAACATGGATGAACCTTAAAAACATTATCGTAGGCAGGGCGCGGTGGCTCACGTCTGTAATCCCAGCACTTTGGGAGGTCGAGGCAGGTGGATCACGAGGTCAGGAGTTTGAGAACAGACTGACCAACATGTTGAAACCCTGTCTCTACTAAAAATACAAAAATTAGCCAAGCATGGTGGTGTGCACCTATAATCCCAGCTACTCTGGAGGCTGAGGCAGGAGAATCACCTGAACCCGGGAGGCAGAGGTCACAGTAAGCCGAGATCGTGCCACTGCACTCCAGCCTGAGACTCCATCTCAAAACAACAACAACAACAAACCATTATGGTAAATGAAATAAGTCGGGCACAAAAGGATACATTTTCTGTGATTCCACTTATATGATATATCTAGAATAAGCAGTCAAAGACAGAAAGTAGAATAGAGGTTACCAGAGGTTAGAAGAAGGGGAGAATGGGGAGTTATTGCTTAATGGGTACAGAGTTTTTATTTGGAATCATGAAAAAGTTCTAGAAATATACAGTGGTGATGGTTATACAATATTGAGACTGTATAATGACACTAAATTGTATACTTAAAAATGGCTAAAATGGTAAATTTTATGTACATTTTAGACAATTAAAAAATGAGTTCTCAGTTTTTCCTAAGAAATATATCAGAAATTTACTTTTTCTTTCTTTCTTCTTCACTCCAAACCTCTGAAAAAAGAGAAAGGCTTCAAATACAGCCTCAGTTCACCTATGTCTTAAGAGCACTTACAATGGATTCATAGTTAAATATATATTTTCCCCTCATTACATAATAGCACTATAGAAAAACGGAAAACAAAACAAAAAGATAATACAAAAACTCCACTAATTTTAGCACTCTGCATGACCTTTATGTCTTTAATGATGAAGTCAAATGTACGTCCATAATAAACTCATATAGTACTTATACTACAGAATAAATCAGCGCTAGTCTCATTAATGTTACCAGATCTGTTTGCGTCTTACAGAAACTTGGCTAAAACCACTCTAGTCCTTTCCTTTTAAATTTCTTTTCTTTTCTCTTTTCTTTTTTGAGACAGAGTCTCACTCTGTTGCCCTGGCTGGAGTGCAGTGGCCCGATCATAGCTCACTGCAGCCTCAACCTGCCAGGCTCAAGTGATCCTCCCATCTCAGCCTCCCAAGTAGGTGGGACTACAGGTGTGCAGCTAATTCTTGTATATATATATTTTTAGAGATGGGGGTCTCACTATGTTGCCTAGGCTGGTCTCAAGCGATCCTCCCACCTCGGCCTCCCAAAGTGCTGGGATTACAGATGTGAGCCACCGCACCTGACCCTTTTAAAATTTTAAATAGAGAACAGTATGACCTTACTTGTAACTCCCTCTGCTTTCTGAATATCATGAATTGTTTCTGTTCTCTTCTGGAATATATAGAATAATTCGTTCTTTTTACATTTTTCTTTTTACGTGGCCAATTCAGTTTATTTTGCTCAGGAATTAAAGGGCACATAACATAGTCCACATTATCTCTGTGAGCTTCAAAAACATGTTTGATAAACTTAAGAAGTGAGAAAAAACAAAGTAGGTAACTCAAATCAGTTTCTTCTCGTACTTCTAATTCACTGTCTTGGGAAGAAGTGGCATCAGCTTTCCTCTTGCCCCGGTTCTTGCTAGTCATGTTTTTCCTGGACTGATCATCAGTATCTTTACTTGGTGTAGTCTGGGACAAAGATGGGCTGGTAGAAGGGTCTCCTGGAAAGAAAAAGTGAGACATATGTTGTCAGGAGTCACAGGCTATAAGAATCAGGGCAGGAAGAGGGTTAGCGGACTCTCTGCCCTTGTGAGTCATAACGCAGGGATAAAGGTTGGAAAGCTAAACCTTATGTAAGCAATTATGAAGTGTACATCTAGGCACTGAGCATCAGCACTGGCTAACATCAGAAAAGTTATAACCAGACTTTATATGCTTACCCCATGATAGAAGAAAATATCAATGAAGTTGTTTTGCCAAGAAAAAGCTGAACCTGAATCTTCATGGTCAAACTTGTAGATCAGAGTTTCTCAACCTGGCACAACTGACATTTTGGATCAGATAATTATTTGTTGTGGGGGGATGTCTTGTGCATTATAGGATATTTGGTTAAGCAGTATCCTTAGCATCTACCCGCTAGATGCCAGAAGCACCCCCCCACCTAGTGTAACAACCAAAAATGTTTCCATACATTGCCAACAGTTGAAAACAACTGTTCATTCACCAATTTACAATAAAATACAGAAGGCAGCAGGACATGTTAAACCACCTTATGAGGATATAACTGTCAAAATTCAGACTGGGAAACAGTATGGGATCAACACTCCAGTTTCTTCAACAAACAAGCTACAAGTGGGAGAAAAAGAGACGGGAGGATTTATAGGCTAAAATAGAGATGAAACACAAAATACCCATAACTACCAATCACAATTTATGGACCTTATATTTGGATCCTAATTTTCCCTCCTCAAATTTTCTATTTATTTATTATTTCTATTTACTAATGCAATAAAAACTGTATATGCTTTATGTTGTTTTGAAATATGTATACACTGTGGAATGGGTTGGATCCTACTTTAAACAAAAGTGAAACAAAACTCATAACATTTGTGAGAAAGCTGGAAATACAGATACATTTTGGTACTTGATAATACAAAATTAAGACATTATTAACATTGAACTTTTAAAGATGGGAAAATGCCAATGCGGTTATGTTAACGAGTACCATACTTATCTTTTAGAGAACAATGCCTGGAATCTGGGGAGGGAGCTAGATGATGTATAGCTGAAACAAAATTGTCTACAAGTTGATAACTGTTGAAGATGAATGATGGATATGTAAGCGTTCATCACACTAGCCTTGCAACTTTTCTCTATGTTTGAAATTTTCCATTATTCAAAAGTTAAAATTGTTATGAATAACAAAGATATTTAGAAAAATGACTTTAAAACCTTAGTTTTTAATCAACACTTGTAATTATTTCAAATTTATGTAAGTTTGAAGTGGTGACCATTTGCATGTCCACTTATTAGACTGGTAGGGTGAACCGCACAGAAAACTGTTCACTTGTTGTATAGCACTGTTTCTAAACACACATCAGTGCCAATGATAAACAGTGCTTTCCTCGAACCACATGATGTGAAAGCCAACTACCAAATTTTCATTAAATATAAAGTGTGTGTATATATATGTTTATTAAATGTGTGTCTAAGCTTTTATGTCAAAGGTTTTTAAGTTGGACACTGTAATTCATTGATACACTTCAGAGCTGTGAGCCTCCTGAAACTGTAGGTTAAATTGTATGTATTTCTCTGAAGCAAAAGGACCATGCTTTCCTCAGAATCTTAAAGGGATCCAGGACATAGAAAGAACTATGGCTCTGAGGCCTTAGCAGCAGTTCAAAACCTGCACAAGACTAAAACTGGAGTCCTCCAACTTTTACAAAATATTATAACATGCTGAAGCTCCCTGTGACAAGTGGGTTAAAGCTACAGGGAGGGCAGAGTACGAGTCAGAAACAGTCTTTTAGTTCTTGATACTTTTCTGTTCTGTTCTCAGCATCAGGTATACATTCAGCCTACCAATGACTCATAGCCTGCTTCCAATACTCCTCACCTGAGAGGGAAAGCCAAAAGCATGGTAACAATGACTTAAGACAGAACAAAATCATCCTTACCATTGCCTAAAAACAACTGTTGAATGAAGTGACCTTAAGCCAAAGTTTTCAGAGCTGCAGTGCTTACCAGAGGAAAGTCTCTGTGCTGCAGGTGCAGGCGCCATGACACTAGGCTTCTCCGACTGGTATGTGGTCGCTGCTAATGTGGTGCTCTCTGCATCACTGTTAGTCTGACCTGTGACTCCAAAGCTGGAGCTGGGGTAGCAGGCCTGGTACTGATTCTGACCAAGAATAGTATAGGTGGGATAATCCTGCAGGCCAAAGGAAATAAGAAAACAAGACTCCTATAGCACACATTAATCTCAACACAAGAGGCTTTCTTCTCCCTCTTTCTTATTCATAATTATTTTTCTAAAACGTTAATTTGACTTCTCATTTACCTATCTAAAAGTCTCCAACCTAAATCAATGATTTTCAAAATGCATTCTGTGGAAACCTAAGTCAAGAGATGTCCCAGGAGCAGTCTTGGAATGAGGAGAATGCTGAGAGGGAAGGGTCCTCTGTCCTCTCATAAACATACACATAGTGTCCCTTTTTCTACTCTAACAGCCTCTTCCCCCAGTTTTATGTACCCAATTTCTGCACAGAATTTGAGGGAAAGATTCTACTCTAAGAGGTTTACAAACTGTTGCACTAGATAACAGCACTTCTAAGGACAACAAAACAAAACTTAAACTTAAGCAAACAAAAAAAGCACATATCATACATTAAAATGTCTTAATTTAAAAACTGATTATCAGGTGGGTGCGGTGGCTCATGCCTGTAATCTCAGCACTTTGGAAGGCCAAGATGGGTGGATCACTTGAGGTCAGGAGTTCAAGACCAGCCTGGCCAACATGGTGAAACCCTGTCTCTACTAAAAATACAAAAATTAGCTGGGCATGGTGGCACATGCCTGAAATCCCAGCTACTTGGGAGGCTAAGGCACAAGAATTGCTTGAACCTGGAAAGTGGAGGTTGCAGTGAGCCGAGATTGTACCACTGCACTCCAGCCTGGGTGACAAAGCGAGACCCTGTCTCAAAACAAAACAAACAAAAAAAAATCTGATTATCTACCTAAAACAATCAAGTTTTCTTTAAAAATAGTTTCCTGGCCAGGCACAGTGGCTTACGCCTGTAATCCCAGCACTTTGGGAGGACGAGGTGGGAGGATCGCATGAGCTCAGGAGTTCGAGACCAGCCTGGCCAAAATAGTGAGACCTTCTCTCTACTAAACATACAAACAAACAAACAAACAAAAATCCAGGCATGGTGATGCACGCCTGTGGTCTCAGCTATTCGGGAGGCTGAGGTGGGAGGATCACTTGAGCCCAGGGGGCAAAGGTTGCAATGAACCAAGATCGCGCCACTGCACTCCAGCCTAGGTGACACACTGTCTCAAAAAAAAAAAAAAAAAAGGCCGGACACGGTGGCTCACGCCTATAATTCCAGCACTTTGGGAGGCTGAGGCAGGCAGATCACATGAGGTCAGGAGTTTGAGACCAGCCTGACCAACATGGCGAAACCCAGTCCCTACTAAAAATACAAAAATTAGCCAGGCATAGTGGTGTGCACCTGTAGTCCCAGCTACTAGGGAAGATGAGGCAGGAGAATCGCTTGAACCTGGGTGACGGAGGTTGCAGTGAGCTGAGATCCTACCACTGCATTCCAGATTGGGCAACAGAGCAAGACTCTGTCTCAAAAAAAAAAAAGTTTTCTTAAAATATTGGGATAAAACTTTTGGTTTCATAGGCACATATATGGCAAAACTTACTAAACTGTACAATTTAAATCTGTGTAGTTTACTGTATGTCAATTACTCCCTAATAAAGCTGTAAAAAAAACTAGGTATGACAGTTCAAATACACAGCTTAAAAAATTCCATTGACACTGATATTGATGGCAAGTAGGAAAAAGCTAACTGATCAGATAAATTATTTCTAATTAGTCACTGGGTATCTCTACCATAAACCAAATATAATTCTATGTATGTGTGTATTTGTGCATGGGCAGAAGAAGGAAATATTAAAGAAAAGAATAAGTCACACTAGCAGAACTCAAGGGAGTTAAAAATCTAGCAGGAGAGAAGATAGACAACAAAATGGCAATAAAATATATGTCAAATGACTGAAATACAGAACAGACAACTATCACTGTAAAGTGTGATGGTGAAGAAGCTTTCTGAGATTAATAGGCAGAGAAAGTAAGAACATGAATAGGAGATTTTATTCAGGGACCACAGATGCTGAGCCTGGTTGAAACAAAGGACCTCTGTAGGCCTGAATGATTGGTAAAGCAATAAGACTTGGATTCTTTAGGTAATAGTATATAGTCTGTGGGCTAGGGAATAGGGAATGGGGACTCTCAAATTCAAACCAACAAATAAAAACATGAAAAGAAGGAGAATGGCGTGAACCTGGGAGGTGGAGCTTACAGTGAGCAGAGATTGCGCCACTGCACTCTGGCCTGGGTGACAGAGCGAGACTCTGTCTCAAAAAACAAACAAACAAACAAAAAACATGAAAATATTCTGAGCAGGTCAATAACATGATAAAAAGTGGGATTTAGAAAAAGTTAATGAGATAGCATTTTAGAGAATGAACAGGCACGAGGGGGAAAAAACCGGAAATAAAATGAGCAATTAACCATGGTAATTCAGGATTAAAAGGGAAAATACCAAAACATGGGAGATGATAGCAAAAAAGAAAAGACATTCTTCTCAAAGATTTTGAGAAATGACCAGATTGGGTAAGGTTGTGAGAAAAATAATGGAAGATATCTGGTCTGGTTTTAGGCCTATGTTTATTAAGAAAAATGTAGTATCACTAACAAGAATTAAGAAGTCAGGGAAAAGTGGCTTTACTTCTGGAAGACAAAGAGACATAAAAAGGGCTGGAATAAAAGTCTGATTTTAGATATGTTGAACTTAGGGAAACAGCAAGACATTAAAGAAAAAAATGTCAATCAGTTGGAAGCTGTAATTATCATGAGGGAGGATTAGAATCTTTGGCTACAGTAAATGGACATTATGTGGTTAAACATCCCTGTGGATGAAGTAATTAACATGTGGAAAAACCATGTTAATTTTTTTCTTTGACTGTCCACGTTCAAAGACAGGGTCAAAAAGAAGAGCTGAGAGGGAAAGAGACAGTCCTTAGAAAAATACCAGGTACACAGGTGGAAACTCAATAAATATTTGTGGACTAAAAGAATAAACAAGGCTGGGCGCGGTGGCTCACGCCTGTAATCCCAGCACTTTGGGAGGCCAAGGCAGGTGCAGTTCGCTCTAAGTCAGGAGTTTGAGACCAGCCTGGCCAACATGTGAAACCTCATCTCTACTAAAAACACAAAAATTAGCTGGGCATGGTGGCACATGACTATAGTTCCAGCTACTCAGGAGGCTGAGGCAGGAGAATCACTTGAACCTGAGAGGCGGAGGTTGCAGTGAGCCAAGATTGCACCACTGTACTCCAGCCTAGGCGACAGAGTGAGTGAGACTCCATCTAAAAAAAAAAAAAAAAAAAGCAAAACCAGTATAATAACCAGAATAGTAATGTTAACTGTAGCCAGGAAAAGATCCAAGGAGACAGTGGTGATGACAATTGCTGTAGAGAAAACAAATCAAAACAAAAATAAAAAACTCTAGAACACTGAAGGTGTTACCAGTGATCTCCTAAGCATAGTTAACATAACAGTGATCAAGAACAGACCACAAAAAATTCATAAAGAATGAGTTGTTCATTCCATAAATATTTATCAAGTGCCTTTGATGTAAGTGGCAGGCATTTTTCTATACTCTGGGAATATGTAAATGAACAAAATAGAAAAATAAATCCCTACCTTCATGCAGCTTACATTCTAGTAGGGGCAGAATAGGAAGTGAAGACAAACACAGTAAAGGAACAGACATAATCATATTCTAGAGAGACTCAGCAGACGAACAACAAAAACTAGACAGTAGCCTAAGATGCCATCCAGGGTCCGAGTTCTGAAGGTATCCAGAAAAAAGTCTCCACAGCCCATACTCTTCCTGGTTGTTTCTTAGATAGGCAAATTGACCATGGAAAGAAGAAAGAGCAAGCTAGATGAACTCTATCAAACAGGATGAACAAAAGTAGCATCATACCTGGTTTGAGATGCTGGCTACTGCTGCTGCTGGAATATTGGCAATTGTAGAAGAAGTAGATATCAGGCTGGCATTTGTGCTTGAAGCTAGAGGATTGATGGGGTTAAAAGATATTAAAGATATTACGTAAAAGGTTAGAAGAAACTGAAAATAGATGTGTTTTAAGTGAACACATTTATAAGGAGATAAACAACATTGGCAAAGGAAACAAACACTCGTTTTGCTTTTTTGTGTGGGATAGCTACATTTACACTTGGTTAAAAACAAAACATTTGAAACATCTTTCTGTTTCAACTTGAGTCTTCAATTCTTCTTACTAAAGGCCTAAAAGGATATATATTCAATTCACAGCTCATACTAATAATATCAATGAAATCACAGCTAAATCCAATTCCTCCAGTCCATCTTCTCCAGAGGCTGAAAATGACTCACCTGCAATGTGACCTACTGTAAAGCAGTAGAACTCTGGTAAATCTTACACTGTGATATTGTTTACTGTCACTTGCCCCAAGTTACGCCTTTCCTAATACAACATAATTACATGAGAAATAGAGCTGGTCCTCCAAATTCCAAAGCATTTAGAATTGCTTCTTGAGTTCTACTCAAATAATAGATTACTAATGTGGATCAATGAACACAATGACGTAGCATTTACAGACTTTAACAATGAGCCTGGAAAAACTCATTGTTTTTCCAGAAAATATGAAATATTACTCTGGTCAGGTAAAAATGTACCTTATATGCTACTTGGGCTGTCTTAAGTAATTTGAGGCCAGGTGTGGTGGCTCATGCCTGTATCCCAGCACTTTCGGAGGCCGAGGCAGGCAGATCATTTGAGGCCAGGAGTTTGAGACCAGCCTTGCCAACATGGTGAAACCCCATCTCTACTAAAAATATAAAAATTAACTGGGTATGGTGGGCACGGGCCTGTAATCTCAGTTACTCAGGAGGCTGAGATATGAGAATCACTTGAACTCAGGAAGTGGAGGTTGCAATGAGCCAAAATCGCATGACTGCACTCTCTAGCCTGGGTGACAGAGCAAGACTCTGTCTCAAAAAAAAAAAGAAAAGAAAAGAAAAGAAAGAAAATGCTGATTTCCATTCATGTAAAACAATAAAAATAAAATAAAGACAAGTAATTTGGGTTAAGTTTTATACTTCTTCTATCATAGGTTCATTCTACTAGGGTTTTAATCAAAATCTCAATGACTAGCACTAACCAGTGACTTTTCTCAGGTGAACAATGTAACTGATATTATCAGTACTGTTCTCAAACTCCTTGTCCTCACTTATCATAAACACACTTAGACATGGTTCCTACTGCAGGTGCACACACCATATGGGTTCACCATCAGGTAGACCTGACTAACTGACTACTTGCCCCATTAACAACAAAGTCCCCCAGAGAGAAAATTAGTAAGAAAACTTTCACTGAGAACAGGGCAGGAGAACAAATGCAATAGAAACTTAAGTGCTCTCATCAAAATTAGATAATTTCCATCCCTTTCCCTAAGGGTATTCGGCTTAGAAGACAATCTAGAAGAGAGTAAGTTCAGTTACAGCTATTGCTGCAACCCCAGCTTTATGATGAAGAACCTAGGACAAAGAAGAGTTAAAGTAACTTGTCCACAGCAGCAAAACTAATGGAAGATAACCAAAATGACAACTTGGATCTCCCAATTCTTCATCCAGTGCTTCTTCCTCAGGGTCAGCAGCTAAGCTAGGGTTCAAATTTCCTAACTATGGCCAGGTGCGCGGTGGCTCACGCCTGTAACGCCAGCACTTTGGGAGGCTGGCTGAAGTGGGTGGATCATCTGAGGTCAGGAGTTTGAGACCAGCCTGGCCAACACGATGAAACCCCATGTCTACTAAAAATACAAAAATTAGCCAGGTGTGATGGTGCGCGCCTGTAATCCCAGCTACGCAGGAGGCTGAGGCAGGAGAATCACTTGAACTCGGGAGGTGGAGGTTGCAGTGAGCTGAGATCGCGCCACTGCACTCCAACCTGGGCGACAGAATGAGACTCTGTCTCAAAAAATAAATTAAAAAAAATTAAAACAACAAAAACAAAAACAAATTTCCTAACTATCCAGAGTAACTTTATTTTCTACAGTATGTTTTGCTTCAGGGGAACTAAAGGACTCTTAAGGGCTTACTTTCCTAAACATAACAACTAAATGAAATAGGTTTTATAGCTTTACAGATGATATTTTCTTTCAACCAATATTCACCTTCTTTTCTACTGTGGCTTAAGCCATCCTTTTTCCTAAGAGGAAGCATCAAAACATGACAATATACAGGGTAACTGACTCTGTAAATGGTTTTAACCATTCTTGTAGGAAAAGAATTTTGAATAGTTTCCAGATTTTGTTATCAGTACATTATCCTAGGCAGGCCTGCAATAAAACAGACTGAACATAGGTGATTTAAGGTGGGAAATAAAATAAAGAATTGATGTAATCGTTTATCTTCCCCAGCAAGTCCATTTTTAGTTCCGTTTTCTTCTGGCCCTGGTCCTGGCATACAATCCTCTTTTTCACCTATTGATCTTTAATTCTGTCCTACCTTCTCCATATCCTTTTTTTCTTTTTTTTCAGACGAGTATCACTCTTGTTGCCCAGGCTAGAGTGCAATGGTGCAGTCTCGGCTCACTGCAACCTCTGCCTCCTGGGTTCAAGAATCCTCCTGCCTCAGTTTCCCAATTAGCTGGGATTACAGACATGCACCACCAAGCCCGGCTAATTCTGTATTTTTCTAGTAGAGTTGGGTTTCACCATGTTGGTCAGGGTGGTCTTGAACACCTGACCTCAGGTGATCCACCCACCTCAGCCTCCCAAAGTGCTGGGATTACAGGCATAAGCCCACCATGCCTGGCCACTTCTCCATAACTTAATAATGGTGGGAGGTACAACTCAGTCATATCTGATCTCTGTGGGGGAAAATGTACTCTGATTGACAAGGTGGTTTTAGAAATCTAACAATTTTCAAACCACTTAATGAATTGTACTGGAGGTAAAATGGTAGACCTTAAAAAAAACTGGCCATATACTCTTATTATATCCCTGCTAGAAAGTTTAATGGCTTGATTAGCTAGTTGATAACTCTGAGTTTTTAACAAGTACTGTACTAAAATCACAAATTTCTCTGAGCAATAGTTGGCTTCTATTATAGGGGATCTTGGTCTGCTGACCCAGAAAGTTCATAGGGCTTAATAACACTTTTTTCTCCAACTAAGCCAAATTATTTCTAACATGTGCCACTCATTCATTCAGCAAACCCATTAAGTATATCAGGGTCAACTATGTGCCTAGAAACCATTTCAGCCACTGAAGGATAAAACAGTAAGACAAAGTCCTGGCCCTCAAGGAGTTTAAATTCTAGTGAGGGAAGTTAGTCAATAATCAAGTAATTTTTTTAGGCTCTTATAACCACCATAGAACCCAAGGCAACTCGCCTAAAAATGTATACAACCACTGCCTGCCCTACCCCACATACAGCTATGACTAAAAAGCCAGGCACTTTAAAAAAAATACAGATCATCGTGTGTGTGTGTGTGTGTGTGTGTGTGTGTGTGTGTGTGTGTGTATGTGTGAATAAAAATAATATTCAATTGCAGGTTTAAAAACAAAAGCAGCAACAATGAACTATGCAACAAAAACTACAAATTTAGAGAATCAAATAAAACTCAAGTGGTGGCTCCTATTATTATATATCTAAAGGCTGCTAGCTCTCGAAATGCTAATGGCATGGTCAACTGTTTTTGGACAGCCTTCACTCCTGTTTTGACAATGGAGCTGCAAAAATTTGAAAGACAACACTTTTGAGAACCAGGCCCCACTAGATGTCCACTTAAAATAGACAATATACAGATAAAGCTTTCAACAGAAGACCACAGTTACAGAATGGCAAGTGGCACAGCTGCACTAAGTGATAGTGCTACAAAGTTAAAAGGTTAATTCAAGCATTAATGGCACATAAAAGTTTGTGCGAGATTTAGTTTTTACCCACCTCTCTAATTTTAGATCATGTCACTTCACCTCCTTTGCTCACACTGTCTTTCTTTAAGTTACTCAAAACCAGACAAGCTCTTTATCATTTGACGACTTTTGCAATATTGTTCTCTCTGCCTAGACTGTTCTCTCCACCCCGCTTGCCTTCCCAGCATGATGGCTCCTCAGCATGACTCACTTCCTCAAAGAGGGTCTTTTTGACCTATTAAAACAAAGACCTTTTCTGTTTTCTTAATCACAGTGATCAATTTCTTTTTTCAGAGCACTGTTCAAAATCTGTTATGTATTTATTCGCTTGTTTTCTCCCCTCCACCCCACTAGTCTGTAAGCTCCAATGCTGTCTTATGATCTCCAGCATCTAGCAAAGCACCTGACATACAGCAGGTGATGGTCAATAAATATTTGTGGGATTCATATACATCAATCTTGTGTGCACTAAGTGTGAAAGGCAAAATCATTCTTCTCTTTTTTTTTTTTTTTAGATGCACTCTCACTCTGTTACCCCGGCTGGAGTGCAGTGGTATGATCTTGGCTCACTGCAACCTCTGCCTCCCAGGTTCAGGCGATTCTCGTGCCTCAGCCTCCCCGAGTAGCTGGGATTACAGGTGCCTGACACTACTTCCAATTAATTTTTGTATTTTTAGTAGAAACGGGGTTTCACCATGTTGGTCAGGCTGGTCTCAAACTCCTGACCTCAAGTGATCCGCCCACCTCAGCCTCTCAAAGTGCTGGGATTACAGGCATGAGCCACTGCACCCAGCCTAAAATCATTATTTTCTGCTAAAGGCTGACAGGTGGGTTCCTAAAACTTACTCTCATTATGTGACTAATATAACTGACAATTCCTGATTCAGTAGAAGCTGTACATATTTTGGTTAAAACTGATTGCCTAAGTGGATCACTCGTTCACTTAATCCTTTATCAAATATTTATTGAGTGCCTACTATGTGCAAGCACTGCTCCGCACAAGGAGCTTAGTAAATCAAAATAATAAAAATCTCCTAATAAAAGATTATTATTATTTTTTGAGACGGAGTCTCACTCTGTTGCCCAGGCTGAAGTGCAGTGGTGTGATCTCGGCTCACTGCAAGCTCCGCCTCCTGGGTTCACACCATTCTCCTGCCTCAGCCTCCCAAGTAGCTGGGACTACAAGCGCCCGCCACCACACCCAGCTAATTTTTTGTATTTTTAGTAGAGACAGGGTTTCACCGTGTTAGCCAGGATGGTCTCGATCTCCTGACCTCGTGATCCGCCTGCCTCCGCCTCCCAAAGTGCTGGGATTACAGGTGTGAGCCACCGTGCCCAGCCTAAAAGATTCTTATTGCTGGAGTGGAGATTTTCAGATCAACAAGGGACAGGGTTTAGAATGATCTATGTAATAATGGATCAGAGCTCAAGAAATCAGTAAGAATTCATGTTTAACTTAACACAGATACAGATTATGACATACAGAAATATTTATAGATATGTGTATTTACATAGGTTAGTATACCCACATATATTTGTTTGCTCTGTCAGCTGAGAAAGCCTAAAATAAATGTCACCTGACATCTCAGTAGCAATTACCACCTCTCAAGCTCAGATCTTTTTTCTGAGACAGGGTCTCACTCTGTTACCCAGGCTGGAGTTCAGCGGCGCGATCACAGCTCACTGAGGCCTGGACTTCCTAAGGCTCAGGCGATCCTCCCACCTCAGCCTCCCCAAGTAGCTGGGACTACAGGCATGCACCACCACACTTGGCTAATTTTTACATTTTTTGTAGAGATGGGGTTTTGCCATGTTGCCCAGGCTGGAAGCCCAGATCTTGGTTTTGAATACCATTCTTTCCAATAAAAGGAACCAGGACTCCTTAAAAAAAATGGTTGATAATAGGACTTGAATAGGTAATATACAAGATGAGCCTGGAGCATCTTGTAGTGCCAGGAAGTAAGGAAGTGCTCGGTGGGTGGGGGGAAAAAAACAACAAAAACTAAAAAAATGGGAGTATGTCAAAAGGCATAGGAGCCAACTGAAAGAGCTCCCAGTGGCCAAACTGGAACAAAATAAATAAAGTAGTATTGGATTATAACTCAAAGTATAAATTAAATATCTATGAGTCCACAAACAAATGACTGAATAAATTAACAAATTGGGGAGACGAGACAAATCTGGGCAGAAGAATTCCAAATACATTATGTAGACATTCTACCCTAAAGAAGGGGCAGTGTGATTCCTTAACTGTGGGCTGTCCATAGTGACTTCTATCTAAAGTATACAGTACAGAAAGGGAGGAAAGAGTCACTTTATGGAGAAAACTGACAAACACTACTTCAATTAGGTAATCAAGGTCAATATCAACAGTCATAAATAATGATGATAGTATAGCACCTTACCTTTGTGACCTTCCTCCTTAAAATCCATAACCCCAGCGTAATCATGAGAAAAACATCAGACAAATTCTAAGAGTGGGGCATCTTAAAATATACCCGGACCAGTACTCCTCAAAACTGTCAAGGTCATTAAAAGCAAGGAAAAGCCTGAGAAACTACAAAGTCTAGAAGAGCCTAAGGAGACATAACTAAATGTAATGTGGTATCCTGGATGGGATCCCGGAACAGAACAAGGACATCATCTAAAAACACAGGAAATCCAAATAAACAACAGACTTAGTTAATAATAATATACTAATACTGGTTCATTAATTGTAACAAGTGTAATATACTAACGTAAGATGTTAATAATGGGAAACTGTGCAGGAGGAGGGATATATGGGAACTCTCTGTACTGTCTGCTCAACTTTTCTGTAAATCTAAAATTATTAATAAAAAATAAAGTCTAGGCCAGGCACGGTGGCTCACACCTGTAATCTCAGCAGTTTGGGAAGCCGAGGCGGGCGGATCACTTGAGGTCAGGAGTTTGAGACCAGCCTGGCCAACATGGTGAAACCCTGTCTCTACTAAACATACAAAAATTAGTCAGGCATGGTGGCATGTGCCTGTAATCCCAGCTACTCAGGAGGCTGAGGCAGAAGATGCGCTTAAACTCGGGAGGTGGAGGTTGTATTAAGCTGAGATGGCGCCACTGCACTCCAGCCTGGGTGACAGAGCAAGACTCCGTCTCAAAAAACAACAAACAAACAAAAAAACCTATTAATAAAATTTTTTTAAAAAATCTCCTGGTCAAAGATAGATTATTGTGTGTTACCAATGATACTAGAGTACAAAGAAAAAGATTGAATTAGGCTGGGCGCAGTGGCTCATGCCTGTAATCCCAGCACTTTGGGAGGCCAAAGCAGGTGGATCACTTGAGGTCAGGAATTCGAGACCAGACTGGCCAACATGATGAAACCCTGTCTCTACTAAAAATACAAAAATTAGCTGGGCGTGGCGGTGGGTGCCTATAAACAAGAGTCCCTTGAACCCAGGAGGCAAAGGTTGTAGTGAGCCGAGAGCACGCCACTGCACTCCAGCCTGGGCAACACAGCAAGACTCAGTCCCAAAATACATATATAATTAAAATTAATTTTGAAATTTCTGAAATTAATTTTGCCACTTGAATATTATTTAACCAATTAAAACATTTCAGCTGAAGAAAATGACCAAAGATAGGGCCACATAGTCACCAGATACTCTATGAAAAGGATGATACTACAGAAGTCAGATCTACTCATTCAAAACATTTTTATGAGCAAATAAAGGCAGTCTCTTCTCATTATGGTACCACTGAAGTACAAACTAAAGAAAAGGTTCTGATTAGAGTTAATCAAGCCAGAAGCAGATTAGGTTTTTGAGATAATTTCCCTAACTCCCCCAGGGAGGATGGGCTGCTGTCAATCGCAGAATGCTTGGGGTGTTTTGAACACTTAAAAAAACTGGGTAGTTATGCAGGGGGAAAGAAACAGCCCTGGATAGCTAACATTCACTATCCATACTAAAAGGAAAGGGAAAAGTAGGAGCAAGGAGAGTAATATTGATAGTGGTGAACTTAAGTAATTTAATACCAATAATACCCACGTTTCATTTTAGCCAATTGTTTTTCTAACAATTTTTTCATCAGAATAAATGGCAAAAATTGATAACTTAATGGTTAACTTCTGCCTTAATTTCTACCCTGTGCTAATGAACAACAAAATGGCCCAATAGATTAACCAGAAAAAGGGAGGATAAGTGAATTTAGATATTTGTTAGCATAGGTTCTCAATTATGGGACAGTTGATATTGATACTATGACCTCAATACTGAAAAGCATAAATATTGTACACATGCTCTGGGGTCAGAATGTCCAGCTAATGTCCTGCCTTAATTATTTGCTAATACTGTGAGTATGGATAAGCTACTTAGCTTTTCTGTGCCTCAGGCTCTCCCTCTGTAAAATGAGGTTTGGGTTGTTGTGAGGATTACATGAGCAACATCTATCCACTGGCTTAGAAAAATGTCAAGAGCATAGTAGGCACTTCATAAATACCTGCAATTGTCATTAATAGCAAAATGAAGGAAACCAGGTTAGCCAATCCAAAGGAAAAAATGTTCTAATAGGTAACAAGAATAGTGGTTAGTGAAGTTTAAGGGATATTTTCATGCCTCTTTCATTTTTTTAAATTTCTATTTTTTTTTTGAGACAGAGTCTCACTCTTGTTGCTCAGGCTGGAGTACAATGACGCGATCTTGGCTCACTGCAACCTCTGCCTCGCAGGTTCAAGCGATTCTCATACCTCGGCCTCCCAAGTAGCTGGGATTACAGGCATGCGCCACCACACCCGGCTAATTTTGTATTTTTAGTAGAGACGGGGTTTCTCCATGTTGGTCAGGCTGGTCTCCAACTCCCGATCTCAGATGATCCGCCCACCTTGGCCTCCCAAAGTGCTGGGATTACAGGTGTGAGCCACCACACCCAGCCTCATGACTCTTTTAAAGCAATGGGTCCTAACAGACCCCAAAGAGGTGATTCCTCTTGTTTTACGAGGGAGAAATAAGCATAGCTATCACATTCCTCAAATTCTAGACATAACTACAGAGGAATGGTGGTTTTACATTTTGGTAGAGCATTAAGAGAACCCTTGGTCTTCTTTCACAACCTAGGTATAAGTTATCAGAGATATACCTGTTCAGAAGAGACTTGGCAACTAGACTTACCTGTGGTTGAACCCAAAAGGCCTATCAACATAGAGAAATACTAGGCCAGGTGTGGTGGCTCACATCTATAATTTCAACACTTTGGGAAACTCGGGTGGGAGGATTGCTTGAGCCCAGGAGTTCAAGACCAGCCTGGGCAATATAGTGAGATCCCGCCTCTAGAAAAATATAGAATAAATTAGCTGGGTGTGGTGGTGTGCACCTGCAGTCCCAGCTACTGGAGAGGCTGAGGTGAGAGGATCACTTTAGCCCGGGAGGTGAAGGCTGCAGTGAGCCATGATCATGCCACTGCATTCCAGCTGGGCAACAGAGTGAGACTCTGTCACAAAACAAAACAAAAAACCATAAAGAAATACTCTATAAAAATGAAAGGGAGTGGTGGAGAAGACAGGCAAAGCCATTCTCTCAAGTTTCTCCCTCCTGGTTTGTTCCCATCTTAGAAAGAAAGAAGTGGGAGAGGACAAGGGGAGAAAAAAAAAAGGAGAGGAAACAAGTGAAGAAAAGAGGAGACTTGGTAAACAACAGGAGGTAAAGGTAGCTCAGAGGAAGGTCTCAGAACATAGAGACCAGTTCTGCTTCCAATGGACCAAGGAGAAGTAGTTTTCAAACATTTCTGAAAACAGTTAAAACTGAAAATCAAAATCTAATTAACCTACATTAAAACGTTTCTTTCATCACCAACGTTTATACATTAAGAGTACGTCAGATAGGTTTTTGAGGTCCCATACTAAAGCCTCTACTATCCATTTTATAAGAAATAAAATTTAAAAGCTGGGAAATATCAGGAGAAAAGAGGCAGATGAGAAGCCAGGTACAAGGATACTAGTCCCAGTCTGAAGCAATGACAAATTGCCTGCCCAGGATTTGGAAGAATAGGCAATTAACTCCATAGTGCCTTTTGAGTTTTTGGTCTTCTTTCCTAATAGTCCTGTCATAATTCTAACTCTGTTAGAAGAACTTGGAAGGTAAAGATGTTTAGAGCTTAAGCTTTAATACTATGCTTTTTATCCTGAAAGAGAAATAAGAATGAACTTCCTGAGCAAGAGAAATGCTCTCATCAAGTAGTAAATGGGGTATAAGTGTGACAAAAGACAGCAGAAAAGCAGCACACACCTTACATACTGCTATGACAATTCATACAGGTCAGCAAAATTCCAACCCATGGAGTCTTCTGCTCATTTATAGGACAAAATGCCACTGAAAATAGACTAGAACAAAATCAAGGCGTTTTTCTGGACACCAACATGCAAAAGGGAAGGCTTCGATTCTATTAAGCAGCTCACATTCAAAGGCTAAACACACTCCTAAGCTGTGGTTTGCCTAACACAAAAAGCATGCACAAATCCAAGTATCACCCCCTTTCTACTTTAGAAGACAGAGCTCCTATATTATCCAATTTGTTTGTTTGGAGATACAGGTAGATTAAAAACAAGAAACAATAATAATTTAAAAACACACACACAACCATGCCTATTTACCTTGAATGGGATAAGAATAATGTGCTGGGCTTGGCTGGCTTGTGGTTAACCCTGTAGTGCAGGTAAGAACACTGTGTTGACTTGGAGATGGAGTCTGAATTAAACCACTTTCAGGTTTCATACCTGGCCACAATGCACCTGAATCAGATAAATTGGACCAATTACAAACAATACACTGGGACTGAAGAGCATGGTTATGCTTTCAAATATCAGCCAGTAGGTTTAAAATCTAAATCTTAAAACAAAAATAAATTTGCTTGTAAGAGAAAATTATTGAATCTCCCACTTGTAATATATCACAAGCAAATAACACTTTCAAAGAATTAGGGGATGAGGCCAAAGAAACAAAAAGCTTGCCACAAATCCCAATATGTATATAAATTCATTTCAGTGATTGGGGGAAATTGACCAGGATTCAGAAAAAAAGAGTTATTGACACCCAACTGGAGTATCTGTTATAAAGAGTGCCTGATGTTCATGTACAGTGATAAATAATTTATCCAAACTGTCAAGGTAGGAGACATTCCATATAAGTTTAAAATTCACTTACCCATTAAACAAGGACCAAATTTTTCTAAAATATATTAAATACTTCTCTGCCTTCTTAAGCTGGTTATTTTGTTACTTTTGTTTCTTCTGATTAGGAAAGACATACCTGCTTATTTTTGTAAATTAAAAACATTACAGAAATACATAATTTAGAAAAAAATACAGTCATATATAATCCCATCATCCAGACTTAACCACTATTAACAGTTCGCAGAAGAGTCACCCAGATGATTTCTTCTTCTTCTTTTTTTTTTTTTTTTTTAAATAAGATAGGGTTTTGCTTTGTTGCCCAGACTGGTCTTGAACTCCAGGCCTCAAGTGATCCTTCTGCCCCAGCCTCCTTTAGTGCTGGGATTATAGGCATGAGCCACTACACTCAGTCCAGATTTCTTCTATGTATTCACTAATCTTCTTTTTAACAAAAATGGGATTGTGATTTGTTGTTGTTGTTGTTGTTGTTGTTGTTAAGAGACAGGGTCTTCCTCTGTCACCTAGGCTCAAATAATCCTCTTGCCTCAGCTACAGGAGTAGCTGAGACTCTGGGCATGTGCCACCATACTTGACTAATTTTTTGTAGAGGTGGGGTCTTGCTATGTTGCCCAGGCCAGTCTTGAACTCCTGGCCTCAAGCAATCCTCCACGTTGGCTTTTTAAAGTGTTGAGATTACAGGCGTGAGCCACTGCCAGTCAAGGACTGTGTTATACATAGTATACATAATTTGCTTTTCCACATAATACCTCTAAGATTCATCTTTCCAAGTCAGAACATATAAATCTATCTCATACTGACAAACATCATAGCTGTTCATTTTTATTTTCTTTTTATCATAATGCTCCTGAGTGACAATCTTTCGAAAATATATTTATATCCTTTCCTGTCTTCTGAGCAGGGGAGGAAATAGCACACATACCTTTAGATTTTCTCAGTTACTGTTTCAAAAATAAAAACTGTGTTGTGCTATATATATTACAGAGATACCACAGAGGCTCTTGTGATGTGTAAAGACAATTGTTTAGTACTAAATATAACTTAATTATAGTTCTGATTTTTAGGTTCTAATTTCACTGTTTTTCCTCTGTGGTCTGTCACTTCTTGACTTCCTTAGCTGTATCTGCCTTTTAATTTGCAATAAACTAGGCAACCATAAACAAAGCTTTGCATCTGCATGAGAGTCCAAGGATATTCTTTATGAGTGAAACACTCTTAAGTGCATGGTTTGGGTGATAATTTTGGCTATACAAAAGCCTATTTAAAAATTTTTTTTTTTTTTTTTTTTTTTTTGAGATGGAGTTTCGCTCTTCTTGCCCAGGCTAGAGTGCAGTGGCACGATGATCTCAGCTCATTGCAATCTCCTCCTCCTGGGTTCAAGCGACTCTCCTGCCTCAGCCTCCCTAATAGCTGGGATTACACGTATGTACCACCATGCCCGGCTAATTTTGTATTTTTACTAAAGATGGGGTTTCACAATGTTGGTCAGGCTGGTCTCGAACTCCTGACCTCAGGAGTTCCACCCACCTCAGCCTCCCAAAGTGTTGGGATTACAGGCATGAGCCACCATGCCAGGCCCAAAAAATCTTAATGCCTGGTTGTTCACTGTGTTCTGAATAGCTATGGTTACTGGTATGTAATAGCTATGGTTAGTGTAGTTGAGCTGATAATTAATTAGGTCTAAGAAGGTTCATCAACCAAACACATTCCATGTATGACATCAATACTAAGGTTAGCCATGACTTCAAACTCAACATTAACTCATCTCATTTATTTGCTCCTACTCTGATAAACTAGGAGTGATTGAATTTATAGCTAATGAACACATATATGCAATTAAAAATATAATACTTTGAGAATGAGAACCTCTGCATCACCAGGGACTGAGATACTTCAGTGCAACTAAGATTTGTCCAATTTGTTGATAAGTACATTTAGGAATAGTAAAGAGAAATATGAAAGTCGTAAAAAGACCAATAGTGGGATATGATAATCCCTTTTTAATTTTTTTGAGATGGGGTCTTGCTCTGTTGCCCAGGCTGGAGGGCAGTGGTGCAATCATAGCTCACTGCAGCCTCAACCTCCTGGGATCAAGGGATCCTCCTGCCTCAAACCCCCGAATAGCTGGGACCACAGGCACACTACACCTGGCTACTTTTTGTATTTTTGCAGAGACAAGGTTTTGTCATATTGCCTAGGCTGGTTTCAAACTCCTGGCCTTAAATGATCCTCCTGCCTTGACCTCCCAAAGTGCTGGGATTATAGGTATGAGTCACTGTGTCTGGCTTTGCCCCAAGCTCTTAATGCATAAAAAGAAAACGTAATATTCGTTTCTCATCTATTAATCACATGAAATAACTTATTTTAAGAGACTGAGGAATACTGACATCGCTAGCATGAATTAGAAGCGTTTGCCCCATCATAATTCATGATCATTTAAATATGTCTTGTCCAGATTAGCCATAATTAAGATTCTTGCTATGTTTGATTTTCAACAACAAAAATATTTGAGAATGTCATTTTTAAAACGTTTATGATGTAAAATGTGAATATCAGTGCTATGGTTCCTGCTGATTGTATATCACACTTTTTGGTAAACAAATTGCTATTTCAATGTCACAATAACTTTCAGATTTATTGTCATCACTGTGATTTCTTTTTCCAAATAGGTTTTGACCCTAAGGTGGTAGATTTATAAACATGTTTACTTTTACACTATATGAAAATAATACCTCATTAATAACCATAGTATCAACTAAGAATGTTTTGATAGTCTCCCTCTTATAAGATCAAAAATTAGAACACAAATGTCCAAAATAAGTAGGAGATAGCCAGTTTTGAACATCTTTGGCCAGAAACACAAAGTAGATGTTTAACATGTAATTATTTTATGAGGAATAAAAGACAATATGGACAGTACCTCTAGCATCACTGTAGACCTGGCTCTTCAGACATGCAAATCATCTTCCTCTAAAAGCACCCCTCCCAGAATTCCAGATAATAGGCAGCATGATCCAATGGTTTGACTCCACAGCACTATTGCTCATAGTAAAGAAGGAAACCAAACCCTAATTACCTGACTCCCAGTCCACTGCTCTATGCCAACAACTACCAAGTTTCTCAAGTACTTTTAAGCATCAAGAGCCTGCTGCAGAGAAACTGTCAGGCTAACAATGGGAAAGTAAGTCTGTCTCTGAGTGCTTTCCTGCTGCACCCGGAGTGGGGTCTTATCACAAACTCTACCCAAGTTTCTCAGCGCAAGTACTTCACTATTGATTAGTCACTATCCAAACTAATCTCATCAGTTCAATTTATAGTAACGAGTATAGTGCTCTTTAGAGATTAGTCTGGTGAGGAACTGAAGTACACACCAATGCTAGAAAAAGCACATTAAAGGATATTTTGGCTTGTTGATTCAGCAGCTCATTTGGATAAGCTATTATAAATAGTAAGTAATTTAATGTAAGTACTTTTCCTGATTATAAACAAAGTATATGTATATATTTTTTAAAACGTCTGTAGGAAAAACAGCCACTTTTTTTGCTTCCAAGTATTCTTTATGCACATTTTTTTTTCTTTTTAGAGGCAAGGTCTCACTACATTGTCCACGCTGGAGTGCAGTGGCTATTCACAGACACGATCCCACTACTGATCAGCAATGGGGTTTTAACCCGCTGTTTCTAACCTGGGCCAGTTCACCCTTCCTTAGGCAACCTGGCAGTCCCCCACCCCCAGGAGGTCACCACATTGATGCTGAACTTAGTGCAGATACCCAATCAGCATAGCGCACTACAGCCCAGAACTCCTGGGTTCAAGCGATCCTCCTACCTCAGTCTCCCAAGCAGCTGGAACTATAGGCATGCACTACCGCACTGGCTATACACATATTTCTTAAAATACTAAATTGGTATTACAACATTGTGTTTTTGCTATTACATACTGCTTTTTTCAATTAATAATACACTGTTTTCTCAAGACCCTAAATATTTTTTAAGAACATGATTTACAATGGCTATGCAGCAGCCATATACAATTTAACACATACCTTAATATTCAAGTTTTAGGTTTTCAATTTTTTCATATTATAAATAATGCTTCAATGAGTATGTTGGTCAGCACATTTTTGTGGGTATCTCTAATTAGTTCCATAGGATACATTCCCAGAAGTGAAATTACTGAGGGAAATGAAATGAACATCCTTAACGCTCTTAATGCATATCACCCACTCCTCCAACTCATATTAAAGTTCTTTTAAAAGAAATCAGAACAGTGGCACCTAAAGGCATATTTTATGACTCCCACTAACATTAAACAAGTACCCTTTTCCTTACACATACTCCTTCAGATTCTTAGAAGTTAAACTTCTAATTCCTTTTCTGCCATCCCACCCCATTTGTATACAGCTCTGGAAAGAATATGATCAGTATTTCTTTACTTTAAAAGATTACTCATCACATAGCCTTCTTAGATTTCTTCTAGTCTTTTCTCCTTTCTTCAAGAGGAAGAAGCTTATTAATTTAAAACTCAACTCTGAGACCATCTTCTTCATACAGACCTAAAGTTATGAGCACTTCTAGAATGAAACAATCCTGGGTTCAATTATAATCCCAGGCTTTTACTAATTGTATGAACTTTAGGCACATGATTTAACTCTCAGTTTCTCCCCTATAAAAAGGGATAAAGCTAGCTTACCTCTTGGGGCTGTTCTGAGGATTATATGAGACAATACTATACAGTGTGAAATACTTATTCTTAGTACACAGCTTGTTATAGTAAATAATAGAGACAAGGTAATATTACTATAATGAATTTTTCTGAAGCCCTATTTGCATCTGAAATAAAACAAATTAGCTAATCTGAAAACAGGCAGCACTAAGATGACACAATGTATCAAAATCTTGATTTCGAAAGAAAGAAATCAAGTGTTTTCTCCTACTTAACACATTACCAAAAAAACCCACATGATAAAACACAAGAAAACATCTTTTCAAAATACAGTCACTTAAAAGTTTTACAAACCTCTCTTATAATTTCTCTGGTAAATTCTGAGAATATGCTATCTCTATCATTCACATTACCCCAACCAAAATCTCTCTCCAGTAAGTCTCATACATTACTTAAAGTCAAATTTAAGCTAAGGATTATCTCTTTCTGAATTACTGATAGAAGAAATTGTGAAACACAAGTCTTCCTTGCCCTCAAATATTAAACAAAACCAGATTATTAAAGGAGCCTGTTATTAACAATATTACCAACATACAATATAAACATGTATCCTTCCAGGTTTTAATAGAGATCTATTTACTTTATAGAATTTTTTTCTTTTTTAATGTATTAATGTTTTTTTTGTTTTTTTGTTTTTTTTTTTTGAGACAGTCTTGCTCTGTCGCCCAGGCTGGAGTGCAGTGGCACCATCTCGGCTCACTGCAACCTCTGTCTCCCAGGTTCGAGTGATTCTCATGCCTCAGCCTCCTGAGTAGCTGGGATTACAGGTGCCCACCACCGTGCCCTGCTAATTTTTTTTTGTATTTTTAATAGAGACAGGGTTTCACCATGTTGGCTAGGCTGGTCTCAAACTCCCGGCCTCAAGAGATCTGCCCAAACGGGGCCAGGCGTGGTGGCTCATGCCTGTAATCCCAGCATTTTGGCAGGCCAAGCTGGGCAGATCACTTGAGGCCAGGAGTTCGAGACCAGCTGGCCAAAATGGTGAAACCCTGTCTCTACTAAAATACAAAAATTAGGCAGGCTTGGTGGTGTACAGAGCGAGACTCTGTCTCAAAATAATAATAGTTTAAGAGAAATATAGTGATCATTTAAAAAATTAATTATGTCTAGGATCCATACGCACACAGAATTATCTTAGGTATTCCATAAATCATGCTCAGAGATGTAATAGGAGCTGTATTTAATATTGAACAGCAGGAATGATCAACTGTTGTAAAGGGCTTGGACTTGCTAATAATAATTCAAATCAAAACAGAAGATTTAAAAAACTATAATTTAAAAATTACAATTGCTAGCCTATTATTAGTTAACTGTTGAAAAATCAGCTTTAAATAACCAAAAAGAAATAAACACAAACATATTCACAGAGGGGTCTCCTTTCAAAAGGTCCATTCAGTGTTGGCTGGTTAATCATATCATAAATATAAGATCTGAGTACCCTGGCTGGTACTAACAGGCATGGAAACATGGATATACAAATGGGGAAACAAGAAAATTTGTTTCCCATTTCACATGAAGTTATCAACCCCATTATTATTAAACATAACTCCCAATTCTTGTTTCTAGCAGTTACCAGGAGCCAAAGAATTCTAACAAGCCTAAAAGTAAGAAAGCTGCCAATATCATAAAAGAGTAGCCAAATGGGTCAGGAGAAACAGGAATGCGGAAACTAGATGCAGGTACGTTAATACATCCAGAATCTGTGTGGTCATCTGTCTGGAAAATTTTTCTAATTCGTAGCTTGATTAAATAAAGTCTATAGAAATATAATTTTGTTACATATTACATATTTTTAAATAACATAGTATTCTTTTAATTTTCTGACACCCATTTCAGGAAAGCAGGGAAGGAACAATGAAGCACACTGCATTTACACACATAGAAAAATAAGCACAGATATTAAGTGCCCAAAGAACCTTAAAGTGACTTCTGATAAATCATTTTAATTTATAGTTCATGTCCAAGACACCTAAAACCAATGAAAATAACTCCCTAGGCACATAAGGTTATAAGAAAATTGGGGATTTCCGGTATTGTAAAATGACTTTTTGGTTCAGCAGAACAATATCTGATCAGTTTTGGGTGGGGTTAGGGGAGAAAGGAGAGGGAGAAGTAGGCAAAAAAAAAAAAAAAACCCACAGAGCAAACTACGATACATATTCAGACTACCTGGTTTTAGCAAGAAATTGGCCACCTCGAAATATATTTATTATGCTTTCCTAATGATAGTACCACACTACATTGTATATAAAGTAAGTCAAATCAATAGCAAATCCTCAAAGAATTTACCAAACACTTAAAGATTCCAAGCTTCAGGGTCAAGACTTAGTACATACAAAATAGCTAAATGAGTACTGAAAAACTATGATTTTTTTTATTACGTGCATCAAACATACTGTTGCAAAGTTGCATACCCAACCACATATGCAACTAAGTGCTCTGTAAAGAATGACACACATGGCTGATCAAAGTTTCTGGGGAATAAAATCAACATTCTTAGAAATTGTTTACAATAGAGTGCCTTACCAAAAGGAGGTAGTCCATACGTTTGGGTTGCCTGAGGGTAGACAGCATAGGGTTGAGTCTGCTGTAGTGTCTGGTATTGAGTCTGCCCAGGGTAAGCAGTTTCCGAAACAGGAACTGAGAGAATATGTGCATAAGGTCTAGAAAATTTCAAGAAAACAAAAACTTTTGTGTGATTTACTTTAGTAACGAAAAATAGGTAAAATAGCTACCACCACTAATAGCAAAGAATCTGCAACAAGGAGACTAATCTTCCACATAAAATGGCTCTTTTTAAAAATTTTTTATTTTTGAGACAGAGTCTTGCTCTGTCGCCCAGGCTGGAGTACAGTGGCATGATCTCAGCTCATTGCAGCCTCCGCCTCCCTGGTTCAAGCAATTCTTCTGTCTCAGCCTCCCAAGTACCTGGGATTACAGGCACCCACCACCACTCCTGGCTAATTTTTGTATTTTTAGTAGAGACGGTGTTTCACCATGTTGGCCAGGCTGGCCTCGAACTCCTGACCTCAAGTGATCCACCCGCCTCGGCCTCCCAAAGTGCCAGGATTACAGGCGTGAGCCACTGCGCCCGGCCTAAAATGGCTCTTATGATCAGCAAGTAGAAGCCTTTCCTCCTTTCCAGGTTCTACTATCATCGACCCAAGGAACAATTTTATGAAAAATTTAATAGTTCCAAACATCCCTCCAAGTTCCAATTATCCTACAAACATTTCTAGTGTGCTACATGCATGGCCCTATGTGAGACACAAGGATGGATTAAACTTGTTCATGCCCTTATGCCTACATCTAGAATAAAATCCTGATATAACAGAAAACTAAGAGAACAAGATTGGCAATTGGCTCTCATTCTCCACCCTGCCCCTTGAACCAAACTAAAGTTCTGAGAGGGAAAGTGAGACTGGAAAAGCAGGTGAGGCTGGTGGAGAAAAGGCAAGCAAATACATCAAAAAACGGAAGTAGAGATGGGTTCCAATACCCTCAAATCAAGTCTACAAAACAGAACCCAGGTAAGTAACAAAATCTGTGAAGTTCCAGACAGGACTCAATCTCCTCAATGATATTTAAGTCAGGGCATACTGCCACTAGTTGGTGCCACCATATCAGGGATAGCTAGAGATTTCAGGAGTGAAACTCCTGGGACTTTACACTAGCTAGCAGATATAATCATTTCATCCATGATATTGCACTGAATTTTTAGATACCAATTATTTCATTTGGTGAGTTACACTGTATATATAACTAAAAAAGAAAATGCTATTTGTACCATGCAAGCATAATAAAATATAGCAGGGGGTGTTCTAAAGGGGAAATTTTTTTTCACCTTTCAGGGAAGAGGAAAATGAAGGAAGGCCATAAAGAAGTGATATACTAGCTGAGCAGATAAGAGGTACAGAATTGGGAGAGAAAGGGTGTTCTAGGACACGAAAAAAGTCCTGCCGGGGTACAGAGTAAGGAAAGCAAGGGCTTCAGCCTGCAAAGAGCACAGATAACAAAGAGAAGTAGCGAGAGAAAGGAAGCAAAGACCTTGAATGCCAGGCTAAAAGACAAATCGGAAACAGAGCCACTGAAATTATTGAGCAAAGAGTAACAAGATCAGAGCTGTTCTTTAATAAAGATTATTTTGACACTGCTTTGTAAAATGGTTTAGAAAGGGAGGAGAAACTGGAAATGGAGATCCAGTTAAAAAACAGTTCAGATAAGTAATAAAGAGGTCTGAATTAAGATAGAATAATTAAGATAGCTAATAAGGAATTCTGAATGTAGCAGGTATGCAAATACTTTCTGAATGAATAAATGAA